>NC_086445.1:402506131-402868631 GCF_028390025.1 Pseudophryne corroboree | reverse complement strand
TGTGCGGTGCACATACAGTAGGTGTCTAGGTTGGGGCCCAAAGTGCATATCCTGACCCCATGCATTATACTTACCTCTATAGAGTAAGGCGCTGCAAAAATCACCAAAAAAAGTGTGCGGCCACCATTTTCCTGAAGATTTGCACATGCTCAGTAGAGAAATAACTGGGACATGGCGCAGGTGTTAGTCTACTTTACAATTACAGTACACCGATGAGAGAGGTGGGGGGGAGGGGGCTGCATGAGAATACACACGAGACCTCTACTCTCCTACAGGCATATTTTTTATTGATAGATAAAATAAGAATTTACTTACCGATAATTCTATTTCTCGGAGTCCGTAGTGGATGCTGGGGTTCCTGAAAGGACCAAGGGGAATAGCGGCTCCGCAGGAGACAGGGCACAAAAGTAAAGCTTTCCGATCAGGTGGTGTGCACTGGCTCCTCCCCCTATGACCCTCCTCCAAGCCAGTTAGGTACTGTGCCCGGACGAGCGTACACAATAAGGGAGGAATTTTGAATCCCGGGTAAGACTCATACCAGCCACACCAATCACACCGTACAACTTGTGATCTAAACCCAGTTAACAGTATGATAACAGCGGAGCCTCTGAAAAGATGGCTCACAACAATAATAACCCGATTTTTGTAACTATGTACAAGTATTGCAGATAATCCGCACTTGGGATGGGCGCCCAGCATCCACTACGGACTCCGAGAAATAGAATTATCGGTAAGTAAATTCTTATTTTCTCTATCGTCCTAGTGGATGCTGGGGTTCCTGAAAGGACCATGGGGATTATACCAAAGCTCCCAAACGGGCGGGAGAGTGCGGATGACTCTGCAGCACCGAATGAGAGAACTCCAGGTCCTCCTTAGCCAGGGTATCAAATTTGTAGAATTTAGCAAACGTGTTTGCCCCTGACCAAGTAGCTGCTCGGCAAAGTTGTAAAGCCGAGACCCCTCGGGCAGCCGCCCAAGATGAGCCCACCTTCCTTGTGGAATGGGCATTTACATATTTTGGCTGTGGCAGGCCTGCCACAGAATGTGCAAGCTGAATTGTATTACACATCCAACTAGCAATAGTCTGCTTAGAAGCAAGAGCACCCAGTTTGTTGGGTGCATACAGGATAACAGCAAGTCAGTTTTCCTGACTCCAGCCGTCCTGGAACATATTTTCAGGGCCCTGACAACATCTAGCAACTTGGAGTCCTCCAAGTCCCTAGTAGGTGCAAGGCACCACAATAAGCTGGTTCAGGTGAAACACTGACACCACCTTAGGGAGAGAACTGGGGACGAGTCCGCAGCTCTGCCCTGTCCGAATGGACAAACAGATATGGGCTTTTTTTGAGAAAAAACCACCAATTTGACACTCGCCTGGTCCAGGCCAGGGCCAAGAGCATGGTCACTTTTCATGTGAGATGCTTCAAATCCACAGATTTGACTGGTTTTAAACCAATGTGATTTGAGGAATCCCAGAACTACGTTGAGATCCCACAGTGCCACTGGAGGCACAAAAGGGGGTTGTATATGCAATACTCCCTTGACAAACTTCTGGACTTCAGGAACTGAAGCCAATTCTTTCTGGAAGAAAATCGACAGGGCCGAAATTTGAACCTTAATGGACCCCAATTTGAGGCCCATAGACACTCCTGTTTGCAGGAAATGCAGGAAACGACCGAGTTGAAATTTCTTTGTGGGGCCTTCCTGGCCTCACACCACGCAACATATTTTCGCCACATGTGGTGATAATGTTGTGCGGTCACCTCCTTTCTGGCTTTGACCAGGGTAGGAATGACCTCTTCCGGAATGCCTTTTTCCCTTAGGATCCGGCTTTCCACCGCCATGCCGACAAACGCAGCTGCGGTAAGTCTTGGAACAGACATGGTACTTGCTGAAGCAAGTCCCTTCTTAGCGGCAGAGGCCATAAGACCTCTGTAAGCATCTCTTGAAGTTCCGGGTACCAAGTCCTTCTTGACCAATCCGGAGCCATGAGTATAGTTCTTACTCCTCTACGTCTTATAATTCTCAGCACCTTAGGTATGAGAAGCAGAGGAGGGAACACATACACCGACTGGTACACCCACGGTGTTACCAGAACGTCCACAGCTATTGCCTGAGGGTCTCTTGACCTGGCGCAATACCTGTCCCGTTTTTTGTTCAGACGGGACGCCATCATGTCCACCTTTGGTATTTCCCAACGGTTTACAATCATGTGGAAAAAACTTCCCGATGAAGTTTCCACTCTCCCGGGTGGAGGTCGTGCCTGCTGAGGAAGTCTGCTTCCCAGTTTCCATTCCCGGGATGAAACACTGCTGACAGTGCTATCACATGATTTTCCGCCCAGCGAAAAGTCCTTGCAGTTTTTGCCATTGCCCTCCTGCTTCTTGTGTCGCCCTGTCTGTTTACGTGGGCGACTGCCGTGATGTTTTTCCCACTGGATCAATACCGGCTGACCTTGAAGCAGAGGTCTTGCTAAGCTTAGAGCATTATAAATTTACCCTTAGCTCCAGTATATTTATGTGGAGAAAAGTCTCCAGACTTGATCACACTCCCTGGAAATTTTTTCCTTGTGTGACTGCTCCCCAGCCTCTCGGGCTGGGCTCCGTGGTCACCAGCATCCAATCCTGAATGCCGAATCTGCGGCCCTCTAGAAGATGAGCACTCTATAACCACCACAGGAGAGACACCCTTGTCCTTGGATATAGGGTTATCCGCTGATGCATCTGAAGATGCGATCCGGACCATTTGTCCAGCAGATCCCACTGAAAAGTTCTTGCGTGAAATCTGCCGAATGGAATTGCTTCGTAGGAAGCCACCATTTTTACCAGGACCCTTGTGCAATGATGCACTGTTTTTAGGAGGTTCCTGACTAGCTCGGATAACTCCCTGGCTTTCTCTTCCGGGAGAAACACCTTTTTCTGGACTGTGTCCAGAATCATCCCTAGGCACAGCAGACGTGTCGTCGGGATCAGCTGCGATTTTGGAATATTTAGAATCCACCCGTGCTGTTGTAGCAGTATCCGAGATAGTGCTACTCCGACCTCCAACTGTTCCCTGGACTATGCCCTTATCAGGAGATCGTCCAAGTAAGGGATAATTAAGACGCCTTTTCTTCGAAGAAGAATCATCATTTCGGCCATTACCTTGGTAAAGACCCGGGGTGCCGTGGACAAACCAAACGGCAGCGTCTGAAACTGATAGTGACAGTTCTGCACCACGAACCTGAGGTACCCTTAGTGAGAAGGGCAAATTTGGGACATAGAGGTAAGCATCCCTGATGTCCCGGGACACTATATAGTCCCCTTCTTCCTGGTTCGTTATCACTGCTCTGAGTGACTCCATCTTGATTTGAACCTTTGTAAGTGTTCAAAAATTTTTTTAGAATAAGTCTCACCTAGCCTTCTGGCTTCAGTACCACAATATAGTGTGGAATAATACCCCTTTTCTTGTAGTAGGAGGGGTAATTTAATTATCACCTGCTGGGAATACAGCTTGTGAATTTTTTTCCATACTGCCTCCTTGTCGGAGGGAGACCTTGGTAAAGCAGACTTCAGGAGCCTGCGAAGGGGAAACGTCTCGACATTCCAATCTGTACCCCTGGGATACTACTTGTAGGATCCAGGGGTCCTGTACGGTCTCAGCGCCATGCTGAGAACTTGTCAGAAGCGGTGGAACGCTTCTGTTCCTGGGAATGGGCTGCCTGCTGCAGTCTTCTTCCCTTTCCTCTATCCCTGGGCAGATATGATCTTATAGGGACGAAAGGACTGAGGCTGAAAAGACGGTGTCTTTTTCTGCAGAGATGTGACTTAGGGTAAAAACGGCGGATTTTCCAGCAGTTGCCGTGGCCACCAGGTCCGATGGACCGACCCCAAATAACTCCTCTTCCTTTATACGGCAATACACCTTTGTGCCGTTTGGAATCTGCATCACCTGACCACTGTCGTGTCCATAACATCTTCTGGCAGATATGGACATCGCATTTACTCTTGATGCCAGAGTGCAAATATCCCTCTGTGCATCTCGCATATATAGAAATGCATCCTTTAAATGCTCTATAGTCAATAAAATACTGTCCCTGTCAAGGGTATCAATATTTTTAGTCAGGGAATCCGACCACGCCACCCCAGCTCTGCACATCCAGGCTGAGGCGATCGCTGGTCGCAGTATAACACCAGTATGTGTGTATATACTTTTTATGATATTTTCCAGCCTCCTGTCAGCTGGTCCTTGAGGACGGCCCTATCTATAGACGGTACCGCCACTTGTTTTGATAAGCGTGTGAGCGCCTTATCCACCCTAAGGGGTGTTTCCCAACGCGCCCTAACTTCTGGCGGGAAAGGGTATACCGCCCATAATTTTCTATCGGGGGGAACCCACGCATCATCACACACTTTATTTAATTTATCTGATTCAGGAAAAACTACGGTAGTTTTTTCACATCCCACATAATACCCTCTTTTGTGGTACTTGTAGTATCAGAAATATGTAACACCTCCTTCATTGCCTTTAACGTGTGGCCCTAATAAGGAATACGTTTGTTTATTCACCGTCGACACTGGATTCAGTGTCCCTGTCTGTGTCTGTGTCGACCGACTAAAGTAAACGGGCGTTTTAAAACCCCTGACGGTGTTTTTGAGACGTCTGGACCGGTACTAATTGTTTGTCGGCCGTCTCATGTCGTCAACCGACCTTGCAGCGTGTTGACATTATCACGTAATTTCCTAAATAAGCCATCCATTCCGGTGTCGACTCCCTAGAGAGTGACATCACCATTACAGGCAATTGCTCCGCCTCCTCACCAACATCGTCCTCATACATGTCGACACACACGTACCGACACACAGCACACACACAGGGAATGCTCTGATAGAGGACAGGACCCACTAGCCCTTTGGAGAGACAGAGGGAGAGTTTACCAGCACACACCAAAAACGCTATAATTATATAGGGACAACCTTATATAAGTGTTTTCCCTTATAGCAGCCATGGCCAACCTGTGACTCTTGAGCCACATGCGGCTCTTTCTTTATTCAAATGTGGCTCCCAACACTCAGTCACCTGACCACAACAGATCCTGGAAACTGGTACACTCCAACCAGACACACAGCAGCACCATGGCGACTGAAAACTGAGGGAGCCAGATACTGGGCTGTAGTGACATATGAGGTTGGGCTGGAGTGACACAATGGGGAGTTGGCTGGAGTGACATAGAAGGATCCTTGCAGGAGAGACATAACGGGGGAACTGACTGGAGTGATACAGGAGAGTGCTGGCTAGAGTGACACAGGAGGGTGCTGGCAGGAGTGACACAATGGGGAGCTGGCTGGAATGACACAGGAGGGTGCTGGCAGGAGTGACACAATGGGGAGCTGGCTGGAGTGACAATGGAGAATCTGAGCAGGAGAGACACAATGGGGAGCTGACTGGAATGACACAGGAGGGTGCTGGCTGGAGTGACACATTGACACATGGGGGAGCTGACTGGAGTGACACATGGAGGAGCAGGAGTGTATTATGTGAATATGGCTTTTTCAATATATTTTATGTGGATCTGGATTTTTATTTTATTTTATATGAAAGTGTCTTTTTCAATGTATTTTATGTTGATTCTGGCTTTAAAATGTATTTTATGTGGATCTGGCATTTTCATTGTATTTTATACCATGGGGTGTAGCCTAGCAGGCACAAGGTCACACCCCATTTTTGCACACGCGCCTTCGGCTTGATGTCGGCTCTTTGGCGTACCTAACAAGATTTTTTGGCTCTTTGTCTCTGACTGGTTGACCACCCCTGCCTTATAGCATCTTTTTTATATATTTCTAACGCCAATTTAGTGCCCCCCCTCTCTGTTTTAACCCTGTTTCTGTAGTGCAGTGCAGGGGAGAGCCTGGGAGCCTTCCCTCCAGCCTTTCTGTGAGGGAAAATGGCGCTGTGTGCTGAGGAGATAGGCCCCGCCCCTTTTTCGGCGGCCTCGTCTCCCGCTCTTAACGGATTCTGGCAGGGGTTAAATATCTCCATATAGCCTCCGGAGGCTATATGTGAGGTATTTTTAGCCAAAATAGGTATTCATTTGCCTCCCAGGGCGCCCCCCTCCCAGCGCCCTGCACCCTCAGTGACTGCCGTGTGAAGTGTGCTGAGAGGAAAATGGCGCACAGCTGCAGTGCTGTGCGCTACCTTTAGAAGACTGAGGAGTCTTCTGCCGCCGATTCTGGACCTCTTCTTACTTCAGCATCTGCAAGGGGGCCGGCGGCAAGGCTCCGGTGACCATCCAGGCTGTACCTGTGATCGTCCCTCTGGAGCTGATGTCCAGTAGCCAAGAAGCCAATCCATCCTGCACGCAGGTGAGTTCACTTCTTCTCCCCTAAGTCCCTCGTTGCAGTGATCCTGTTGCCAGCAGGACTCACTGTAAAATAAAAAACCTAAGCTAAACTTTTCTAAGCAGCTCTTTAGGAGAGCCACCTAGATTGCACCCTTCTCGGCCGGGCACAAAAATCTAACTGGCTTGGAGGAGGGTCATAGGGGGAGGAGCCAGTGCACACCACCTGATCGGAAAGCTTTACTTTTGTGCCCTGTCTCCTGCGGAGCCGCTATTCCCCTTGGTCCTTTCAGGAACCCCAGCATCCACTAGGACGATAGAGAAATACAGAAGCACCTCTAGTGCTTACTTAAAGATATAAGGCAAGATAATTCATTACTCTTCAGTGGCAAACGCAGGATTTCTTGAGGGGGGGTTTCCAAATGCAATCCCACTATCTCCTACTCTGTGGAACATTGAAGCAAGTGCAGGAGTTTGGGGTAGCGGTAGAAGAACCTAGTAACGACTCTGAACATTGGTCTTCTAATACACTGTATACTGTATGGAATACAGTATTTATATTAAACACTATAGATGGTCTATACTAGTATAGGCTTTATCAAACATACTTAAATAATATAAATAAGTGGTCAGAAAAAGGTTAAACATACCATAATAAATAAATACACAAACATAATAGAACCAGTACTGCACTTTCTAAGAACACATTCTTCCACCTTATGGTAATGCTCCTGTCTCTTCTTCCTGGTAGCTACTCTTTGGTCCAGTGCACTGATTGAGGACTCAGATCCACACACACAGCAAACTTGGTAGAAGTAACCAGGGCCACCATCAAAGGGGTGCCCTGTGTACAGTTGTCCCGGGCCCGGCAACTCTGACAGAGTGGAGGCAGTGGCAGTTCTTGCCACGGGCAAGCGGTACTTTTGCCCGGGGCGCCGCCTTCCGGAGGGCGCCGGCGCCATCCGGAGGGCGCCGCACCAGGGCAAGATCCGCCACTGTGCCCCCCGCAGTGCCCTGCTGTGCCCCCCCGCTTTGAAGGGAACCAGACGCGTAGCGTCTAGTTTCCCTTCATTGAGAGGACCTTAGTTGTGCGGTGCGCGATGACGTCATCGCGCACCGCACAGCAAAGGTCCTCTCCATGAAGGGAAACTAGACGCTACAGTCTAGTTTCCCTTCGTGTAGAGGACCTTTGCTGTGCGATGCGCGATGACGTCATTGCGCACCGCACAGCATAGTGGCACAGACACTAGGGGTCATAATTGACCTCTAGTGTCTATGCTGTTCTATGGGAGAGACGTAATAACGTCTCTCCCATAGATCGAAGAGAGGAGAGGAGAAGAGCGGCGCCGCCGGCGGAGGGGGTCTGGATCAGGAACGGGGATGGTAAGTATACTTTTTATTTTTATTTTTTTTTCTTTCAGCGTCGTGACCACGCCCCCAATTGAAGACACACCCCCATATTTTGCCCGGGGCGCCACAAGTCTTAGAACCGGCCCTGAGTGGAGGGCCCGGGCTGCACACACAGCCAGCCGTGGATATTCCTGGCGGCAGCCGCCACCGGTGACACTGACCGCAGCTGGCCGGCTGCTAGTCAGTGGCGGATTTAAACGGGGACGGAAAGAGCTATCGCCCCCCGTACACCTGCCCAACACATTTGAGAATTGAAGCCACCGCCAGCGGCGCTGGGTCCACACCTGTACTTCCGCGGGCCATGCCGTCCGAGCAGCAGCAGCACTGACTGAGAGTGAGAGACCGCCCTCCACCGCGGCTGCTGAGAGTCTCAGCAGTGGCGGTGGGCGGTCTCTCAACTCAGTCAATGCTGCTGCTGCTTGGACGACACGGCCCGCGGAAGTACAGGCGTGGACCTGGCGCCGCTGGCGGTGTCTTCAATTCTCAAATGTCAGCCTGAGCAGTGGCGGATTTAGTGTCAGTGCAACCGGATGCAACGCACAGGGGCCCAGCGCAATTAAGAGGCCCAGCCGGCAGCATTATAATGAGTCGGCGTGACTCATTAAACGCTGCCCGGCACTGTGCCGTCGGCCGCACTAGTGGTGATGGAGGGAAGAAAGGGGCACGCCAGCTGGGATCCTGCGGCTACGCTACGGCATCATTAAATCAATGAAGGGTGATGAGCTCAAACATCACCCTTCACGTCTGCGTCTCTCTGTCTGCGGCTGGGGCTGGCCATGCACTGCATGCTGGGATGGGAAGAGGGAGGAAGCAGGAAGGAGGAGGGATGGGACACAGGGAGCTGCCTGCAGATGTGTGAGCAGTCTGCGACTCTGCGTTGCTTGAGGACTGACTACTGAGGAGCCTGTCCGCTGCCATCCAGAAAAAAAGTATGTTATTTCATAATTAAAAATGTTGATCCCATATATATGTGTGTGTCTGTGTCTAAACATATAGAGCTGCCCCACTAGTATATATATATATATATATATATATATATATATATCTACCTGCATAGACAGATTCAGGGGGGGGGGGGCTGCCTATTTTTTCAGTCCCGGGCCCCACAATTTCTGGTGGCAGCCTGGAAGTAACTGCAACCACTGGGCATCTGGGTATGTGCAGCAGCTCTGCTGTCCCAAAAACTGCATGATGTGGCGGCAGTTCTAGTAATAGTTATTTACTATTACTATTGTTGTCATAATTTGAGCCACTTGCCAGGAGGAAGGGGGTTTCCGTGCAACCGGAAACCCCCCCTGCGTTTGCCTATGCTCTTCAATAAATCAAAAATAAGATACGTTGATTTGAAACAGAAATGTATGATACAATAAAAATATGTATTTTCTAATACTGGTATAGAACATTTATAGAAAATGCAAACATAAAAACAATAGAACAATGATGCATGTCTATGGAGGATTCTATCTTTGTATATGCAACTCAAAACTTCTCAAGTGGGAGATACATTATTGATTGTTTTACTCTTCCCCACTGTGTTTTTAAATAAAAAGAAACTGAAATGCTTATAGAATAATGGTGGGTACATACTAGGCAATGTGCTTTGTTGCTGCAATGTCCTTTTTGTAGGTACAGTACTTACTGCATATATGGTGGTTAGTTTCTTGTATATATATATATCCTGAATAGTTTATAGTAGAACAGAGGTGTCTGCCAGCAGACAGTCCAGGGAACTGTAGTAAATAGCAGTCAGCAACTCCTTTGCTCTATAATCAACATGTTTCACCTGTGGCCAGGCTTCATCAAGACACCTGTTTTTGCGTGAAAATACATAGGTCCCGCGAAAAGCCGCAGACCTATGTATTATCGCAGCACTTATCACAGGTCTAAGGGACACTTATCACTGATTATTCTTTGTGTTCCGCATAATCTCTGACTTATTGGGGCTAGTTGGATAGCCCCAGTGAACCAATTAGCTGCGGTAAATTACCACGGCTAATTGGATACCACCCATGAGCTCCAACAGCAGCCTGTCCTGTGATATGTTAAAGAGGTAGAGTGATTGCTAATGTGATAACTTTACTACTCCTTTGAGAGCCAGGTGCACTACTGTGCATGTGCGGTCTGCTGACCATATACGCATGAGTGGAGAGTGAAGGGAAGGGATCCTACAGACCCCTTTCTAGTACCATATGCGATAGGTAGCCCGTGGGTTACAATGGATTATGTCATCTAGACTCAGAGATGACATTAGCCACCAGATCCAAGTTCAAGCAGGCTTGGTAAATTCACCAGATTAGCGCCCCCTATAGCTTTCTATGGTGGCTGCTTTTGTAATCGAAAACAGGGTATTGCTGTAGACCCCAACAGATACATTTGAGGATACTTGGTATTTGTGGGTCAGTTCAATTAATGGCAATGTTCTCGCAGCTACTGTACCGCCAGACTCGCTGACTTTTGTTTGCAGCCCAATAGGGAGCGAATTAGTGTGTCTAGTGCAAGATAAGGCCACGAGGGGGGTGAGTCTGGTTGCTGAGAGAGGGGGAGGGGGGTACTAATTACCCTGGCCCAGGCCACCTCCCCCTTACCTGGCAGCTACAGCTCTTCTCCTCAGCGCCACACACGCTGCTATGTGCTGGACTGCACTGCAGTGTGGCCAGGGAGGCGCTTAAAATACAAAAGGCTCGGTGACAGGGGGGGTCAAAGGGTACAGCTGTGCCGGGCCCGAGATTCAGAGGGGCCCTGGGTTCAGGGAAGAAAAACAGTGACGCATAACCTAATAGTAAATCTTACACAGCTACGGCTGCCCACAATTTGGCTGAATCCCCCTCCCCTCCGGTTCCTCCTCTCGGCTATTGCGCATAATATTAATGACCTTGTGACGTCATTATACTGTGCCGGCTGTGCAGTGCCTGTCCCTTCAGCCGCGGGCCTCGGCCCAGCCTCTTAAGAGGAGCAGCTATAATTGTATGTGTACCGCC
This sequence comes from Pseudophryne corroboree, assembly GCF_028390025.1. Classification (NCBI taxonomy): domain Eukaryota; kingdom Metazoa; phylum Chordata; class Amphibia; order Anura; family Myobatrachidae; genus Pseudophryne; species Pseudophryne corroboree. The sequence goes on along the minus strand of NC_086445.1, from coordinate 402,857,927 downwards.
GGCACACCTACAGCTGTCAGCATCTACAAGGCAGCCTCAGCAGCCCCACCACTATCAGACTCCATGCAGACACCCTCCCTGCAGGAGATTGAAAACAACACTAACTGGCAGCATGTGGTAAGTCACACTCCTTACGTTTTCTGCATCTGTGTGTGTGCCAGTCCCTGCCTGTGTGTATGCCAGTCCCTGCCTCTCTGTGTGTGTGCCAGTCCCTGCCTCTGTGTGTGTGTGTGTGTGTGTGTGTGTGTGTGTGTGTGTGTGTGTGTGTGTATGTCAGTCCCTGTGTGTGTGTGTGTGTGTGTGTGTGTGTGTGTGTGTGTGTGTGTGTGTCAGTCCCTGCCTCTCTGTGTGTGTGCCAGTCCCTGCCTCTCTGAGTGTGTGTGCCAGTCTAGGTTTCTCTATTTGTGTCAGCCTCTATCTTAATGTACGTGTGTGTGTCAGCCCGTCCGACTTCTCTCCACTTTCTCAAGGGTTAAAATGAGAGTGGGCCCAGGTGTGCACCAATCACTGACAGCAGAACCATTTCTCAGGGCAAGCGAGGCGTGCATTCGCACAGGGCGCCCGCCGCGGCTCTTGCTGGCTCAGTTTGTGCTCCCCCTCTTCCTCGTTATTACTACTTCGCTCAGGGGGCAGAGTTTCATGTAATTACGCGTTTGCATCATGATGTCACTACGCAAATGCGTCATTAAATGAAACTCCGCCCCCGAGCGGAATACTGATGACAGGGAGGAAGGGGAGCCAGGACACGGCGGGCAAGCCAGGAGGAGGGAGAGGCGGGCAGGCGCAGGCCGAAGAGTGGGATGGAAGAGGACCTCTGGCCGGCGGATGCTGCTGCAAACGTGAGTATAACACACACTTTCTCTTTTCTCTCTCTCTTTGTAGAAGGGGACTCTGCCTGCTATAATGTGTAAAATGTGGACTCTTGCCTGCAGTAATGTGTAAAATGGGGACTCTTGCCTGCCGTAATGTGCAAAATGGGGACTCTTGCCTGCCGTAATGTGCAAAATGGGGACACTTGCCTGTCGTAATGTGCAAAATGGGGACTCTTGCCTGCCATAATGTGCAAAATGGGGACACTTGCCTACCGTAATGTGTAAAATGGGGACTCTTACCTGCTGTAATGTGTAAAATGGGGACTCTTGCCTGCTGTAATGTGTAAAATGGGGACTCTTGCCTGCTGTAATGTGTAAAATGGGGACTCTTGCCTGCTGTAATGTGTAAAATGGGGACTCTTGCCTGCTGTAATGTGTAAAATGGGGACTCTTGCCTGCTGTAATGTGTAAAATGGGGACTCTTGCCTGCCGTAATGTGTAAAATGGGGACTCTTGCCTGCTGTAATGTGTAAAATGGGTATTTAACGTATCAAGGGCATTGCAGTGTGTGGCATAATATGGTGCAGAGGGCATTACTGTGTGGGGCTTAATATGGTAGAATTTTTTTTTTCCTGTGGTAGCCGTTGGTCTGTTGGTGCAGGGTCAAAAACAGGGGTGTAAGGTAGTCTTTTCAAACGAGGCCACACCCATCCTAACAATTCTCTATTTTTATATCTATGGGGGCATCTGTTTTTTTATGTTGGGGGGGCACATTTTTAAATCTCGCACTGGGACCAACCCTGACTGACAGCACCAAGCAGCATGCCTGAGTATTACCAGTGTGTGGAAGCTGTGAGGCTGCTGTTCATGTAGAGAATAGGGTGACACGTGTGGACTGGAGGATGTGTACCTGCACCTGTGGCCTGTTCATGGGTGATCTCATGGAAGAACCTCTGTGGCCCCACTGTATAGGCTCTGGTGGGTGAGGGCCTGCATCCAGCATTATAGGCTGGCATGGGTATGTCTCTAGGAGGCTGTAACCTAGCAGTGGGTGCAGCCTGCGAATGTCCCCTATTATAGGACAGTGCACTGCTTCCTTATATGGCTGTGCTCTCCAAAGTGGGGGTCGAGGGATGGGCCCCCAGATATATCAGTGTATAGGGCCCCAGGATTTCTGTTGCCGCCCTTGAGTGTACGTGTTGTCTGTAGCACCAGCAGCAACAGCCATACGGTGTGTACATCGTCTACGTAACATGGGACCCTCTGACTGAGATGTGGGGAGGGCGCAGCAGCAGCAGCCGCGAAGAGAGTAAGCGCTGATTAGAAATGCTGGGCCCACCCCTAGAAGGCATTAGTCGGTGTGGAACATTCATGGCAGCCTGTTCGGCTGTTCCAGCTGTGCTTCGAGGGAATAGCAGAGGACATGAGCCGGGGCTCCCGGTGCTGCTGCGGGTGATCCTCGGGCGCCGCCAGTCTCCGGGAGACAGTGGGGGAGAAGCAGCTGCATCCTGCGGGGAACTAGGTACTGCAGTAGCCCCTGCATGTAATGCACAGACATGGTGGCGGCAGCAAGCACATATACACACTGCATGATGTCATGGCGATGTGCTGTACAGTAGGCTGTCACTGTCATGTATATATACAAATACATACATATATCTGCTGTGTGTGAGGATGCCGCGGTTATATTACAGATAAGTACGCAGTGTTCCAACAGATACAATTTTACAAATGGTCGCAGAACAGCAGCATCATTTCATTGAGTTTCAAACATCAAATTGATGGACTTTCAAAGTGCCTCATTGCCAGCACCAGCATGGCGTGCATTTCTGTATACCAGGCCAGGCTGATAATACATTACTGCAGCAGGGAAATGACAAGTGTGTCCCTCATTCATATGCTACAGGATGTTACATGCTGAATGTGGTGTTTACTAAAGTCAGCAGCTGTGGGTCTGTTATAATCCAACGTACCCGATAGTGTGGATGCATCTATATCTTTATTATTATTAAGATTATATATACAGTACATATATATAATTTATTTTTATTTATTTATTTTTTGGGTGGCGGGGGTGGGTATATATCCTATTTAATGTTAGGCTAACTAACGCTGGTTCTTTGGGGGAGAATTCAAATGTTTTGCACACCGGTGTCATTGTGGTTATGTTGTTCCGTCTTTGGGATACGGTCGTTAGGTCGACAGTCATTAGGTCGACCACTGAAGGTCGACATGCATTAGGTCAACATGGTCATTAGGTCGACATGTACTAGGTCGACAGGTCAAAAGTTTTTTTTTTCCACTTTTTGGATTATTTCATACTTAACGATCCACGTGGACTACAATTGGAACAGTAACCTGTGCCGAACGAAGCGGTAGCGGAGCAAGGCACCTTGCCTGAAGTATAGCGAGCGAACAAGGTGCACTAATTGGGGTTCCCCGTCACTTTACGAAGAAAACAACGCTCAAAAAAGTTTAAAAAAAAAGGTCAACCTTTTAACCTGTCGACCTAGTACATGTCGACCTAATGACCATGTTGACCTGTTGTCCCTGTCGACCTAATGCATGTCAACCTTCCATGGTCAACCTAATGACTGTCGACCTAAGTTGTGTCTACTTAACGACCCATACCCCCGTCTTTTTGGCAGTCTGGTAACTAGTAGTATATAATTCACACACATAAATACTATTGCTGTGTAAAATATTAATTTTGCATTACTGATAGGCCATCAGTCATTTGTGTTAATAGATTTGTCCACTTTAATAAATAATATCCCATCCCAGATAGGAAATTGGTCCTTCTACTGCTCCCACCATTTCCTGTTAATTGCCATTGGTCCACACTGAATTTAAAGTAACTATCCAGTGAAAGAAAAACACTGTGGCAGACTGCATGAACTTTTTTATAAATTGTTTTTCAGACTATTAATACTGATATTTGTGCAGATTTTCCACAGATTTATGTGACTACCATATGGCAACCACAGTCACATGGAACGTAAGATGCTCTAGTGGGCAGAGAGACTTGGAAACACCCTTCTGAGCTCAGTATGCACTATAAAATCTCTCCCATCTTCTCCCTCCTGTGCCACTGCATGACATACTGAGAATCTGAGATCATATTCCTAGCAGCCATACTTATTTTCTTTTCGGATTAATCTTATAAAGAAGATAATGATTTGTAGATACTTTGGGGGAGATTTATCAACGTATGGAGAGTGATAAAGTACTAACCAATCAGCTTCCAACTCTCATTTTATAGAATATGCTTAAAAGAAGACAGGAGCTATTTGGTGCTTTATCTATCTCCAAGCATTGATAAATCTCCCCCTTAGCATGCTATTTTCAGATAAGATAAAAAGCCAGCGAGTCTGCAGTGGCAGTATCTGCGCAGCTGCATTCCCAGTTATTTACAGTCCCCTATATCATGTCCTCTACAATCCAGAACAGAAATTTGGGTTCTCCTCAGTCATACAAAGTACCTGGATTGATTGTGTTTGTCACCAAATGTGAAATGATCTTTCTAAATGTGCCTACACACGGTGAGATCTGTGCTAGGTGCGAATTGAGCCTATACAATGTGTGCTATGCGATTTGGACTAAGTGCTATGCTATTTGAACTACACCCAATTTTGACTACACTACAATATGTAATGTATGTGATGCAGTACAAAAATACCTGACTGCACATACTATTTTGCTTTGTAATATTGACTATGCGGGAGCACGCATCGCATTACAAGGGAAAATAAACACAGTGCAATTTTAACTAGACACAGTGCGATTTGAACTTTTTAGTCAAATCGCATGCGATAATCACACCGTGTGTGGGCACCATAAGATTTATGCTTATTTATTCTGAAGAATGTTAGCATGTGGATTGATGAGATCAGCAGTACAAATGAGTAAGGCTTCACAGAGGTGTATCATCATATGTTGTTGAGAAGACTTTGCTATCAGTAAAGGTTACTGCTTTCTAGCCTTCAGCTGAGGTAGAGCAAAAAGTCAACAAATGATAAAGCTGCTGTGAAAAATGTGAGTAAAAGTAATACCTCCACAACAACTACATTTGCATTAGTAAAATAGTTTGCAAAATAAAAGGCATCACCACTGTTAAGGGGGGTATACACGGGAGAGATGTGTGCTGAGCGAACCGCTCAGCACACATCTCTCCCGCCGCTCAGCACAGCGCGATGTGTGCTGAGCGATGCGGGGGGAGGATTGGGGCCGCTCACTTCACCAAGCGGGTGAAGTGAGCGACCCGCTAGATTGGCCTGCATGCAGGCTCAATCTAGCAGCGCGATAGCAATGTGCGGGGCTGCGCATCGCTATCGCTGAGGGGGCTACACACGAGTGATCTGTGCCTAAATTCTAAGCAATCTAGTCAGATTGCTTAGATTTTAAGCATGGATCTCTCCGTGAGTGCCCCCCTTTAGAGTTCCATGCTAACCTTTACACACAGCTGTATTTCAGTGACCAATTGTGGTGGAAAACTGTTGAGCAATAGCCATCACTTTGATTTGTTCTGTCAAACTCTCTCCATCATATCATTCAACTTCCCCAGGTCTGCATTGTCCATGGTTGCGTACAGTGCTTATGATATGACTAAAGACAAGTTTCCATAAAAAGGGAAAGGTTTTTATAGTACATACTTGTAATTGATCTGCAATCTTTGCAATGCGTGTACTATATGCGTTTATATCATGTATTTTTTGTTTTTGTCTTTTTACCAGATCTTTGAAGATGTAAGAAGTTTTGGAATATTCTTCTGCTGACAATTGAGAATGAAATTTGTTCAAATGTCTGACCTATGGAATCCAGACAGTAAATGACAATGCAGAAAGGATTCTATATGCTTTCCCTGTAACAATGGGCTGCAACACCACGGATCTTGACAGCTGCACTTTTTCCAATCTAAATGTGACTACAGTGAGCCCAGATTCCAAGTTTGCTGCATTCCCCACCCCTCTCAGGATATTATTGGCAATAATAATGGTACTGATGATTGCAATTGCTTTCTTGGGCAATGCCATTGTTTGCCTTATTGTATATCAAAAACCAGCCATGCGTTCAGCAATCAACCTCCTTCTTGCAACGCTGGCATTCTCTGACATTATGCTGTCTCTCTTCTGCATGCCTTTCACTGCAGTTACAATTATCACTGGGAGCTGGCACTTCGGCACTCAGTTTTGCCAAATATCAGCCATGCTCTACTGGTTCTTTGTATTAGAAGGAGTTGCCATATTACTTATAATCAGTGTGGATCGTTTTCTGATAATTGTACAGAGACAGGATAAGCTAAACCCACACCGTGCCAAGATCATGATTGCGACATCTTGGGTGTTGTCTTTTTGCATCTCTTTTCCATCTGTTGTCGGCTGGACGTTGGTGGAAGTTCCAACACGTGCACCTCAATGCGTTTTAGGATATACAGAATTCTCAGCTGATAGGGCATATGCCGTAATGCTTGTCATAGCAGTGTTCTTCATCCCTTTTAGCGTAATGCTCTACTCTTATCTATGCATCTTGAACACAGTCAGACGAAATGCTGTTCGCATTCACAACCATGCAGAGAGTCTGTGTCTGAGCCAAGTAAGCAAGTTAGGGTTGGTGGGACTGCAGAGGCCTCATCAGATGAATGTGGACATGAGTTTCAAGACCAGGGCCTTCACTACAATATTAATTCTCTTTATTGGATTCTCCCTTTGTTGGCTTCCACATTCTGTATTCAGTTTGCTGTCAGTATTTAGTAGGACTTTCTACTATAGTTCCTCATTTTATGTTATCAGTACTTGTATCTTGTGGCTCAGTTATCTTAAGTCTGTATTCAACCCAGTCATATACTGTTGGAGGATCAAGAAGTTCCGTGAGGCCTGCATGGAGTTCATGCCCAAAACCTTTAAGATTCTTCCTCAAGTTCCAGGGAGGAAAAGGAGAAGAATACGTCCCAGCACCATCTATGTTTGTAGTGAGCACCAGTCAGCTGTTTAGAAAACTGTTTCAGGGATATTTATTAAACAAGCACAGAATACTTGGTTTACATTCTTAGCTGCCTGATACATTGTATTATGTATTTATTGTTCAAAAGTATCTATATTGATCCATAATGCGGACTATTTATCAAAAACAAAGTGTGCTCAGTTATTTCCCGACCTTCATAATGAAGAGTTGTCTTTTCCGTGAACCCTGTGTCGGACTGCTAAGGTTTCATAAATGGTCCGCATAATTTTTTACAGATGGCAAGGAAGAAGGAAAGAAATTAAATTTGCACTGAATTATTGTACATATACAGTACATTAAAAGGTAAAAGGTTATCCCTTTGAGCAATAGTAGAAGATAATGCCAGACAATTGCAATAATCACAAAAATAAATGTAGAATTTACATATGTTGAATTTATTATGTTTCTTTTTTAAAATTTGCCTTTGTGAGTTTTCACACAAATGGGTCTAATTCAATTAACTGTGTTGGGTGTGAGTTGCTGTTGCAACAGCATTGAAATGCGGCAGCAGCATCTGAACTTGCAGCCTGTAAATGTGGACCATAAGTGTGGTACAGGTTGAGTATCTCTTATCGAAAATGCTCGGGACCAGAGGTATTTTGGATATCGGATTTTTCCGTATTTTGGAATAATCGCATACCATAATGTGATGATATGGTGATGGGGCCTAAATCTAAGCAAAGAATGTATTTATGTTACATATACACCTTATACACACAGCCTGAAGGCAATTTTAGCCAATATTTTTTATAACTTTGTGCATTAAACAAAGTGTGTGTACATTCACACAATTCATTTATGTTTCACATACACCTTATACACACAGCCTGAAGGTCATTTAATACAATATTTTTGATAACTTTGTGTATTAAACAAGGTTTGTGTACATTGAGCCATCAGAAAACAAAGGTTTCACTATCTCACTCTCAGTCAAAAAAGTCCGTATTTCGGAATATTCCGTATTTCGGAATATTTGGATATGGGATACTCAACCTGTATATAGCCACACTTAACTTGCAGAGCAAGCTGCTACGCGGCTAAAGAATAGACCATAAAGATTACATATGCTAGTTTTCCTGAAATTACTGTAAACAATAAGACATTGAATTTGCACTGGGTACGCAATTTGGCAAGATACTTTCCAGTGTGATCTACAGAATGATTGTGATACTGAAAGATATAACAGACATCAAACTGATCACTTTTCAGCCTGCTTGAAGATTCATGTACCAGATGACAACGGTATTCTGAATTTAAATTCTAGATTTCCTGATCTAAGGCAATCAGTAAAATACAAAATTTCTCTTACGTCCTAGAGGATGCTGGGGTCCACATTAGTACCATGAGGTATAGACTGGTCCACCAGGAGCCATTGGCACTTTAAGAGTTTGAGAGTGTGGGCTGGCTCCTCCCTCTATGCCCCTCCTACCAGACTCAGTTTAGAAAATGTTCCCAGAGGAGCCAGTCACAGCTAGGGGAGCTCTCCAGAGTTTCTCTAGTAAAGTTTATATTACAGTTTATTATTTTACAGGGAGGCTGCTGGCAACAGCCTCCCTGCTTCGTGGGACTAAGGGGGGGAGTAGTGTCCGCCCTGCGGGGTCTGAGCCACTATCTCCGCTAACAGGACACTGAGCTCCTGAGGGGATAGATCGTTCCCCGCCACAGGGGATCGCTCACCCCAGAAGCATGCCGCCACCCCCTTACAGAGCTGAAGATCAGTGGCGAGTGAGTCACCGACCCCCCTAGCAAGTGGGAAGACAGCACCATTTTGGGGGCGGAGCTTCTCAGAGCGGACCCAGCAGCGTTCAGCGCCATATTCCTGTCTGCACAACACTGTCAGTGAAGAGCAAGTCCCTCCACAGCAACTCCAGCTATCTCTCACGGTACCAGGGGGTTGTAGAAGAGGGGGGAAGCTGCATAACAACTGTGTAACCTATTAAAAGCGCTGTGTGTGGGTTGGCTCCAATCTCTGTGTCTCTCTTGCCATTCTTGGGGCTGGAACTCTGTCCTCCCCTGTGTTTGTGTGGAGTGTCTGTGGTCTCCATTAGGCAATGTCCAGGGACTCTGTGTCATATGCTGCAGAGGATATGTCCTCTCAGGATGATCCCATTCCATGTAATGAGGATTGCACTGGGTTAGCACAGATTCCAGCAAGGGAGCCTGAGTGGTTATCCTCTATCAAATCTATGATTTCTCAGAATTCAAATAGGGTTGCACAAAATGAATCTGCAACTCAGGCTTTACATAACTCTGTGGCAGTCTGGCCCAGTTCTGGTACAGCAGGGCTCTCCGCTGTATATTCACATAAACGTGCTCTTGCACAGATCATGCAGGATGATACAGATTCTGATACTGCAGACGGTGACGGGGATGTGTTGCGGGGGGCAGCATCTCTTGCAAAAGGGGTGCAGTTGATGATAGAGGCTATTAGGGATGTGTTGAATATTGCTGATACAACACCCGAGCAGGTTGAGGAGGCTTACTTCACTGACAATAACTAGCTAAAATCGCTAACCATTAAAGGAATTAAATGCTATATTTGAAAAGGCTTGGGAAAACCCGGATTAAAAATTCCAGATACCCAAAAGGGTTCTGGTAGCGTTTCCTTTCCCAGTAGAGGATAGGAAAAAATGGAAAAAACCCGCCTATTGTTGACGCGTCAGTATCCAGACTCTCAAAAAAGGTGGTTTTACCTGTTCCAGGATCTACCGCCTTGAAAGAGCCAGCTGATCGTAAAATTGATAATATGCTCGAATCCATGTACACGGCTTCTGGGACAGTACTACATCCCACTTTTGCCAGTACTTGGATTGCCAAATCTATAGTAAAGTGGTCAGGCACGTTACTTGAGGACTCGGATACTATGGAGAAATGTGATGTTGAATTGTTTTTACGTAACATTCAGGATTCGGCAGGATTTCTGGTAGAATCCATGAAAGACCTGGGTTCCATGGCTGCGGGAATTTCCTCCATGTCAGTATCAGCTCATCGAGGACTGTGGTTGCGCCAGTGGTTTGCCGACGCGGAATCCAGGAGAAGTGTGGAGACCCTACCCTACACAGGTCAGGCTCTCTTTGGGGAAGCGTTAGATGCGTGGATCTCCACGGCTATGGCTGGTAAGTCACCCTTTCTTCCCTCAGCTACAACTGCTCAGAAGAAACCCCTTTCTTAAGTTACATCACAGCCCTTTCGGTCTACCAAGCCTAAAAAGGCCAAGCCGTCCAATACCTTCTTTCGGGGAGGTCGGCCCAAGTCCAAGAAATCTGCGGCTGCAGGTTCCCATGAACAGAAACCTGCTCCAGGTACACCAAAGTCCTCCGCATGACGGTGGACTGCACGCCCCGGAGGTGGGGCCGGTGGGAGCAAGACTCAGACATTTCAGTCATGTCTGGGTGTCCTGCGGCCTGGATCCCTGGGTGCAAGATATTGTGTCCCAGGGGTACAGGCTGGAATTTCAAAATCTCCCTCCTCACCAATTTTTCAGATCAGGCTTGCCAGCTCTGCTGGCAGACAGGTCTGTCCTGCAAGAAGCCGTCCAGAAGTTGGTGGAGGCACAGGTCATTGTGCCAGTACCACCTCATTTGCAAAACAAAGGTTACTATTCGAACCTTTTCTGGTACCAAAACCGGATGGTTCGGTCAGGCCCATTCTGAACTTAAAATAACTAAACTCCTTTCTGAGGGAGTTCAAGTTCAAAATGGAGTCTCTAAGGGCAGTGATATCAGGTCTGGAGGAGGGGGAATTTCTAGTTTCTGCTGCGGGGTACGCTGGGCTCCACAAGGATTAACATTGGGGTGTAGAGTAGGATCTTGATCCGAGGCACCAACAGGCTGAAAGCTTTGACCTTCTTCCCAAGATGCATAGCGCCGCCTCCTATATCACCCCGCCTCCGTGCACAGGAGCTCAGTTTGTAAGTTGGTGCCATGCAGTAACAAGGCATACAACAGGGGGGAGGGCTGCTTCTGTAGCCCTAAGAAAAGCTATTTTTCAGAAGAAAAAAGAATAATTGAAGACTTCAAGGGCTGCAGCAGTGTTAGATGTCAGTCAGAGATCCCCTGCTGCAGCTCCATCACTCCCCCAGCGGCGTTGTATACTCCCGCGCCCTGGTTGCCGGGTAACTACAGCGGAGGCTCCGGTGTTCTTCTCGGTTAGTCACACACTCGCCACTGTCTCCTGGATCGTGTGGCCGCGTTCAAAGGGGAGGTAAGGGGTCTCTTTGGCCCGCTGTAATCGCGATCTGGAGCGGCCGTGGGAGGCGGGCTTCGCGCGCTGGCGTGGACACTGTAAAGGGCAGCCGCTCCACTAGCCTCCGGGACACAGGGCACAGGTTAGGTTTTTATCTCTGTTAAAACCTGTTTCATTGCAGCCCGCAGCGCCCGGTGTGGAAGACAGCAGGGGGATAAGGCCTGACCTGTAGCCCCTCCACCAAGCCCAGGGCACCACTTGGGTAAATATTCCCACCCTGGAGCTGCACATCTCTCCCTCACTCCCTGTCAGCCACCATTACACGGAGCTGCGCTGTTCCTGGGACTGCTTGGGCAAATCCTCCTCTGTAAAGCCGCCTGCTCGTCAGCACTGTGCATTTTACAGGACACTTAAATATTCTACCTGTCAGTGGACAGTGTTGGTTAAGAAAGAGTGCATACAGTTAGGGTTGTGTGGTACAAACACCCTGTGATATACATCCAGTACTGTGTTTTGTTATATCTACTGTTTACATATGTATATATAGCTATACTGAGTATTACTTTGTATTGCTAGTCCAGTGCAGTTTTATTGTTTGGTATAACTTCTGCATTGTACATTTGTGACTATATGTGTGTGTTCATGTAGCTGCTGCGTGGCTTCCATCTTGTGTATTTCACTCAGCTTGCTACTCCTATATTCTGTAACCTGAGGGGGCTAAGTGCGTCAGGTTTATTAACTGATATAGTTGTTTCACACGATATACTTACTGTGTATTTTTCTCTGTGATTTATAGTCACCATATATCTCTTGGATTCCAGGTTTGTGCTGACACACTACACTGGGAGTTCTTGCTAGGTATATTGCTGCTAAAATTGTACTAGGTTGCCTGTTATTGAGCTTATCATTATGTCAGCTACACGGGGCAACGGAACTGGGGCTTCTCCCACATTGCGTGGAGGTGATGCTGCAGACACTTTTGAGGAAAACATGGCAGCAGAGAGTTCAGGTTCTGGGGGTTCCATACCTCCCAGTGGGTCTGTAGCACTGGGGGCCAATAATGACCCACTTTGGGCTACCTTCTCCACATAATTAAATACGCTGGTAACAAAACTTACACCCCCTGTGGGACCTCCTATGCCAGTGCAGCAGTTTATGGTCCCTGCAGTCAATCTGCCATGGGCGGATCAAATCTCATCTCAGTTACAGCACTTGAACCGATCGCTGACTAAAAATAAGTCTCACTCTCACCCACCTAAGACGTCTTCTAAACGGGCCGCTACTTCTTCACAATCCACTGCTGCTCCGAACACATCCTCTGAGGAGGATGGTGCATATACTGACCCCACAGACACTGACTCTGATGCTTCTGATGGGGAGGGGAAGTCATTTGATTGAGGCTATCAGGCTCATTCTTCAAGTTTCTGATGAACCTGAGCCTGCGGCTGTCTCTAAAAATCCGGACAGATTTAAACATAAGAACGTGGTGAAACAAGTTTCACCTCATTCTCAACACCTGGCTGACATACGTTAGGAATCCTGGGAAAACCCAGGAACAGAATTCACACGGCATAAGAGACTGTTGGCTCGCTATCCTCTCTCTGCGGAGCTAAGTAAAAATTGGGAAACTCCTCCGCCTGTAGATTCTCAGGTGGCAAGACTGGTAGTTTCTTCAGCTCTGCCAGTGACTACCGTCACCTCTCTGAAGTAACCAACAGATAGACGTGTGGAGGGTTGGTTAAAAGCGATTTACACCCTAACGGGGGCTGTGCATAGACCAACCATTGCAGTGACATGGGCTGCTGAAGCTGTTGAAGCATGGGCTCAGGAGCTGGAGGCAGAGCTACCTTCCAACGCTTCTGATCATGCTAGACAATGTCTCTCATATATTGCCACGGCTTCTCTTTACCTTAAGGAGGCGGCTTCCGATGCCGGGGTGCTGGCGGCCAAGGCTGCCACTACGTCCATCTTGGCTCGACGTATCCTTTGGTTGAGACCCTGGTCGGTGGATGTGGATTCTAAGAAAACCCTGGAGGTGCTTCCTTTTAAGGGAAACATTCTTTTTGGAGAAGACGTCAATAAGATTGTGGCTATCCTGGCTTGTGCTAAAACAGCTTCCTACCAAGTACGGCTCCTTCTGCACCGAAGGCTAAAAGTACTTCCTCTCTGCCCTTTCTTCCTCCAGGAAAAGCAAAAGGTCAGGCGTACCCGAAACAAGCTCGTACTTCCAAACCTGCCAAGCCCAGACCAAAGCGGGGGATCCCAGGGTGGGGGGGTCGGCTTCTAGGTTTTACCCAGGAATGGTTGAAGACCACGGGTAAGGTCGTCACTCAAGGTTACCCCGTATGCTTCAAGAAACGTCCCCCTCATCAATTTTGCCTGACAGACGTCCCTTTGGACCCGATGAAGGCAAACACTCTTCCTTCAGTAGCACAATCCCTCCTGACCACAGGAGTGGTAGTACAGATGCCTCTGACTCAGAGAGGCAAGGGGTACTATTCACCACTGTTCCTAGTCCCGAAACCAGACGGGTCCTCGCGGCCCATTCTCAATCTCTAGTCCTTGAACAAGTATGTGAGGGTCTCTGAGTTTCGTATGGAAACTCTACGCTCTATTGTTCTGGCCTTGGAGCCTGGGGACTATATGATCTCCCTGAACGTACAGGATGCCTACCTGCATATTCCTATTGCAATGTCACAGCAGTGCCTGAGGTTTGCGGTGGGCAACCTTCATTACCAATTTTGGGCGTTACCTTTTGGTTTGACAAAGGCTCCGCGAGTTTTCACCAAAGTAATGGTGGTAATGATGGCTGTACTGCGCCGTCTAGGTGTCAGGATCCTGCCGTACCTGGACGATTTGTTGATCCTGGCAAATTCCCCAGAAATTCTCCTGCATCATCTAGATCTGACTGTCCAGTTCATGAAAGCCCACGGGTGGCTAATCAACTGGAAGAAATCTTCCCTAGTTCCTGCTCGGAGCATGGTGCACCTGGGAGCGTTATTGGACACTCACAACCTGCGGTTGTTTTTTTTTTTTTCCATCAATAGTTTTTATTACGAAATAGAAAACATTTTTATGGGGTACAGAACAAAGAAAAGGGGTTACATAACAACCCAATATAGATGTAGATATGAGGAGGGATACATGTGGGGAGGGAAGAGGAGGGGGAGGGAGCATCCAGACTAAGGGTAAAGGCTAATACACCATAACCAAATATACATACTACTTCACTCATATTTATGCATAGTAGTGATCATCGCCTTGCAGCGGGAAAATAGGGCTCTAGCTCTGAGGGTCAAGTTATATAGGCATAGATTGGTAGAAGGTAGGGAGAAAATTCTAGATTGTGGCTGTCACGGTTCGAGACATGGAGGGTAAAGGATTATAGTGATAGGGGGGAGCAGCCTAACAGCCAATACTATGTACCATCAGGTATCGTCTGGTCGTTCAATTAAGTTAAGTTGGTTTGGGTCGAGCATAGTTGATTTATGAAGATATTGAGACCCTTCATCGGTGGAGGCATAGTGGCGCCACGGGGACCAGTTTGATTTTGGGGGAGGTGGTGTTGGTGGGGGGGGGGATATATTCCGTTTCCATGAGAAAGTGGTGATTTATCTTATGAATAACTTTTAGCAAGTTAGGGGATGTGGGTTGTTTCCATAGTTGAGCCAGGTTGGCGCGGGCGGCTATGAGGATGTGGCCCAGGACATATCTGGCGGATGGGGGAACAGAGGGAGGGACAACATGGAATAGTGCTAGGATCGGGTCAGGGGTGATATGGATGGACAGAACTATTTATCAGGTCAAATATCTTTGACCAATACTCTGCAATCACTTGGCACGACCAGAATATGTGGTAGATATTGCCTACCGAGCCACATAGCCTCCAGCACTGATTGCTATGGGAGGGCCAGAACTTATGGAGCCGGTCAGGGGTCAGGTACAGTCTGTGTATTAGTTTCAGATGCATTTCAGTGTGGTTTAAGCATTTGGATATAGAGTAGGAAGTTAGGAAAATGAGACGCCAGTCATTTGGTGTCAGAGTTCTTCCCAGGTCTCGTTCCCAAGCTAATTGGGCATTCGATTTGGTGTGGGAGGTAGGAGTTATCAGCAGCTTGCACCAGTACGTAATGTCACCCTTAGATTCAGTCAGGGAGAGACGAGAGAAGAGGGTATATGAAGTTGCGTGTAACGTTGTGTAAGTGGAGGGGACTGATCTCCACCAGTGCGCAACTTGCATATAGTGGAAGAGTTCCGTGGCGGGTAAAGAAAATTGTGACTGGAGAGTTGAGAAGGATAATAAAGAGAGTCCGTCAAGTAGGTCACCTAAGCAGAGTATACCTGCACGTCTCCATTTAGATAGGTTGAGATGGGGTATCAGTAGTGCTAATGTAGTAATGGAGATCTGGGAAATGTGAGATATAGGGTCTGGTAGATTGGCGGATAATTTGTCCCAGGTTTGAAGTGCGGCTTGCGTGGTGTGAAGAAGAGTCATATGGGTGGGTCGAAGTGACTTTGGAATGCGGAAAAGATCCGCAAGAGGAAATGGGTTTGCTCGGTTTTGTTCCAGCTCTACCCAACCTAGGTGTGAATGGGCCTCAAAATAATATTTAGTGGGAGCTAAAAGAGATGCCTCCTGGTATAACGGGATACTAGGTAGACAAAGACCTCCGAATGCTCTCGGGAGGACCATTCTGGAAAGGGCCAGTGAGGGCGGTTTCGAGGACCAGACGTATTTAGACATGACAGAGGAACATGTCTGTAGGGTCTTTTTTGGAAACGTATATGGAATTGTGCGGAAGAGGTACATTAATTTGGGTAGTAGAGACATTTTAAATGCCGACATACGTCCCAGCCAGGAGACCTCATAGAATGACCAGGAGTTTGTTAAGGCTTCTAGCATTTCTATTAGGGGAGATAGGTTGACAGTGAAGACGTCAGAGGTGGAGATAGGAATGTTGATGCCCAGATATTTTATTGTGTGTTTCCGCCAATTGTATGCATTGGAGGATTGGGAGAGAGTGGGGTATGTTGAAGGGGAGGGCATCTGTTTTGGTAGTGTTAAGTTTATAATAGGATGCTAGGCTATAGGCATCTAGAATAGAGTGTAAGATAGGTAGGGTTGTCATGGGTTCAGAGACAAAGAGGAGGACATCATCTGCAAAGAGGCTTAGTTTGTGGGAGGATGAGACAAATTGTAGAGCCGGGAAAAGGGGGTTATCTCGTATTGTGATTGCAAGGGGTTCGATTGATAGGACAAATATTAGAGGGGATAGAGGGCACCCTTGTCTAGTACCATTTGTGATGGGGAAGAAATCAGATAAGAAGCCATTGCTGAACACCCGGGCCGTAGGGGAACTATATAGGGTCAGAATAGAGGTAAGTATTCGGTCTCTAAATCCGAATCGGAGGAGGACATCCCGCATGTACTCCCAATTTAATCTGT
The DNA here is from genome assembly GCF_028390025.1 of Pseudophryne corroboree. Classification (NCBI taxonomy): domain Eukaryota; kingdom Metazoa; phylum Chordata; class Amphibia; order Anura; family Myobatrachidae; genus Pseudophryne; species Pseudophryne corroboree. The sequence continues at coordinate 402,841,484 of NC_086445.1, read as the reverse complement.
CAAAGGCCTTCTCAGCGTCCAGGGACAGCAAGAGAAGACCTTGATTTTCAGATAGGGAGTCTATCAGGTTAAAAACCCTTCGCGTGTTATCAGACGCTTGTCTGCCTGGCACAAAGCCAGTTTGGTCTGGGTGTACCAGCAGTGGAAGGAACTTATTAATGCGTGTTGCAATCATTTTGGCATAGAGTTTGATGTCGCAGTTAAGTAGTGCGATAGGCCGATAGTTTTGTACAAAGGCAGGGTCTTTTCCGGGTTTAGGGATGGTAACGATGCGCGCTTCTAAGAGTTCTGGAGGGAGAGAGCCGTGGTCAGAGAATGCATTGAAAAGGGCAGTCAAATGGGGAGAGAGAATGTCATGAAAAGTGGCATAGAAGTCAGAGACAAATCCATCTGGGCCTGGGGCTTTGTTTCTAGGAGTGGATTTGATAGCAGCGGAGATTTCCTCCGCCGACCAAGGGGCATTGAGTGTAGTTAGTTGTTCCTGGGTGAGAGTAGGGAAAGAGAGGTTATCTAAGAACGAAGAGATAGTGGAAGAGGTGGGTTGAGGAGTGGAAGGGTCAGTTGCTAGATTATATAGCTTGGCATAGTATTTTGCAAACTGATTCGTTATGTCTCTGGGGTTCAATATCTTCTGTTTGGTGGGAGAGTAAATACACTTAATCTTGTTCCTGGCTTGCTGAACCCGTAATTTACGCGCCAACATCCTGCCGGCTTTATTGCCAAGTAGATAGAATTTGTGGCGCATCCTATTCAGAGCTGCTTGGGTGCGGGCCAGAAGTAATTTTTTAAGTTGACCTCGAACCTTGGAGATTTCGTTTTTAAGAGTTCTAGAGGGATGGGTTATATTTTGAGATTCGAGATCCAACAGTTCAGCTTCTAATTTCTCTCGTAATTGGTGTGCTTGTTTTTTGAGAGTGGCACCCGCCTGAATGGCAGCTCCACGGGTGACTGCTTTAAAGGCACACCAGTGGTTAATAAAGGAGGTGTCCTGGGGAGAGTTAGTGGCTAAGTAGGAGTTGATGGAGTCAGAGATAATTTTTTTTGACACCGGATTATTTAGAAGATACGGGTATAAGCACCATTGGCGGGGTGGGTTTCGGAGATCATGTAGGTTCCATTTCCAGAGAACTGGGGCATGGTCAGACCATGTGATTGGCAAAATATCGATGTCCCCAGTTCTTTGGAGAGACCATTTGTCGCATAGGATCAGATCTATTCTGGAATAGGTATTATGGACAAGGGAGTGGAATGTATATTCCCGACCCGATGGATTATGGGACCTCCAGACATCGTAGAGGTCAAATTCCGCAAGCAGATTGCGGAAGGCTAAGGAGGGACCGGAGTGAGCAGCTGAAATAGATTGGGAGGGTTGGCGGGATTTGTCCATTTTCGGGTCTAGTACAAGATTGTAATCACCTAAAAGAACTAGGGAGCCTTTCATTGTGTTACGTATGGTGAGGAATAATTTACGTAAGAAGGGGACTTGGTTAGAATTAGGCGCATATATGGATACCAGTGTGACAGGCTTGTCGTCGAGCAGGCCAGTGAGGATAAGGTAGCGGCCACTTTTGTCTGAAAGTTGGGAATGGAGGGTAAAAGAGACATTTTTGCTAAAAAGGATTGCCACCCCGTTCCTTTTAAATGGCCCATTTGCAAAGTACCCTACAGGGAAGTATTTGTTCTTGAAAAGGGGAGGGTTAGCAGAAGAGAAGTGTGTTTCTTGCAGAGCGACCACGTCTGCTTTTTGTTGGTGGAAGGATGTGAGGGCCAGTCTACGCTTGTTAGGCGAGTTCAGGCCTTTGACATTAAGTGATATAAGGTTCACCATTGCAAACATACATCAGGGATAATAGACAGAGATCTATGGTGAACCAATATAGAGGAGAAGTACAGAATGTCAGGGTGCACCTGTGGGTGGAGTTGTGGGCCATGTCTGAAGCTCAGGGGGGAGGGAGGCATGCGGGGATGATGTGGAGAGGGGTCAAGTGTGGGGAGTGGGGGGGAAACAACAACAACAAAAAAAAGAGGTCCGGCATATTGGACCTGCATGACTACTGCAGGGAAGGGGAAAGGGTTCAGGGGTTTGCAGTAGTACAGAAAAAGGCGGGGGCGGGCTGGAGTACCGCGTACCGCCACTCTAATTTAACTTCTAAGAGGACAGAACTAAGGCACGTACGTACAGTATAATCCTTACTAATTAGCAGGTGCGTGCACATGGGGCAATAACAGGTATGTAATAGGTAGTTATAACAAAATAAACTTAACCCCCTTAATGGAAGGCAATAATTAAACAACATGTGAGAGAGTAAACCTGTAACATGTAGACCTAGATATGAAACATGTAAGTAAATACATACTGGTGTTAAAAAATGGAAAAATCCCTCCCCTCTCAGTAGGGGGGAAGAGGTCTACTTTCTCCGTAACCGGAGATATCAATAGGAGAAAAAAGAAAAAAAGACATTGAAAGGACCTGATGAAGCAAACCAGAGTCTCAGGTAGTCGACCATTCCTGACGGATGGCAGCAGCTCGGGACGAGGTGGACGGTTTCTGGATAGATATGTCCCAATCAAGTAATAGCTTCACACCCGCGTCTAGGGAGGAGATGATATAAGTCGAATCTTCGTAGGTGACTATCAGTTTGACCGGGAATCCCCAGCGATAGTGTATGTCATGGGATCTTAAGGCAAGGGTGATAGGAGTAAAAGCACGCCTCTTTGCTATGGTGGCAGCCGAGAAATCTTGAAATATTTGGAGGCCTCCTAAAGTATCGGAGTTCTTAGATTCTCTAGCGGCCCTCATAATACGCTCCTTAACTGGGAAGAAATGGACTCGGAGGAGGGTGTCTTTAGGGAGGTCAGATGAGACGTTGCGTGGTCTTGGGAGTCGGTGGATGCGGTCGATCAGAAGTTCTGCGGAGTCTGCAGCCGGGAGGAGCTTCTTAAATAAGGCAGTGACATAGGCCTCCAATTCAGAGTTGCTGACTGAGTCTGGGATGCCTCTAATCTTGACGTTGTTCCTCCGAGATCTGTCCTCCATATCTGCCAGCTTTGACTTAAATTGGTCCAGATCCTGTTGTTGATGATCATGGGATGTGAGGAGATCATTGTGGGAAGTGACCAATTCTTCCATCTTGCGTTCTAAGTGGTCTGTCCTGTCTCCCAGTGCCACCAGCTCGGTCTTGACTTCGCGGACGGCAGAGGTCAGGTCTTTAGACAGTTCAGACTTGAAGGCAGATAGGATCTGGCAGAGGGATCTCACGGTCAGGGGGGCGTCCGATTCGCAGTCTACTCCAGACACTGATAGAGCGGACGTCAGGACACTTGATCCCGTGTGGTCTGGCATGACCGAGGGGGAAGGGGCAGTTTGTAGAGGGGAAATTTGGAGGGGTTTCTGAGGGGGGAGGGAAACCTTAGTAGGTATTACTTCTTTGTTTTTTTAGGAGCCATTTCTCGACCGAAGGGACGTATGTAGAAAGCACTAAGAGGCGTACCGTTTGGTCGGGTCCAATCAATGAATTATAATGAAACAGGAGAACTCAGTCACATTGATAATGCGTACGTGCCGTTTAGGCAAACATGAGTGGCGGTGGTCGGGTCTAAAAGCTCTTACATTTTAGAGGTTGCGCAGGTGTAGGAGATCAGGGTCGTTGAGCGGTCAGCTTGAGAATATAGAGTAATATCGATGCGGGGTGGGTTAGCGCACCCGTCGGTGGTTCCAATAGGGAGGAGAATTCCTTCTTTAGGAACGGCTAGGTAACAGTAGTTGGTGTCCTTTGTCCTCTAGTCCAAACTCCGGAAGTCGTGGGGAGTCTCCCTGAGTGTGCAGTGGAGAATGGTCAGCTTGTGCCCCCTCAGTGTTGATGTATAATGATGAGCTGGGCTGGATACTGTGAGTCTTCACAGGGTGGGACGTCTGGTGGGGTGAGGAGTAGATGTCTGTTACTCTCTCTTCTTGGGTGTCGCCGGCCGGCGGGCACCTCACTGGAACGTACAACTTCTCAGGGTGTAGGGAAGGCAGCTGGCGTGTATGTCACAGGGTGTATATCCGGTGTAAGTGACCGTCGGAGCGCAGGTGGGGTGGGGGGAGCGGAGGGCCGCGCGGCGGGCCGTTTACTGTGACGTCTGTCACCTAATGTGCGGATCCCGAATATCGGGGCATCCAAACAGGCTTGGTGGTGTGGAGGGAGGTAGGCTGGGGTGGAGAGCAGCGGGGTAGCGGTAAGCCGCGGTCAGCGTCGGCTCTCACCTCAAGATGGCCGGCGGCAGCGGGACGAGCAGGATGGTCCGTGCGGCTGTTACGGCTCCCGCGGTGAGGCAGCGATGCTGTCTTGGTAATGTAGCGGCCGGCGGTCAGGCACGGGGTGGAGAGGGGTGCGGGTATGTCCAGATGGAAAGGCTCGGCTCCCCGGGTCTCTCTCAGGATGTGTACTGTGTCCGGAGCTTGTAGTCCGGCAGTCCCCAAACTCAAGGCCCCGGCTTGTGGCTGCAGGTTAGGCCGCAGTTGGTAGAGTGATGCAGCGTCCACCGGGCAGGGTGTCTTCCCGCAGAGCACAGCCCACGGCCGTGGGGTATAACAATTAAAGTGGGTTTAGGCAAAAAGCACCACTTAAATCAGTGTTTTTAGCCCACTATAGCAGGAGCTCTTGTTGCAGCACAACCTCTCCCTGCTGCGTCCAGGCCACGCCCCCCCTGGGGTTGTTTTTGTCTCAGGAGAAAGTCCTGAAGCTTCAGGACAGGATTCGATGCTTCCTATCTCGTCCGCAAGTGTCGATACATTCGGCAGTGCAAGTGCCCAGGTCTCGTGGTGTCGGCTTTTGACATGGTGGAGTATGCTCAATTCCATTCTCGCCCTCTGCAGATTTTAATTCTTGCCAAGTGGGACGGCCTGCCTTACCGGATCAGATCTCACATGATCTCCTTGTCTCCAGAGGTCCACCTGTCACTGAGCTGGTGGCTTCAGGACCATTGATTGAGCAGGGGTCGTCCCTTCTGGATATCCAATGGGTCCTGCTGACGACGGAGGCCAGTCTGAGAGGTTGGGGCGCGGTGTTGGAACAACACTCCCTTCAGGGTCGGTGGACCGAGGAGGAGTCTCTACTCCCGATAAACATTCTGGAACTGCGGGCGGTGTTCAATGCACTGAACCTGGCCCAGCATTTGATACAGAACAGACCTGTTCAAGTACAATCGGACAACGCCACCATGGTGGCTTACATCAATCATCAAGGCGGCACTCGAAGCGCATGGCAATGAGAGAAGTATCACGGCTTCTTCAGTGGGCAGAACGCCATCTGCCGGCCATATTCACAGTGTTCATTCCAGGGGTCCTAAACTGGGTAGCGGACTTTCTCAGTCGTCAGGACGTACACGCCGGAGAGTGGAGCCTCCATCCAGAGGTGTTTCAACTTCTCGTGGACAAGTGGGGCCTTCCAGATGTGGACCTGATGGTGTCTCAACACAATCACAAGGTTCCGGTCTTCGGAGCAAGGACAAGGGATCCTCAAGCAGCGTTCGTGGATGCTCTGGCAATTCCATGGAACTTTCAGGTGCCGTACGTGTTCCCTTCGATGTCACTCCTGCCCAGAGTAATACGGAAGTTCAAGCAAGAAGGGAGAAACCTACTTCTGATCGCTCCAGCGTGGCCCAGACGGCACTGGTTCTCCGATCTACAGGGCCTCTCGCTAGATCGTCTCCTATTTCCACAACGACCAGACCTCCTCGTTCAGGGCCCTTGTGTTTACCAGGTCTTGGCCCATCTGGCTTTGACGGCGTGGCTCTTGAAGCTTCCGTCTTGAGGGCCAAAGGTTTTTCTGAGGCGGTCATTCAAACGATGTTGAAGGCCCGTATGCCGGCTTTGGCTCGGTTTTACCATAGGGGCTGGAATTCTTACTTTACTTGGTGCGCGTCTCATAATCATGACGTTTTCAAGTTTGGTACGGCCATACTGTTGGCCTTCCCACAACACTTGTCGGTTTGGTTTCAGAGAAAGATTGCTACCCTACCGGATGTTCATACTTTCACTCATGGTGTGTTGCGGATTCGGCCTCTTTATGTACCACCCGTGGCCCCTTGGGATCTGTCAGTGGTTCTGGAGGTCTTGCAAGAGTCTCCGTTTGAACCTCTTGCATCTGCAGACCTTAAGTGGCTTTCCCTTAAGGTATTGTTTTTGCTGGCTATCGCTTCAGCTAGAAGGGTCTCGGACTTGGGTGCCTTATCCTAGAAGTCCCACTATCTGATTTTCACCGTGACCGGTTGGTTCTTAAAACGCGTCCGGGTTATTTACCCAAGGTGGTGTCTTCCTTCCACCTTAATCAGGAGATTGTGGTTCTGGCCTTTAGTTCTCCTGAGTCGTCTTCCAAAGAGCGGTCTTTGGATGTGGTACGGGCTGTCCGTATTTATGTGAAGAGAACTGCCTCCATTAGGAAGTCTGATTCTCTCTTTGTACTGTTTGGATTTCACAAACGTGGCTGGCCTGCTAACAAGCAGACCTTGGCCAGATGGATTGGAATGGTAATTGCACATGCTTATGTACAGGCTGGCCTTCTAGCTCCTGCTACCATTATAGCCCATTCTACTCGGTCTGTAGGACCTTCTTGGGCGGCCCGCAGTGGTGCGACCCTTGAACAATTGTACAAGGCGGCTACGTGGTCCTCAGTGAACACGTTCATAAGGTTCTATGCCTTCGATACTTCCGCCTCCCAGGATGCTTCCTTTGCATGCCGGGTTCTTGTGCCTGCTACAGTGCATCCCCTCCCATAAGGAAATGCTTTAGGACATCCCCGATGTTAATCCTTGTGGAGCCCAGTGTACCCTGCAGCAGAAAACGAGATTTATGGTAAGAACTTACCGTTGTTAAATCTCTTTCTGCGAGGTACACTGGGCTCCACAAGGCGAGACCCTGACGCACTTTGGTTTTGTGGGTTGGTATGGCATTAGCCGCTGACACTTTCTCCTGTCGGGAGAGTGTGGTGTATGTGGCTACTAACGCTTGTTAACAAAACTGAGCTCCTGTGCACGGAGGCGGGGTGATATAGGAGGCGGCGCTATGCATCTTGGGAAGAAAGTTAAAGCTTTGAGCCTGTTGGTGCCTCGGATCAAGATCATACTCTACACCCCGATGTTAATCCTTGTGGAGCCCAGTGTACATCGCAGAAAGAGATTTAACAACGGTAACTTCTTACCATAAATCTCGTTATCCCTGGATATCAAGGATGCGTACCTCCACATTCCGATTTGGCTGCTGCATCAAGCTTATCTTCGATTCGCACTGTTGGACTGTCAGTTTCAGTTCCAGGCACTCCCATTCGGCCTCTCCACAGCACCGAGGGTATTCACCAAAGTGATGGCGGAAATGATGATTCTCCTCCGCAGACAGGGGGTGAACATAATTCCGTATCTGGACAATCTGCTGATAAAGGCATCGTCCAAGGAGAAGCTGAAACGGTACATAGCACTCACGACCCAGCTTCTCAGGAAACATGGTTGGATCCTGAATCTTCCAAAATCAAATTTGGAACCAACCAGGAGGTTGTCCTTTCTGGGAATGATCCTCGACACGGAGATGCAGAGGGTTTTTCTCCCAGAGGAAAAGGCGTTGGTGATTCAAACGATGGTGCGGGATGTCCTGATGCCAGCCCGGGTGTCAGTTCATCAGTGCATTTGCCTTCTGGGAAAGATGGTGGCCTCTTACGAGGCTCTGCAGTACGGGAGGTTTCACGCTCGGTCCTTCCAACTGGATCTCCTGGACAAGTGGTCGGGATCCCATCTACACATGCACCAGAAAATACGTCTGTCGCCAAAGGCCAGTATTTCACTCCTCTGGTGGCTGCAATTACCTCACCTTATGGAGGGCCGCAGGTTCGGTATTCAGGACTGGGTCCTTCTAACCACAGATGCAAGTTTCCGGGGCTGGGGCGCAGTCACTCAAGAGGTATCCTTCCAAGGAAAGTGGTCAAGTCTGGAAGCCGACCTGCCGATAAACATTCTGGAACTAAGAGCCGTTTACAACGGTATTCTCCAAGCGGCCCATCTTCTGAGAAATCAGGCCATTAAAGTGCGGTCGGACAATGTGACAACAGTGGCTTACATAAACCGACAGGGCGGAATGAAGAGCAGAGCTGCAATGGCAGAGGTAACAAGAATCATCCTCTGGGCAGAAAAGCATGTGTTGGCGCTGTCAGCAATCTTCATTCTGGGAGTAGACAACTGGGAAGTGAACTTCCTCAGCAGACACGATCTCCATCCATTGGAGTGGAGTCTCCATCCGGAGGTGTTCAAGGAGGTAACAGATCTTTGGGGCATGTCAGCGTCCGGGGTCTTACCGGTACGCTGGGGCCGCGGGGCTGGCTTTGCAGGTGGCGTGTAGGCAGCGGCAGAGGAGGGCTGCCGCGCCGGGTCCGTGGGCAGCGGTAGCGACGGTGAGGGGGTCCGCTCGTGGCGGCGGGAAGCCGCTGCAGCGGGTCTCTCCTTGCCAGGGCGGTTGCTATGAGACCAGGGGCAGTGCACCCTGTGGCCTTACAGGGAGGTCTGCATTACTGGCCGACGCCATGTTGGAGACCAAAGTTTGAGGCATAGTTTTGGCTTCCTGTCCCTTCCAGCCAATCCAGGGAGAGTTCTCCTTATAAAAGGGGGCTGGTTTATAACAGGGAGGCCAGTGCTTCAAGTTACAACCCTGTTGTAGGTGCTTTAGCCCTGGGCTCCCAGGATTCTTGCCGTATTTTGGTTACTCCTGACCCTGCTTAGCCGGTTCTCAGTTGCTGCTGCAGCCCTGCCATTCCTAACCTACTGCTGTCTGTGGAAGCGCTCCTGGAAACCCCGGTCCAGTAAGACCCTTTGGGCACGGACGGCCCCGGGCTTTCTGCCTCGTCTTTCAAGCCACAGTCCGCAGATCTTTGTCTCCAGCCACGTCTCTGAACCACCATCCACAGTTCCGCAGTTCATTATCTACAGCCTCGTCTTTCAAGTCACAGTCCACAGTTATTAGTCTACAGCCATGTCTTTAACCACCATTCACAGTTCCGCAGTTCATTATCTACAGCCTTGTCTTTCAAGCCACAACCCACAGTTCTTTGTCTACAACTATGTCTTTAAGTCATCGTTCACAAGCCACAGTTCTCTACCTCAGCCTCATTCTCAAGAACTACAACTCACTGACTCAGCTCCACCTGCCTTCTTCATTGCCCCATGTCCCATGAGAAGGAACTATATCCAACCCCCTCGTCTTATTCATCCGCAGACAACTACCTTGGACAAGTCTCAGCTGCCGGATCCTCAAACCTTGCTAGGCATGACAGGGCATACCCAGATCGTCTCAACAAGAAGCTTCAGCGGAATTGTTCCAGGTCGAGTGACCCGCAAGCAGTGGCGGTGGATGCTCTAGTGACTCCGTGGGTGATCCAGTCGGTGTACATGTTTTCTCCACTTCCACTCATCCCAAGAGTTCTAAAGCTCATAAGGAGAACAAGGGTTCAAGCGATCTTCATTGCTCTAGACTGGCCAAGAAGGGCTTGGTACGCGGATCTTCTGGTTCAACTGCAAGAAGAGCCAAGTCCTTTTCAGGAGGACCTGCTGCAGCAGGGGCCATTCACCTATCAAGACTTACCGCGGCTACGTTTGACGGCATGGAGGTTGAACGCCTGATACTAGCTCGAAAGGGCATTCCGAACAAGGTTATTCCTACCCTGATACAGACTGATGATGCTGGTGTGCCAGGTATAGGGCTAGGTCACATGCAGACTGATAATGATGCTGATGTGCCAGGTATAGGGCTAGGTCACATGCAGACTGATGATGCTGATGTGCCAGGTATAGGGCTAGGTCACATGCAGACTGATAATGATGCTGATGTGCTATGTATAGGGCTAGGTCACATGCAGACTGATGATGATGCTGATGTGCCAGGTATAGGGCTAGGTCACATGCAGACTGATGATGATGCTGATGTGCCAGGTATAGGGCTAGGTCACATGCAGACTGATAATGATGCTGATGTGCTATGTATAGGGCTAGGTCACATGCAGACTGATGATGATGCTGATGTGCCAGGTATAGGGCTAGGTCACATGCAGACTGATGATGATGCTGATGTGCCAGGTATAGGGCTAGGTCACATGCAGACTGATGATGATGCTGGTGTGCCAGGTATAGGGCTGGCTCATGTGCAGACTGATAATGATGCCAGTTGTGGACAGTGGCGCAGAGAGGGCAGGGGGGGCAGGTACTTTTTACCTGGGCCTTTTGGAGGGGCACTAAAGGGGTCCCTGGTCCATCTGACCCCCCTCCCCCATTGCAGAGAGCCATCCAGGGAAAGAGAGAGCTGACTGCCGCTGCAGCAGAGCTGTGTGCTGAGCTGGGGAGAGATGCGCTGCAGCAGCAGTCAATTCGCTTTGTGGCTGCACGGAGATCATATTTTATTTTTTAAGGAGAGGGTCTAGCTATGCCTCCTCCTTTGCCCATGCCCCCTTCTTGTACCAGGGCCTGGCAGACCTGTCGGTGCCACTGGTTGTGGTACCAAGCATATGGATAGGGGAATTGTGGTCACTGATATGTGTGTAACTCTGCATATGAGATATTACTGGTATCAGTGATCCAGCCTATAGTCACCATACTGCTGTGACCCTGTCACTTACTGTTACTGGTAAGTGCACTTATGGAGCAGGGGGAGATTCTGACCTGTGAGACATCTGCAGCATCTGAGCCAAGTAGTGGAGCTGATATGACTCAGGCTAAGGACAAGTGTGCAGATGCATTCATTATGGATTTAGTACAAGTTCTTTACATCTAATAATGGTGCTCTGATGCTGATCATCAGATAATGTAAAGCAGGCATGTCAAACTCGTGGCCCTCCAGCTGTTGTGAAACTACAAGTCCCAGCATGCTTTGCCAGCATACCTTCCACTGATTAGCTGGTGAAGCATGCTGGGACTTGTAGTTTCACAACAGCTGGATGACCATGAGTTTGACATGCCTGATGTAAAGGAATGGACCTCTATGCATGTTTTATGACAAGCATTCACTTTAATAAATGCTGATTTTGCCTGCAGCTTGTTCATAAGGGGCATATTAATCAATTACAGGTTGAGTATCCCATATCCAAATATTCCGAAATACGGAATATTCCGAAATACGGAACTTTTTGAGTGAGAGTGAGATAGTGGAAACCTTTGTTTTTTGATGGCTCAATGTACACAAACTTTGTTTAATACACAAAGTTATTAAAAATATTGTATTAAATGACCTTCAGGCGGTGTGTAGAAGGTGTATATGTAACATAAATGCCTTCTGTGCTTAGATTTAGGTCCCATCACCATGGTATCTCATTATGGTATGCAATTATTCCAAAATACGGAAAAATCCCATATCCAAAATACCTCTGGTCCCAAGCATTTTGGATAAGGGATACTCAACCTGTATCAGGTTTTAGTCCCAATAATTGTCATTTTTTATTGTTGCTATTTTGTGGCAAGAAGACATTAAGTTGTACCCAGTAGTACTTATATACACATGCCGAATTTGTTAAAACAGGAAAATTATACTTACAGGGAAGCTCCTTATCTTTGGCCAGAAAGGGCCCCTGGAATCTCTTCCTCTTCTCACCTGTCATTGCAGAATGGACATTGTATATTACAAGGTGGAATTATTTCATTGTATTCTTAGTACAGATATATAATTATATAATAGCATAGTATTCTTATTATGAACATTTAGGGATTTTTTGCATGAACGCGATAAATGTATATTGGCACTGTTGGTTCAGTGTTGTAGGCTAAGCCATGAATTATTGGCAAATCCTCCATAGATGGGGGAAGACGGTCCATCTCCTCCCAACCTGATTGCTATGTAACCTCTAGCTTCATCTTCCTACTCAGTGCTGACCTTGGAAATGAGTCCCCCAGAGGTGAGTGGGGTCACTGAGGCAGCAGCGAGGAGATTGCACACAGGCATACCTCCGAACTGTCCTGATTTTCGCGGGACAATCCCATTTTTTGGGGACTGTCCCGCTGCTCCACCCACGGGCCACAGTGTCCCGCGTTGGGGGGAGCAGTTGGGAGGCTCCTGCACTCACTGCTCTGCAGAGGGAGAGAGGGTATGCTAGCAGCTCACAGAGCACTGGGCATGCCCCCTCAGTGACAAAAACAGGGGCGTTGATCGCTACCGCGGGTTTACCGCAAAGCCATGCCCCTCTTTTCATATTCCACGCCCCTTTTCAGGAGCGCGCGCGGCTTCGCCGCACGTGTGTCCCTCTTCATAGGAGGACAAAGTTGGGAGCTATGCACACAGGTCCCAGGGGTGACTGGGGGTCCCGGGGCAGCAGCGAGATGACACACAAGCCCCAGAGTTGAGTGGGGTCCCGGGGTAGCAGTGAAAGGACAGCACATGGGTCTCAGAGGTGATTGGGGTCCCGGGGCAGCAGTGAGATTACACACAAGCCCCAGAGTTGAGTGGGGTCCCAGGGCAGCTGTGTGAAATGAGTGCCCCCCTCTCGCTCAGCACACATCATGCTGTGCTGAGTGGGAGGAGAGATGTGTGCTGAGCGGTCTGTGACAGATCGCTCAGCACACATCTAAAGACGTGTACTGGCCTTAAGTAGCCTAACATTTGAGCCTCAGCTGGTGGTGGAAAGAGCGTTAAAAAGCATCTAAACTGAATTACACACTAACAAAATATCTGACGTACCTGCGGACCTATATAGACCTCTGGCCTCCAGCTGCTTACTTAAAACTTTAAGTCCACAAGGGTGGGTGTATGTTGTATTCATTCCCCCTGTCCCCCATCCCTGATAATCTGGTTAGTTCCTCTTCTATTTTCAGGGGTTGATCCTATTGGGTTCACTACGATCTGCCGGCGACCAGCATACCGGCGCCGGGAGGCCGGCCGCCGGCTTACCGACAGAGTGGCGAGCGCAAGTGAGCCCCTTGCGGGCTCACTGCACTCTCCACGCTACGGGCACGGTGGTGCGCTACGCGCGCCACACTATTTTATTCTCCCTCCAGGGGGGTCGTGGACCCCCACGAGGGAGAATAAGTGTCGGTATGCCGGCTGTCGGGCTCCCGGCGCCGGTATGCTGGTCGCCGGGAGCCCGACCGCCGGCATATTGAAGACCACCCATCCTATTAGCCACAATGATAATAGGGTAATATGTTCGATCCCTTAAGGCAGTGGTTTCCAAACTTTTTTGAATCACGGTGCCCTAGTATATCAGAATTTTTTTCATGGCACCCCTAGGCCAAAAATTTCTTATTGAGAAATTTAGAAATAAATATTACATTAAGTAGATCGCGTTTATATGTCATCCTTAGGGTCAGTTGTGTGGTGAGGGACAAGATTTGCTTCTGTTTGGCCACATATTTTATGACTGGCAGCCACCAGCACTGGTTTTGCCTATTATATTGACCATGAATAATTTGAATTGGTCCTGGACCACCAACCCAGGGCACCCCTGCAAGTGTCCCGAGGCACACCAGGGAGCCACGGCACACAGTTTGGGAACATCTACCTTAAGGCCATTACTGACGGGAGAGATGTGTGCTGAGTGATCTTAACACAGACCGCTCAGTACACATCTCTCCCCCCACTCAGCACAGCATGATGTGTGCTGAGCGAGAGGGGGGCACTCATTTCACACAGCTGCCCTGGGACCCCACTCAACTCTGGGGCTTGTGTGTAATTTCACTGCTGCCCCGGGACCCCAATCACCTCTGAGACCCATGTGCTGTCCTTTCACTGCTACCCCGGGATGTGCTGAGCGAGGGGGACGACGACAGGGGGCCGCTCACTTCAAATAGCGCTGAAGTGAGTGACCCGCTGGATTATGCCTGCATGCAGGCTCAATCTAGCACCGGCGAGGGGCATACACACGACAGATCCGTGCTTAAAATCTAAGCAATCTAGTCAGATTGCTTAGATTTTAAGCACGGATCTCTCCGTGTGTCCCCCGTTTAGTCTCCGCTTCTGATCCAAACCTCCTGTTTCTCTGACGTCCTAGTGGATGTTGGGTACTCCGTAAGGACCATGGGGAATAGACGGGCTCCGCAGGAGTCTGGGCACTCTAAAGAAAAGATTAGGTACTACATCTGGTGTGCACTGGCTCCTCCCTCTATGCCCCTCCTCCAGACCTCAGTTAGAATCTGTGCCCGGCCAGAGCTGGATGCACTCTAGGGGCTCTCCTGAGCTTCCTAGAAAGAAAAGTATTTCTTAGGTTTTTTATTTTCAGTGAGATCTGCTGGCAACAGACTCACTGCTACGTGGGACTTAGGGGAGAGAAGCAAACCTACCTGCTTGCAGCTAGCTTGTGCTTCTAGGCTACTGGACACCATTAGCTCCAGAGGGATCGAACACAGGGCCCGACCTCGATCGTCCGTTCCCGGAGCCGCGCCGCCGTCCCCCTTGCAGAGCCAGAAGACGGAAGAAACCGGAGAAAATCGGCGGCTGAAGACTTCGGTCTTCATTAAGGTAGCGCACAGCACTGCAGCTGTGCGCCATTGCTCCCTATGCACACCACACACTCCGGTCACTGATGGGTGCAGGGCGCTGGGGGGGGAGGGGGGGGCGCCCTGGGCAGCAATTAGAGTACCTTACATGGCAATTTGGCATATAATACAGCTTTTAAGCTGTATATGTGCATAATCCCCCGCCATTATACAGATAAAAAGGGCGGGGCTATCTTCCTCAGCACACCGGCGCCATTTTCTCTTCACAGCTCCGCTGGAAGACAGCTCCCCAGGCTCTCCCCTGCAGTTTCCAGACATCAAGGGTAAAAAAGAGGGGGGCACTAAATTTAGGCGCAAAACTATATATAAAGGCAGCTATAGGGAAAATCGCTTTTGTTAGTGTAAATCCCTGATTGTATAGCGCTGTGGTGTGTGCTGGCATACTCTCTCTCTGTCTCCCCAAAGGACTTTGTGGGGTCCTGTCCTCAGTCAGAGCATTCCCTGTGTGTGTGTGCGGTGTGTCGGTACGGCTGTGTCGACATGTTTGATGAGGACGCTTACGTGGAGGCGGAGCAGGTGCCGATAAGTGTGATGTCGCCCCCTGCGGGGCCGACACCTGAGTGGATGGATATGTGGAAGGTATTAACCGACAGTGTCAACTCCTTACATAAAAGGTTCGATGACGCAGCTTTGGGACAGCCGGCATCTCAGCCCGCGCCTGCCCAGGCATTTCAGAGGCCGTCAGGGGCTCAAAAACGCCCGCTACCTCAGATGGCTGACACAGATGTCGACACGGAGTCTGACTCCAGTGTCGACGAGGATGAGACAAATATACAATCCACTAGGGCCATCCGATGTATGATTACGGCAATGAAAAATGTGTTGCACATTTCTGACATTAACCCGGTTACCACAAAAAAGGGTATTATGTTTGGGGAGAAAAAGCAGCCAGTGACTTTTCCCCCATCTGATGAGTTAAACGAATTGTGTGAAGAAGCGTGGGGTTCCCCAGATAAGAAACTAGTAATTTCTAAGCGGTTACTAATGGCGTACCCTTTCCCGCCAACGGATAGGTTACGCTGGGAGACATCCCCTAAGGTGGACAAAGCGCTCACACGCTTATCAAAAAAGGTGGCACTGCCGTCTCAGGATACGGCCGCCTTAAAGGAGCCTGCAGATAGAAAGCAGGAGGCTATCCTGAAGTCTGTGTATACACACTCAGGTACTATACTGAGACCTGCTATTGCTTCAGCATGGATGTGCAGTGCTGCAGCAGCGTGGTCTGATTCCCTGTCTGATAACATTGATTCCCTTGACAGGGACACTATATCGCTAACCATAGAGCATATTAAAGACGTAGTCTTATATATGAGAGATGCACAGAGGGACATTTGCCGGCTGGCATCTAGAATTAATGCGATGTCCATTTCTGCCAGGAGAGTATTATGGACTCAACAGTTCATAGAAAAAAATTCTCCACACTCCAAATATCTAATAGTCAAAGAGGCGTGGCATTCTTCATTAAATGATATTTCACAGTGTTTCAGTCTATAATTCTTGGCAAGAAGTTCTATAAGGGTACGCACCGTACTCACATGTACGTTGTGCGTATTGTGTTCATAAAGGTATCTTTTTCCTTTCGTGTACTTGGGGTCTCCTTCCTCACAGGATCTCCTCAATGACGTGGAGAAAAAGGAAGAAAAGAAGAAAGGGGTATATAACCCCAATGGTGTAATACGTTCAATACAATAATTGTACAAAAATTTTGCCACAGATGTTGTATCCTATTTGGGGTTACAGATGCGTACCCAACTCACATAGACAAAGATGTAATATTCTTATCAGGGTATCTTTTATTAATTCAAGAAAGTGGGGGTGATGCGTACCCCAAACTCACGTTCTGCAGGATTTATGAAGACGCATCAAGGTTTCTTTAGATGACTGTCCTCCTGCCCCTTCTTTACTGTAATTTCCTCAGGGACACCAGGTGTGTAGAACTCCAAATATCGTACTCACATGTACGTTGTGTGTATTGTGTTCATAAAGGTATCTTTTTCCTTTCGTGTACTTGGGGTCTCTTTCCTCACAGGATCTCCTCAATGACGTGGAGAAAAAGGAAGAAAAGAAGAAAGGGGTATATAACCCCAATGGTGTAATACGTTCAATACAATAATTGTACAAAAATTTTTGGTTTTGGCGGCACACCCCAGTACCCAGGAGATCAGCACCTAGGAGTGTGGGAGTCCGGACGTACCGCACCCCAGGTCTGTTTTTCACAACTACCTCCCAGTATTTGGTCGTGTTCCCCCGTTTTTGTTTGCATGGTGGATTTTTGCTTTTATGAAAAAACTCAAAAATTATCTGTTTTAAACGGTTTTTTTAAAAATAAATGAATATATTACCCTAAAAAACCAAACTCCTTTTTTGTGGGTTCTACACACCTGGTGTCCCTGAGGGAATTACAGTAAAGAAGGGGCAGGAGGACAGTCATCTAAAGAAACCTTGATGCGTCTTCAGAAATCCTGCAGAACGTGAGTTTGGGGTACGCATCACCCCCACTTTCTTGAATAATAAAAGATACCCTGATAAGAATATTACATCTTTGTCTATCTTTGTCTATGTGAGTTGGGTACGCATCTGTAACCCCAAATAGGATATAACATCTGTGGCAAAAATTTTTGTACAATTATTGTATTGAACGTATTACACCATTGGGGTTATATACCCCTTTCTTCTTTTCTTCCTTTTTCTCCACGTCATTGAGGAGATCCTGTGAGGAAAGAGACCCCAAGTACACGAAAGGAAAAAGATACCTTTATGAACACAATACACACAACGTACATGTGAGTACGATATTTGGAGTTCTACACACCTGGTGTCCCTGAGGAAATTACAGTAAAGAAGGGGCAGGAGGACAGTCATCTAAAGAAACCTTGATGCGTCTTCATAAATCCTGCAGAACGTGAGTTTGGGGTACGCATCACCCCCACTTTCTTGAATTAATAAAAGATACCCTGATAAGAATATTACATCTTTGTCTATGTGAGTTGGGTACGCATCTGTAACCCCAAATAGGATACAACATCTGTGGCAAAATTTTTGTACAATTATTGTATTGAACGTATTACACCATTGGGGTTATATACCCCTTTCTTCTTTTCTTCCTTTTTCTCCACGTCATTGAGGAGATCCTGTGAGGAAGGAGACCCCAAGTACACGAAAGGAAAAAGATACCTTTATGAACACAATACGCACAACGTACATGTGAGTACGGTGCGTACCCTTATAGAACTTCTTGCCAAGAATTATAGACTGAAACACTGTGAAATATCATTTAATGAAGAATGCCACGCCTCTTTGACTATTAGATATTTGGAGTGTGGAGAATTTTTTTCTATGAACTGTTGAATTTGGGACTTATGACTAATATTTTTTTTATTCTTTGCATATTTCTTTTCATAATTGTTATCTAAGGACTTTAAGGGGAGCGCAGCGGAAGGTGTACTTTTGTTTTTTGTTCTAAGAGTTGTTGTGGAGAAAGAGTGACATCTCCTTGTACACCTTCACTGCTGTTCTCTGCGGGCGCAGTATACACTTTCCATCTTTTTTTGTATAGTATTATGGACTCGGCAGTGGACGGGTGATGCTGATTCTAAAAGGCACATGGAAATTTTGCCTTATAAGGGTGAGGAATTGTTTGGGGACGGTCTTTCGGACCTCGTATCCACAGCAACAGCTGGGAAGTCGACTTTTTTACCTCAGGTTCCCTCACAGCCTAAGAAAGCACCGTATTATCAAGTACAGTCCTTTCGGCCTCAGAAAGGCAAGCGGGTTAGAGGCGCGTCCTTTCTGCCCAGAGGCAGGGGTAGAGGGAAAAAGCTGCACCATACAGCCAGTTCCCAAGAACAAAAATCCTCCCCTGCTTCCACTAAGTCCACCGCATGACGCTGGGGCTCCACATGTGGAGCCAGGTGCAGTGGGGTCCCGTCTCCGGAACTTCAGCGACCAGTGGGTTCGCTCACAGGTGGATCTCTGGGTTCTACAAGTGGTATCTCAGGGATACAAGCTGGAATTCGAGACGTCTCCCCCTCGCCGTTACCTCAAATCAGCCTTGCCAGCTACTCCCCAGGACAGGGAGGTAGTACTGGCGGCAATTCACAAGCTGTACCTCCAGCAGGTGATAATAAAAGTTCCCCTCCTTCAACAGGGACGGGGTTACTATTCCACAATGTTTGTGGTACCGAAACCAAACGGTTCGGTGAGACCCATTCTAAATTTGAAATCCTTGAACACTTATATAAGGAAGTTCAAGTTCAAAATGGAATCGCTCAGGGCGGTTATTGCAAGCCTGGAAGAGGGGAATTACATGGTATCACT
This sequence comes from Pseudophryne corroboree, assembly GCF_028390025.1. NCBI lineage: Eukaryota > Metazoa > Chordata > Amphibia > Anura > Myobatrachidae > Pseudophryne > Pseudophryne corroboree. The sequence continues at coordinate 402,822,677 of NC_086445.1, read as the reverse complement.
GGACATCAAGGATGCTTACCTACATGTCCCCATTTACCCACCTCACCAGGTGTACCTCCGTTTTGTGGTACAGGACTGCCATTACCAATTCCGGACGTTGCCGTTTGGTCTGTCCACGGCACCGAGGGTATTTACCAAAGTAATGGCCGAAATGATGATACGCCTTCGAAAGAAGGGAGTTATAATTATCCCGTACTTGGACGATCTCCTTATAAAGCCGAGGTCCAGGGAGCAGTTGTTGCTCGGAGTAGCACTATCTCAGGAAGTGCTACAACAGCACGGCTGGATTCTGAATATCCCGAAGTCGCAGCTGGTTCCTACGACGCGTCTGCTGTTCCTGGGTATGATTCTGGACACAGAACAGAAGAAGGTGTTTCTCCCGGAGGAGAAGGCCAAGGAGTTGTCATCTCTGGTCAGAGACCTCCTAAAACCAAAACAGGTGTCGGTGCATCACTGCACGCGAGTCCTGGGAAAGATGGTAGCTTCTTACGAGGCAATTCCATTCGGCAGGTTCCATGCACGGATCTTTCAGTGGGATCTGTTAGACAAGTGGTCCGGATCGCATCTTCAGATGCATCGGCTGATCACCCTGTGCCCGAGGGCCAGGGTGTCTCTGCTGTGGTGGCTGCAGAGTGCTCATCTTCTCGAGGGCCGCAGATTCAGCATACAGGACTGGATCCTGGTGACCACGGATGCAAGCCTCCGAGGTTGGGGGGCAGTCACTCAGGGAAGAAACTTCCAAGGACAATGGTCGAGTCAGGAAGCTTCCCTACACATAAATATTCTGGAACTAAGGGCCATTTACAATGCCCTAAGTCAGGCAAGACCCCTTCTTCAAAACCAGCCGGTGCTGATTCAGTCAGACAACATCACGGCGGTCGCCCATGTAAATCGACAGGGCGGCACAAGAAGCAGGACGGCGATGGCAGAAGCCACAAGGATTCTCCGATGGGCGGAAAATCACGTGTTAGCACTGTCAGCAGTGTTCATTCCGGGAGTGGACAACTGGGAAGCAGACTTCCTCAGCAGACACGACCTCCACCCGGGAGAGTGGGGACTTCATCTAGAAGTCTTCCAACTGATTGTAAACCGTTGGGAAAGGCCACAGGTGGACATGATGGCGTCCCGCCTCAACAAAAAGCTAAAAAGATATTGCGCCAGGTCAAGGGACCCTCAGGTGATAGCTGTGGACGCTCTAGTGACACCGTGGGTGTACCAGTCGGTTTATGTGTTCCCTCCTCTTCCTCTCATACCAAAGGTACTGAGGATAATAAGAAAGAGAGGAGTAAGAACTATACTCATCGTTCCGGATTGGCCAAGAAGGACTTGGTACCCGGAACTACAAGAAATGATCTCAGAGGACCCTTGGCCTCTGCCTCTCAGACAGGAGCTGCTACAGCAGGGGCCCTGTCTGTTCCAAGACTTACCGCGGCTGCGTTTGACGGCATGGCGGTTGAACGCCGGATCCTGATGGAAAAGGGCATTCCGGTTGAAGTCATTCCTACACTGATAAAAGCTAGGAAGGATGTGACAGCAAAACATTATCACCGCATATGGCGAAAATATGTTGCTTGGTGTGAGGCTATGAAGGCCCCAACAGAGGAATTTCAGCTGGGTCGATTTCTGCACTTCCTACAGTCAGGAGTGACTATGGGCCTAAAATTGGGATCCATTAAAGTCCAGATTTCGGCCCTGCCTATTTTCTTTCAAAAAGAACTGGCTTCACTGCCTGAAGTTCAGACGTTTGTTAAGGGAGTGCTGCATATTCAGCCCCCTTTTGTGCCCCCAGTGGAACCTTGGGATCTCAACGTTGTGTTGGATTTCCTAAAATCACATTGGTTTGAGCCACTTCAGACTGTGGAGTTGAAATATCTCACGTGGAAAGTGGTCATGCTTTTGGCCTTGGCTTCGGCTAGGCGTGTGTCGGAATTGGCGGCTTTGTCATGTAAAAGCCCCTATCTGATCTTCCATATGGACAGGGCAGAATTGAGGACTCGTCCCCAATTTCTCCCTAAGGTGGTATCAGCGTTTCATTTGAACCAACCTATTGTGGTGCCTGCGGCTACTCGGGACTTGGAGGCTTCCAAGTTGCTGGACGTAGTCCGGGCCCTGAAAATCTATGTTTCCAGGACGGCTAGAGTCAGAAAAACTGACTCGCTGTTTATCCTGCATGCACCCAACAAGCTGGGTGCTCCTGCTTCTAAGCAGACTATTGCTCGCTGGATCTGTTGCACGATTCAACTTGCACATTCTGCGGCTGGATTGCCACATCCTAAATCAGTCAAAGCCCATTCCACGAGGAAGGTGGGCTCTTCTTGGGCGGCTGCCCGAGGGGTCTCGGCTTTACAACTTTGACGAGCTGCTACCTGGTCGGGATCAAACACGTTTGCAAAATTCTACAAGTTTGATACGGGAGGACCTTGAGTTTGCTCATTCGGTGCTGCAGAGTCATCCGCACTCTCCCGCCCGTTTGGGAGCTTTGGTATAATCCCCATGGTCCTTACAGAGTACCCAGCATCCACTAGGACGTCAGAGAAAATAAGATTTTACTCACCGGTAAATCTATTTCTCGTAGTCCGTAGTGGATGCTGGGAGCCCGTCCCAAGTGCGGAATTCTGCAATACTTGTATATAGTTATTGCTTAACTATAGGGTTTTTTGTTCTGAGCCATCAGTTTAAGGAGGCTCAGTTGTTGTTCATACTGTTAACTGGGTATAATTATCACAAGTTGTACGGTGTGATTGGTGTGGCTGGTATGAGTCTTACCCTGGATTCCAAATCCTTTCCTAGTAATGTCAGCTCTTCTGGGCACAGTTTCCCTAACTGAGGTCTGGAGGAGGGGCATAGAGGGAGGAGCCAGTGCACACCAGATGTAGTACCTAATCTTTTCTTTAGAGTGCCCAGTCTCCTGCGGAGCCCGTCTGTTCCCCATGGTCCTTACGGAGTACCCAGCATCCACTACGGACTACGAGAAATAGATTTACCGGTGAGTAAAATCTTATTTTCTCCCTTTCTTATTCCACAGCCTAGGTTACCAAAATTGATCAGATGTACAATATTGTTATTGAATGTACTCCATACTTGCCTACCTGACCCTCTCCATGAGGGAGAAAATGCTCTGTTCCTGGACTTTCCTGGTAATGTACGATTGCCATCACCTGTGGTGAAACACCTTTCTTATCAATTAACTAGCTCACCACAGGTGATGGCAATCATACATTACCAGGAAAGTCCAGGAACAGAGCATTTTCTCCCTCATGGAGAGGGTCAGGTAGGCAAGTATGATGTACTCCCTCTCCTTTAGAATGCGTGTGTGTGTGACTGTGAGTGTGTGTGTTGATATTAAAATATTGTGTGTTTGTGCTAAAACTAGGTAGAAAGCAGCAGAGTCTGACACCTGTCCTGAGTCTGGCAAATATTCCTGCTTTTGGGAAGCTGTATCCTGACTGTAGGGACTACTATGAGTAATGTCCCACTTTACCCTGCTCTGTCAGTCCACACCTACCAGCAGCAAATAACGTGCTGTACTATATGGTGAAAGAGTAACACTGCATTACACAGCAGCGTCACACTACTCCATTATGTGGGAGTCCTGTGTATAGCGTTGGAGCTGTCATTAGTGGGCAGAGTCAGTGGTACTGACTCTATTCTTTTCCATGTGGAGCCGCAGGGGTTGCAGCTGCTGTGAAGGCCTCAGCTTCCCTCTACCAATCATGCAGCTGGTGGGAACTTGCGGTGTGGTGGGGGGACCTTGGGTTACAGGTGATAATGATAGAATGGTGGGGGAGCATATGTGACAAGGGGTGAGTGGGGAGGGCATATGGCACACATTCTCACATTGTCACAGATGATGGTGCTGAGGCCCAAGTACTTCTCATACACAGTTACACTATATTAATAAAACATCCATGCACCTCTAGCATAGCAGTGACCTGGAAAGTACAACTATGGATAGTAATTTTTTTGTTATATCTAAACAAACATACTGTGATAAACAGCATACTTACCACTGGAGGGTGATGAGGTGCTTGGATGCCCGGAGTTCTTGTTCACCTTAAAATGAAAACATGGTCTTTATACAAGATCAAATGAATAGTCTCATTAAAACAGATTATTATAATAGATTTTAAAAAAAATGTATGTAATTGTCTGAATTGTTTTGCATTGTATAGTAAGAAGTGAGGCTATACCTACTCTGCATCCCTAGACCCAATCACAATGCTGCCTCCTATAGTCCATATTCCTTAAGTACTGCCTGATTGGTAAACTGCATGGGTTAAAGGGGATGTAAGTAAAATATGTTGGGTCTGGAAGGTGGGGTAAGAATCTGGACTAGGGCACCTCTATAATTGTGCTACTTAGACGAGGATATGACCTAAATTCATGACTGGAACAGACCAGATGGTTGTCTTATTCTGGAATAGCATAAACACTAATAATAATTACCCAAAGATAAGATGAAAGGCAGAATCTTGCTACATACTTTCGTAGATGGAAAAAGGTAGATATGGGGTTTATTTAATGGAGGGCAATTCATATAAATGCCTGATTATTTTTTAATTTGTGCCATGGGATTAAAGTTGTGTTTCCATAAAGGCAGAACTTGGCCTTTTGGGTTGGTAACCACCAGCTCTTGCCTTTACAATAATAACTGCTTTACATCCCATAGCAAAATTATCAAATATCAGTAATTATGACAAACTGCACATCATCAGATTTACTAGCCAGCGAAGTACAATCTATGATTTATGTTCCATGGTGGGCACACTTATTACTACAAATGTATTTCTAACTACACACATTACCCCATTGTAATATATCTCTGGAAGAAACAAAGAAATAAGTTGGGTGGCATTATATATGGTGTAGATATTAAAGGGCCTAATATACTGTACCATTTACCTAGATTGGAAAAGCCTTTTTACTGTATGTTTACTATGTAACTCTACTAATGAGCCATCAGGCGCAGGATCCTTTACTAAACATTAGATAGCATAACTGCCATTTACTCTGAAGACTTAAGTCCCCTTCGTGAGAAAATAATTTACTACTAGGAAAAGAAATCTCTCTTACCATATCTGTATAATTCTACAGGTACAAGTACAGTACGGTATCTATACATGATACAGACCTTTATACAGTGACACCAGTGAGAGAAATTACCAATCTAAAAGGTAGATATTGCTGCATTTATACAGCTTGATAATAAGGAAAGAATATGACAAGTCTATACTCACATCCATGATTGGGTGCCAACCATAAAATATGGGGCTCGATGGTAATGTATTCTCTCAAAGTCAGAAAATGTAGCAACAAATATGCAGCAACACGATACACATCCAGTAGTTTGCGAAGAACAATCTACTCTGCCGTAATAACAAGTTCCTCAGCTCAGTTCCGTCTTGGTGTCTGTGACATACTTAGTGATGTCATAGAAGGCTGAGCACAGCAGCCAATCAGCTGTATCAAGTGTTAAGTAGTACTATAATAGATGCATAGACTTTAAGGCCTAGTATACTTAATGCACATCATGTAATACCCAAAGTATACATTAGGGGGCTAATTCAGACTGGATCACTGCAGTGGCAGCAATCCCAGTCTGAATCCTTTTGTGGTGTGCGCACTCGCAGCAGCCGCACTGCGCATGCGCACCCCAGGAGCCCAATGAGATGCTAAATGCAGCTCAGGGCTGCGATCGCCTCTGCCTGATTGACAGGCAGAGGTGGTAGCGGGGCGGAAGGGGCTGGTTGGAATGAAAATCTGGAAATGAATGAGCAGAAATGACAGTTGGACATTTGCTCCCAAATGCCGTAAAACGAACAAAAACGGACGTGAATTTCACAAATTTGTCAGATTGACCATTTTTGTCTGTTTTCCCGTGTTTGGGAGCAAATATTCAATTATCATTTGCTGTCATCCATTACCAGATTTTCATTCCAACCAGCCAGATCTGACAATAAATCTGTACGTGTATGGCCATCTTAACCCACACCCCTAAACTAACCCTAATGCATTAACCCTAAAGGTTATGACCAGGTGATGACCTCAAAACGCTGAAGCAGGAATAAACTGTTTTGTCATTTGAGCTGCAGTGCTGTGATGTATGAAGGTGTGTTCCAGCGGCCTCCGGCGTGCGGTTCACCGCCGTGAGTGCCAGGTGACACATTGTGATGGGGGAATACAGGTGAGTAACAATGAACACAGGTGTGGGAGATCATACTGCTAATGACAGGCGCCTTACCATTTATAAGCACAGCACTATACACTTTGTTTGTGAAGCTCTTGATGAAGGTGGGAGACCACCAAAACAGGTGTTGGGCTGATGAGGGATATCCTGCTCTCAGGTCCTGGTGAGGAAATGAGAAGTAACATGTTTTATCTCTTTTGAACTTCAGAATTACCTGCCATAATGCTGTATTTGTTTTCGATGAACACTGATTGCATAAGAAATACTTTAAAAATCTTAAAGGTGGTGTGCTGGTCTCTCTCTCTGGCTGCTATTTGTGGCCTGAAGAAAGGTTGTGTATATATATATATATATATATATATATAAAGTCCAAATGCCTGGCACTCTACTCTGGATAACGATTATACTTCCTGCGGTGCCTTCTTAAGCCCTTAGTGAGCTATTTCTAGAAGAATCAGATAAGGGGCACTCACCAGTCTTTTTTCATGAATAAAAACGTCCTTTTTTAAGACCTTACGTTTCGGGGACGGACTACCGTCGCCGGTTATGCTGTCCCTGATGACGGGGTCCATCCCCAAAATGTAGGATCTCAATAAAGGATGTTTTTATTTATGAAAAAAGACTGGTGAGTGTCGCTTATCTGATTCATATATATATATATATATATACCCACACAATTTTTTTTAAAACACCTCTCGGCCAAGTCAAGGGGCATTGTGGGGGCCCTAGAGATGTCGGCGTACCTGGCCTCAAGACTTCTGTTGCTGGCCCTGGCTGCACTCTGAATGTGAGGGAGGTATATGCCCATGGGGGTGGGAGTAACCCCCTGAGGGTATCTAGTATCAGTAGGGATGTGGGAGGGGTAACAAAGCCATATGAGGCTGGAGGGGGGAGAGTTGGAGGTTTCAAATGATAATAAAAATAAATACTGGTCACGGGGGGAGGGTGCAAAAATCTAAGCTTTTTACGGGGGGGGGGGGGGGTAGTTTATATGACAAATTATTTTATTTACTCCTAAGGGTGTGTGTGTGTGTGTGTGTGTGTGTGGGGGGGGGGGGTATTGTTAGGATTTATGAACACTGGTGGGGAGGCATTGCCAGTGGGGGATGGGAAGTTATTTTATAATGGTGGCCTATGGACACAGGGGTATGAGGGGAGTGCAAAACACCCCCTAGATATATATATATATATTTTTTATAAATTATTTAAATATATTATTGATAATACATTTTAAACTTTATTAAATAATACAATAAAAGATAATTTCTGAGCTGTTTTGTTGAAAAAATCGTCAGTTAATTGATTAAGGAAGGAACTGTCCTGCTGAAGAATGGAAGAGATACAGCACAGGATCAGTGGCATTACTGGGTTTGGTGACACCCAGGTGCCACTGTAGGCCCTTGTGTGCACCAAAGGGATCATAAATCCTTGCCAGTCCGCATGTCACGCTCCCATTTTTCATCACCCTGGGACATACTTGCCTACCCTCCCGGAAGCTGCGAGAGCCTCCCGATTTTTAGGGTAGTCCCCCGCAGCCCCGGAAGGGTAGGTGACTATCCCAAATCCTGCCCGCTTCCTAATGAAGTGAGCAGGATGGGGATAATGAGCCTTATTCAGGTTTGTTAGCAAACCAAAACAGCAAGCAACTGGGCAAAACCATGTTGCACTGCAGGTGGGGCAGATCAGAGGCGGATTGGCCATAGGGTTTACAGGGAAGATTCCCGGTGGGCCGACGCATCCGTGGGGCCTGTTTTGTTTGAGGACATGTGATCCTTTTTATAGACATAATGAATAAGATGTAAAATAATTTGCATATATGAAAATGACTTTGCAACTTAGCCTGTGATTGCAGATGATCTAGTGTATGCTCTCTCTGCCTGCTTGGCTGACATATAAGATTGAGTGAATAGTGATTGGGATACGGTTGGTGTAATAAGCAAGAAAATATATCTTTCTAAAGAATGATATAGTTTCCTAAATTCTGAAGGTGTATCACATAATGTGATCATAATATTTATTTTTATTTATTTTTAACTTCCCCCTTGATGCTGGACATGCCCACTATCTGGAAAGTCTTGGGGGGAGGGTGCTGCTGCCATGGCCCTTGGCTAGACCTTACACCTCTGGTGCTGCCCATGGGGGTCATTCCGAGTTGATCGTAGCTGTGCTAAATTTAGCACAGCTACGATCGTTAACTCAGACATGCGGGGGGACGTCCAGCACAGGGATAGTCCGCCCCGCATGTCAGTGCCACCCCGCCCCTGCACAAATACAAAAGCATCGCACAGAGGCGATGCCTTTGTATTTGAGGAGTAACTCCCGGCCAGCGCAGCTCCTGCGGCTGGCCGGGCGTTGCTCGTCGCTCCCGCTGGCCGCAGCGGCTGCATGACACGTCACGCAGCCGCCGCGGCCCACCCCCCCCACCCCAACGGTCCGGCCACGCCTGCTTTGGCTGGACCGCTCCCCCTAAACGGCGGCTTAACGCCGCCGTTCAGCCCCCTCCCGCCTAGCGACCGCTCATGTGGGGCCATTAGTACAAAGTTTTCCAGGGCCGCTTTTTGTTCCCAATCCACCCCTGGGGCAGATGTAACGTGCAGAGAGAGTTGGATTTGGGTGGGGTGTGTTCAAACTAAAATCTAAATTGCAGTGTAAAAATTAAGCTGCCAGTATTTACCCTGCACAGAAACAATATAACCCACCCAAATCTAAAGAGCCCCATACACTTATGCGACATGTCCGACCGCCATGTCGAAGGCGATAACCCCGGCAGCCTCCCGGGCGGCAGGATCGCCCAAGATACATTGTATGCTGTCCTTTTGCATATGATGTACAGTATCTTGTGCGATCCCAGCCATGCCTGCGGGCAGGGTCGGACATGATCACTTGTGCAGCATGGTCAATCTGGAGGATCCGATCCGATGCTCACGGGAACGCATCGGATCGGATCAGAAACACCTCCAAAATGCCCGATTTCATCCAATATATCGGGCCGAATGGCCAAAATCGGATGAAATCGGGCATTATTGTTCCAGTGTATGGGGCCCTTTACACACTCTCTGCACATGTTACAAATGCTCCACCTGCAGTGCAACATGGTTTTGTCCAATTGCTTGCTTTTTTGGTTTGCTAACAAACCTGAATAACTCCCAGAGGGGGAGATCAGGGCCAGTTCTAGACCTTGCGGCGCCCAGGGCGAAAGTTTCCTTTGGCCCCCCTCGACAGGTAAAATAGGGTTAGTGAGCGCCAAAGTTGTGCGCAAAAAATAGAGGTGTGGCTTCGTACCGATGCACATTACACAGCACAGCTGTGTCCATTAGTCACATTACACCACCAGGTGTGCCCACTGTAGTTATGCCACCAGTAGATATCCATCCTGCAGATGTGCCCCCAGTAAATATGCCCCCAGCAGTTGTGCCCCCTGTAGATGTGCCCCCTGGCTGGCCGGCTACAGACCCCCCTCCCTAGCAGATTGGTGACTCTGGTTGTGGAGCAGGGAAGCCCGGGGGCTGGCTGTTACCTGGGGACCGGGAGCAGTGATACATACACTAGGGTCTGAGCAGCGGGGGCACCCAGAGGGAGAAGCAGAGGGAAGAGTGGAGATACCGCCGAGAACACACCTGTGGGGCACTGACTGGTGCAATGTAGCCACAGGGCGGCGGGAGAGGTCTGGAGGCTGACATCTGTGTCACTGAGCCAGGGAGCCGCAGTGGTAACAGGATCCCAGATGAGTGGCAACTAGATCCCACTCTCTGGCTCTGCCCGGTCCTCAGTGCAGGTGTTCTTTCGTGGGGCAGCTCTGTCCACTCTCACTGCCTGCGCCGCAACTATACAGCTGGGGTCCTCATCACCAGCCGGGGTTTTCTCTGGTCCTGCTGCTCCTAGTGTCCTCTGATCTCCAGCCTTCCACAGCATGTGCAGGTCCTTGCTTTCTGATGGGTCTCTCCAGGGTCCATCGGTGCTCCACTTCCCCACCCTCCAGATCCTCCAGCATTCCGGCAGCCACAGAGACAGCCCCTCCACACCCAGGTCCTGCCTGTAGCAGGGATCATGAAGACCGGGTGCTCAAGGCGGGGCTCTTCTCAGTGTCGGCTCCTCCCGTCTCTACAGCCGGATCAGAGAACTGCAGAGGGCTCTGTAGCCGGGTCCTCTCTGGGTCCTCCTGCCGGTTCGTCGCCTGTCCCTTAGCCGGGGTGCGCGTAGGCGGCGAGTGCCTGCGAGGTGACTGTGGCCACGCCTCATAGGCCGCAGCACCCCAGTCACAGGCGCAACTTGCCCGCATCTAGAACCGCTCCTGGGGGAGATGTACTAAGCAGTGATAAAAGTGGAGAAGTGAGCCAGTGGAGAAGTTGCCCATGACAACCAATCAGCTGCTCTGTATACTTTTATAGTATGCAAATTATAAATGTTACATCAATAACGAGATTTATGGTAAGAACTTACCTTTGTTAAATCTCTTTCTGCGAGGTACACTGGGCTCCACAAGGATTGGACAATGGGTTCCCATGAACAGAAACCTGCTCCAGGTACAGCAAAGTCCTCCGCATGACGGTGGACTGCACGCCCCGGAGGTGGGGCCGGTGGGAGCGAGACTCAGACATTTCAGTCATGTCTGGGTGTTCTCCGGCCTGGATCCCTGGGTGCAAGATATTGTGTCCCAGGGGTACAGGCTGGAATTTCAAAATCTCCCTCCTCACCAATATTTCAGATCAGGCTTTCCAGCTCTGCTGGCAGACAGGTCTGTCCTGCAAGAAGCCGTCCAGAAGTTGGTGGAGGCACAGGTCATTGTGCTAGTACCACCTCATTTGCAAAACAAAGGTTACTATTCAAACCTTTTCGTGGGACCAAAACCGGATGGTTCGGTCAGGCCCATTCTGAACTTAAAATAACTAAACTCCTTTCTGAGGGAGTTCAAGTTCAAAATGGAGTCTCTAAGGGCAGTGATATCAGGTCTGGAGGAGGGGGAGTTGCTAGTTTCTGCTGCGGGGTACACTGGGCTCCACAAGGATTAACATCGGGGTGTAGAGTAGGATCTTGAGGCACCAACAGGCCCAAAGCTTTGACTGTTCCCAGAATGCACAGCGCTGCCACCTCTATAACCCCGCCTCCCTGCAGAGGAGGTCAGTTTTTAGTTAACCAGCCCAATGCAGTAGCAGGAAAAGAGATGACAATGGTTAGTAGCCACATACACCACACTCTCACGACAAGAGAAGTGTCAGTGGCTAATGCCATACCAACCCAAAGAAGCTAAGTGCGTCAGGGTGGGCGCCTTGTGGAGCCCAGTGTACCTCGCAGAAAGAGATTTAACAAAGGTAAGTTCTTACCATAAATCTCGTTTTCTGCTGCGGGGTACACTGGGCTCCACAAGGATTGGACAATGGGGATGTCCTAAAGCAGTTCCTTATGGGAGGGGACGCACTGTAGCGGGCACAAGAACCCGGCGTCCAAAGGAAGCATCCTGGGAAGCGGCAGTATCGAAGGCATAGAACCTTATGAACGTGTTCCCGGAGGACCACGTAGCCACCTTGCACAATTGTTCAAGGGTCACACCACGTTGGGCCGCCCAAGAAGGTCCAACAGACCGAGTAGAATGGGCCGTAATGTGAGCAGGAGCTGAGCAGACCAGCCTTCACATAAGCATGTGCAATCACCATTCTAATCCATCTGGCCAGGGTCTGCTTGTGAGCAGGCCAGCCACGTTTGTGAAATCCAAACAAAACATAGAGAGAATCAGATTTTCGAATAGAAGCAGTTCTCTTCACGTAGATACGGAGAGCCCGTACCACATCCAAAGACAAATTTGGGAGACAAATCAGGAGAGACAAAGGCCGGATCCACAATCTCCTGATTAAGGTGGAACGAAGAAACCACCTTAGGTAAATATCCAGGGACGAGTCCTAATAACCGCCCGGTCACAGTGAAAAATCAGATATGGGAAACTTCAAGACAAGGCACCCAGATACGACACTCTTCTAGCAGAGGCAATAGCCAGCAAGAACACCACCTTAAGGGAAAACCACTTAAGGTCAGCTGAACCCAGGGGTTCAAACGGAGGCTCCTGCAACGCCTCCAAAACCACCGACAAGTCCCAAGGAGCCACAGGCGGGACATAGGGAGGTTGGATACGCAACACACCCTGAGTGAAAGTATGAACATCAGGTAAAGTCGCAATTTTTCTCTGAAACCACACCAAGGCCAAAATATGAACCTTGAGGGAGGCCAGACGCAGGCCTAAATATAGGCCCTGCTGCAGAAAAGCCAAAAGTTTGGCTGTACTTAACTTGGAAGCGTCATAATTATTAGATGCGCACCAACCAAAGTAGGAATGCCAGACCCTATAGAAAATCCGAGCAGAAGCCGGTTTCCGGGCCCGCAACATAGTTTTAATGACCTCTTCAGAAAAACCCTTAGCCCTCAAGACGGAAGCTTCAAGAGCCACGCCGTCAAAGACAGCCGGGCTAGGTCCTGGTAGACACAGGGGCCCTGAACGAGGAGGTCTGAGCGTTGTGGAAGCAGAAGTGGACGCTCTGACGATAGGCCTTGCAGGTCTGAGAACCAGTGCCGTCTGGGCTATGCCGGAGCTATGAGAAGCAGATTTCCTTTTTCTTGCTTGAACTTCCGAATTACCCTGGGCAGGAGTGACACCGGAGGGAACACGTTATGCAGCCGAAACCTCCACGGCACCGCCAGCACATCCACGAATGCTGCTTGAGGATCCCTTGTCCTTGCTCCGAAGACCGGAACCTTGTGATTGTGTCGAGACGCCATCAGATCTACATCTGGAAGACCCCACTTTTCCACTAGGAGTTGAAACACTTCTGGATGGAGGCTCCACTCGCCAGCATGCACGTCCTGACGACTGAGAAAGTCCGCTTCCCAATTCAGGACTCCCGGAATGAATATTGCCGATATGGCCGGTAGATGGCGTTCCGCCCAACGTAGAATCCGTGAGACTTCCTTCATTGCCAAACGGCTTAGAGTGCCGCCTTGATGATTTATGCAAGCCACTGTGGTGGCGTTGTCCAACTGTATTTGAACAGGACGGTTCTGAATTAAATGCTGGGCCAGGTTCAACGCATTGAAGACCACCCGCAATTCCAGAATGTTGATCGGGAGGAGAGATTCCTCCTTGGTCCACCAACCCTGAAGGGAGTGTTGCTCCAGCACCGCGCCCCCAACCTCTTAGACTGGCATCTGTTGTCAACAGGACCCAGTTGGATATCCAGAAGGGACGGCCCCTGCACAACAGTTGGTACCGGAGCCACCAAAGTAGCGACAGACGGACCTCCGGAGTCAATGAGATCATGTGAGACCTGATCCGGTGAGGCAGACCGTCCCACTTGGCTAGAATCAGCCTCTGGAGGGGGCGAGAATGGAATTGAGCATACTCCACCATGTCGAATGCTGAGACCATGAGGCCCAGCACCTGCATCGCCGAATGTATCGACACTTGCGGATGAGAAAGGAAGCAACGAATCCTATCCTGAAGCTTCAGAACTTTCTCCTGAGACAAGAACAACCGCTGGTTGTGAGTGTCCAATAGCGCTCCCAGGTGAACCATGCTCTGAGCAGGGACCAGGGAGGATTTCTTCCAGTTGATGAGCCACCCGTGGGCTTGTAGAAACTTGTAGGAATTTGCCAGGATTAACAAGTCATCCTGGTACGGCAGTATCCTGACTCCTTGACGGCGGAGTACCACCGTCATCACCGCCATTACTTTGGTAAAGACTCGCGGAGCCGTAATGAAGGTTGCCAAAAGCAAACCTCAGATATTGCTGATGTGACGCTGCTATAGGAATATGCAGGTAAGCATCCTGTATATCCAGGGAGACCATGTAGTCCCCAGGTTCCAAGGCCAGAACTATAGAGCGAAGGGTTTCCATACGGAACTTGGAAACCTTCACAAACTTGTTCAGTGCCTTGAGGTTGAGAATGGGCCGGGAGGACCCATTCGGTTTTGGGACTAGAAACAGCGGAGAATAGTACCCCTGGCCCCTCTGAGCAAGAGGCACCTGTACTACAACTCCTGTATCCAGGAGGGTCTGTACCACCGAATGCAGAGAGTTTGCCTTTGTCTGGTCCGATGGGACGTCTGTCTGGCAAAATCGATGAGGGGGTCGGTTTTTGAAGGCTATGGCGTAACCTCGAGTGACGACTTCCCGTACCCAGGCATCTGAAGTGGTCTTCAACCATTCCTGGGTATACACTAGAAGCCGGCCCCCCACCCTGGGATCCCCCAGGGGGAGGCCCGCCCCGTCATGCAGCAGGCTTATCGGTCTTGGAAGCTGGCAGACGGGCAGCCCAGGCTCTTTTGGGCTTCGGCTTACCAGGTTTGGAAGTGCGGGCCTGCTTGTGGTACGCCTGACCTTTTGCTTTACCTGAAGGGCGAAAGGGGCGAAAGGACGTACCTTTAGCCTTCAACACAGAAGGAGCGGTATTTGGTAGACAAGCAGTTTTGGCAGTAGCCAAGTCAGCCACTATCTTATTTAAGTCCTCCCCAAACAGAATATCTCCCTTGAAAGGGAGTACCTCCAGGGTTTTTCTAGAGTCCAGATCCACAGACCAGGATCTCAGCCACAATATCTGGCGAGCCAGGACTGACGTAGTAGAGGCCTTGGCCGCTAGGATACCAGCATCCGAAGCGGCCTCTTTAATATAGCGAGAAGCTGTGACAATATATGACAAGCATTGTCTAGCATGGTCAGAGGAGATTTCAGTATCTAACTGCAAGGCCCACGCTTCAATAGCCTCGGCAGCCCATGTAGCTGCAATAGTGGGCCTTTGCGCAGCACCCGTGAGGGTGTAAATCGCTTTCAGACAACCGTCCACACGCTTATCCGTTGGCTCTTTTAGAGACGTGACAGTAATGACAGGCAGAGCTGAGGAAACCACCATCCTGTCCACATGTGAGTCCACTGGAGTAGGCTTTTCCCAATTCTTAGACAGCTCTGGCGCGAGGGGATAGCGAGCCAGCATCTTCTTGTGAGGCACAAACTTCGTACCCGGGTTTTCCCAGGGTTCCTGACGTATATCCACTAGGTGGTCAGAGTGAGGTAAAACTTGTTTAACCACCTTCTGACGCTTGAACCTATCTGGTTTCTTAGGAGGGATGGATGGCTCGGGATTATCCATAATCTGTAGAATTAATTTAATAACCTCCAAAAGATCAGGAACATCCACATGTGAACTACCCTCCCCATCAGCCGTATCTGAGTCAGAACCTGTGGGGTCAGTATACCTCTTCATCAGACGAGGTGTCAGTGACAGCAGTGGATTGTGAGGAGACAAGCGCTTGCTTAGAGGACCCCTTGGACTTAGGCGAGCGATGGTCAGACTTTTTAGTAGTCAGGGACTGGTTCAACTTCTTTAACTGAGCAGATAAATCGTCCGCCCACGGCAGGTTAGCTGCAGGGACCACAAACGGTTGTACCGGCATTGGGGGTCCCATAGGGGGTGTTAGTTTATGAACTAGCGTATGCAGAAGCGTGGAAAAAGCGGCCCACGGTGGGTCAGTATGTGCCTCCGTTGCCGCAGTCCCACTGGGGGGCAAGGAGCCCCCAGAACCAGAGCCCACAGCTGCTATATTCTCCTCATATAGGCCCTCATTCCGAGTTGTTCGCTCGCAAGCTGCTTTTAGCAGCTTTGCACACGCTAAGCCGCCGCCTACTGGGAGTGAATCTTAGCTTATCAAAATTGCGAACGAAAGATTCGCAATATTGCGAAAAGACTTCTCTGTGCAGTTTCTGAGTAGCTCGAGACTTACTCTTCCAGTGCGATCAGTTCAGTGCTTGTCGTTCCTGGTTTGACGTCACAAACACACCCAGCGTTCGCCCAGACACTCCTCCGTTTCTCCAGCCACTCCCGCGTTTTTCCCAGAAACGGTAGCGTTTTTTCAAACACTCCCATAAAACGGCCAGTTTCCGCCCAGAAACACCCACTTCCTGTCAATCACATTACGATCACCAGAACGAAGAAAAAACCTCGTAATGCCGTGAGTAAAATACCTAACTGCCTAGCAAATTTACTTGGCGCAGTCGCAGTGCGAACATTGCGCATGCACAGTTAGCGGAAAATCGCTGCGATGCGAAGAAAATTACCGAGCGAACAACTCGGAATGACCACCATGGGTCTGTGGCTTTAGCAACACCGGCAGTGTGTTCAGCCCCAGAACCGTTACCCTCAGAAGCAGACATGATATTGCAGTATGAGGTAACACAGTACAATTATCAGCAGCACTATATCTCTAAACCCAAACCCCTGCGCAGTGTAGTCAGCACTAGCAGAGATAAAGGAGAGATATGGTGACTAAATCACAGAGAAAAATACGTAATACAGTATATCTTTGTGAAAATCCTATATTAAATAACACCTGACGCACCAAGCCCCCTCAGGTTATAGAATATAGGGATAGCAGGTTGAGTGAAAGACACGAAATGGACACCACTCAGCTATCAAATGCACACACAAATAGTCACAGTTTGTACAATGCAGAGGTTATTACTGACAATAATACTGCACTGGACTAGCTTACACAGCTATATAACAATGATATAACAGTACACAGTAAGAACTGGATGTATATTACAGGGTAATTGTACTATAAACCCCTGACTAAATGCACTCTTTCTTACTAACACTGACTAAAAACGGCAGGTAGAATACTTAAGTGTCATGTAAAGTCACAGCACTGACAACCAGGCGGCTTTACATAGGAGGATTTGCCCAAGCAGTCCCAGGAACAGTGACCTGAGAGATAAAGGCGCCGCAGACACTGACAGGGAGTGAAGAAAAGACAGATATGGAGCTCCAGGGCTGGAACACTTGCTAGAAATGGTGCCCTGGGGCTGGGGGAGGGGCTTCAGGTCTAAGCCTTATCCCCTCTGCTGGCAAAACCACCGGGTACTGTGGGCGATATAAGAATTGGTTTAGAGAGAAAACCTGACCTGCGCCCATGCCCTGGTGATCTAGTGGGATCGCCTGTATCCACAGTGTCCACCGCCAGCGCGCGCGGCCTGGCTCCTACTGACCGCGCTGGATCGCGATAAAGACCGGGTCCCGCAAGCGGGACCCACTTACCACCTCCCGAAGCGCGTCCACGCGATCCTGGAGAGCCCCAGCCGTGTGTGTCTAACGTGAAGAAAACCGGAGCCTCCGCTGTAGGTACCCGGCAACCAGGGCTCGGGAGTGTACAGCGCCGCTGGGGAGAGCTGGAGCTGCAGCAGTGAATGTCACAAGACATTTACCACCGCTGCTGCCCTTGAAGTCTTCACTTTTTACCTCATAAAAAGCTTTTCTTAGGGCTGCCTGGAGCAGCCCCTCTGTTCAGTGCCTGCTTACTGCAGCACTAACTTACAAAACTGAGCTCCTGTGCAGGGAGGCGGGGTTATAGAGGAGGCGGCGCTGTGCATTCTGGGAACAGTCAAAGCTTTGAGCCTGTTGGTGCCTCGGATTAAGATCCTACTCTACACCCCATTGTCCAATCCTTATGGAGCCCACTGTACCCCGCAGCAGAAACATGATTGGTTGCCATGTTCAACTTCTCCACTGGCTCAGTTCTCCACTTTTATCACCGCTTAGTACATATCTCCCCCTAAATCCCTAAAATCTCAGTGGCTGTGTGAAAGGGGAGGAGCTAAATATGCAAATTGCCCCATTTAGCCGAATTACATCACCGTCCAGCCCCGCCGTCCAAAATATCCTGCTGAGTCTCCTCTTCGGAGAGAGGACACAAAAGGTATGTAATACCCCTTTCACACACCGCACAAATAACCCAGTATCGACCCGGTATATTGCAGGGTCGCTGTGCGATGTGAAAGGTGTCACTGATGAATCAGTGATGTGCGATGAGGTAAACATCTGGGGAGACACTGGCCAATTAAAAACATGGGACTTCCCTATTTAATGAAAACCAGCACCAGGCTCAACCAGCAAGGTGATAATGCCATAGCCATTGGTCAGCCCAGGGCTGGAATTAGTCAGAAAGTGGGGACACCCAAAAAAATAAAATGGGGTCCCCCCTCCTGAGCAACAACCAGTACTGGGCTGATAGCCCAGTGCTATTCCCCGCACCTCTGGTGGCGGTGGGTGCAGGGTTCATGTCAGGACAATATTGTTCTTTACAAGCGGCCTACAGGTCCCAGCAATCTTGCCCAAGCATGCTGCCACTTGGAGAACCACAAGTGCCAGCATGCCCAGACATTAAGCACCCGCTGGCACCCATGGTCCGACTGTAAAGATAATATTAAAATAAATCCACCACACCATGTGTTTTAATAGTTTATTGTACTGCGCCTTCACCGGGTGCGGCGGCCTTTCAGCTCTTTTTCATGGCCGCCACTTCCCCATGGCTTCTGGCGTCTTCCTCCTGCATATTCACCTGGGGGGCGGCCTTTCAGCTTTTTTTCATGCCCGCGCCTCCCCAGGGCTTCCAGTGTCTTCTCTCTTCTGGAGCTCTTCCCTGCTCGCTTCCCGCCAATGGACTGCCCAGCCGCTACCTCGCACTGGCTTAAGGGTGCGGGGCGATGACATGGCAAGCCGTGACTGGATCGCGTTGGCCATCTTGAATTTAAAAAATGACGCTGTGGCGCCATTTTTGGAATGGGTACCAGCTGCCGAACCCTGCAAAATGGTTAGCAGGCACTGGATCCTCCGGGATCCAAGCCTGCCACCGTGCACAATATGTCAGCCGGGTCCCTGCCATCACGAACTTGTGTCCCGCCACATATGTCCTCTACCTAGCGGAATCAGCTCTCCCGGACTGATGGGCGTGCTTTCATGTCAGTGAATGCATGCCCCTGTCATTGAGGCACCTGTACTAGGTGTACTTTTACATACATTTTTAACGGGCTTTTACAGCCCGTAGCTTCGACCCTGCCCGCCCCCAGCTTGCTGAACTGTACTATAGTCAACGGGAGGCACCTCTCCCGCTGCCTCCCACCCCGCTATGCTGCATCACCACAACAGGGGAAATGATTAGAATAAAACAAAGAAGATAACTATAACACAGACTCTGTTATAAATATCTTCTTTGTATTATTTTAATCATTATGACGGGAAGCACTGCCACCCCTGCCTGCACGTCCCTGTGATGAATATCCGGGAATAAAGAAGGTTTATTCCGGGGTGATTACTGGGTCAGGTGCAATGTAAACAGGTTGCCGGGTTGATGCGACCCGGGACCCGTTCACAGTATAGGCAGGGGCGGAGAGGAGATGATCTCATCTCCCAGCGCAACCTCCGCTCCCGATGCTTCCGCGGTCCCTGCCGCCGATGGCAACCCGACCCTGCATATTGCCTGGTCAGGAAGCCAGTGTGTAAGGGTCCAATGCTGGGTTGCACTCAGGAAGGACCCGTTTCCAATTCCCAAGGGCGACCCGACATTGTGATGTGAAAGGGGTATAAGTATGCACTGGGAGCTTGTTCAGCAAGCTGGGTGATGCTGGGCAGCCCCTTCCAGGCCAGTGTGCTGCTCGCCATGCTCGGTGACACCATTCTAGGGGGTGACACAAGAATAGCATAGCAGCTCTGTTATATTGGTGTCACCAGGTGCAGCTCGCGCCCCCCTAATGACTGGGTGTCACTTCTGAGATGTTTGATTTTATTTGCAACACAGAAATCCACAGGTGTAAATACATGGGTGTAAGCAGAAAATATCTGACTACACTGTTGCACAAAACTTCCAATGATGCTGGGTCTCTACAAGGATACAATGATAGTGTGCAGACTCTGTAGGAAGAATTGTTATCTGTTGTTGAAAAACAGTACAGTATCTCAGGGGTTAAATCCATCACAGAGAGCCTGACTGAAAGCATGCAGATCCTGTAATAGAGGCCTGTTCTATTTCAATGAGGGGAATAATCCACATTAAAGCATCACCAGAACACCACATAATCATTAGATAAATGCAGGCCTGTTAGTACCAATCAAATAGAAGTGAAAAGAAAATATAATCTAGTTAAAAGAGAAAGCTTTGTGTTATGTCACCTGTCACACAACTGCAAGTTAAATATAGTAGGGAATTAAATCCTGAAAACTCTTTATTAGCTACCATATTCGTTTTATCAGTTTATACTTTTTATATTTGGGTAGAGTCGTTTCAGAAGATCTTTACTGAGAGGGGCTGTCCTTAATATAGGATCGCTATTAATGCTATAGTCCACTTATATATATGTATATCATTCAGAAATGCATAAACAGAGACTCTTATTAAGATGGGATTCGGTCAGCATAGCAGCTTTCGGGACGCCGGCTGTAAGAATACCGACGGACGGTGTCCTGATCGTAAGTATAATGCCGCAGAGGGTTAGGGTTGGAGGGGAGGTTTAGGTTTAAGCTGCAGAGAGGCGGGGGTGAGGGTTAGGCTGCAGGAGTTGGGAGGGGGGGGGGGTAGGGTTAGGCACCATCGGAGGGTAAAGGTTGGGGAGGGGGGGAAATGCCTGTGAGGAGCCAGGGTTAGGGGGGCAGATGGGAAGGGATAGACAACTTTTGGGATTATGCGCTTCAGGATTCCGCTGTTGCTATACTGACCTCCGGCATTCCAAGTGACGGGATCGTGACACCATCCCTATTAATATACATTCTCTCACTTTTTAAGTCAAATTATATTGGTAGTTTCAATTATTATTATTGAGCTGGATAGTATATCCGCCTCACTATGACCACTGGGTCACCTCTTGTTGGACCACATTTTTCCCCTTCTATGGTTTGAATTTTGCTAGGACTGGATTCTATTGTCTTTATTTTTGTGGGGGATATTATCCCAAATGCAATGAACAGCATCGTCCAGTTGCTGAAGGTTTTATGGTAGTGGATCCATTGGTCAGATCCTCTGTTCCTTGCTTTTGTGCTGATGTCTCCATATCCTCACCCTACCATCTGCATGGTGATTCATCAGGACTCATTTTCCATCATTACTGACCAATTACTGTATACTAGTGATGTGCACCGGACATTTTTCAGGTTTTGTGTTTTGGTTTTGGATTCGGTTCCACGGCCGTGTTTTGGATTCGGACGCGTTTTGGCAAAACATCTCTGAAAATTATTTGTCGGATTCGTGTGTGTTTTGGATGCGGGTGTTTTTTTACAAAAACCCCTCAAAAACAGCTTAAATCATAGAATTTGGTGGTCATTTTGATCCCATAGTATTATTAACCTCAATAACCATAATTTCCACTCCTTTCCAGTCTATTCTGAACATCTCACACCTCACAATATTATTTTTAGTCCTAAAATTTGCACCGAGGTCGCTGGATGGCTAAGCTAAGCGACCCAATTGGCCAACACAAACACCTGGCCATCTAGGAGTGGCACTGCAGTGTCAGACAGGATGGCAGATTTAAAAAAGTCCCCAAACAGCACATGATGCAAAGAAAAAAAGAGGTGCAATGAGGTAGCTGTGTGACTAAGCTAAGCGACCCAAGTTGCCGACACAAACACCTGGCCCATCTAGGAGTGGCACTGCAGTGTCAGACAGGATGGCACTTAAAAAAATAGTCCCCAAACAGCACATGATGCAAAGAAAAAAAGAGGTGCAATGAGGTAGCTGTGTGGCTAAGCTAAGTGACCCAAGTGGCCGACACAAACACCTGGCCCATCTAGGAGTGGCACTGCAGTGTCAGACAGGATGGCACTTAAAAAAATATTCCCCAAACAGCACATGATGCAAAGAAAAAAAGAGGTGCAATGAGGTAGCTGTGTGACTAAGCTAAGCGACCCAAGTTGCCGACACAAACACCTGGCCCATCTAGGAGTGGCACTGCAGTGTCAGACAGGATGGCAGATTTAAAAAATAGTCCCCAAACAGCACATGATGCAAAGAAAAAAAGAGGTGCAATGAGGTAGCTGTGTGACTAAGCTAAGCGACCCAAGTTGCCGACACAAACACCTGGCCCATCTAGGAGTGGCACTGCAGTGTCAGACAGGATGGCACTTAAAAAAATAGTCCCCAAACAGCACATGATGCAAAGAAAAAAAGAGGTGCAATGAGGTAGCTGTGTGGCTAAGCTAAGTGACCCAAGTGGCCGACACAAACACCTGGCCCATCTAGGAGTGGCACTGCAGTGTCAGACAGGATGGCACTTAAAAAAATATTCCCCAAACAGCACATGATGCAAAGAAAAAAAGAGGTGCAATGAGGTAGCTGTGTGACTAAGCTAAGCGACCCAAGTGGCCGACACAAACACCTGGCCCATCTGGGAGTGGCACTGCAGTGTCAGACAGGATGGCACTTAAAAAAATAGTCCCCCAACAGCACATGATGCAAAGAAAAAAAAGAGGTACACCAAGGTCGCTGGATGGCTAAGCTAAGCGACCCAAGTGGCCGACACAAACACCTGGCCCATCTAGGAGTGGCACTGCAGTTTTCTAGCGAGAGGATGAGTGCTTCCATCCTCATGTGAATCTGAACCACTAGCCATGAACATAGGCCAGGGCCTCAGCCGTTCCTTGCCACTCCGTGTCGTAAATGGCATATTGGCAAGTTTACGCTTCTCATCAGACGCTTTTAATTTTGATTTTTGGGTCATTTTACTGAACTTTTGTAGTATACTTGATGACACAGAGGTAGAGCAGTGGACTACTGTACCGTACTGCTATATATATACTGGTGGTCTGCAAAATTCTGCACTGTCCTCCTACTATATATACTGCGCACAACTAAAATGCAGCACAGGTATGGATGGATAGTATACTTGACGACACAGGTAGGTAGAGCAGTCGACTACTGTACCGTACTGCTATATATATACTGGTGGTCACAGCAACATTCTGCACTGTCCCCTCCTACTATATACTGCGCACAACTAAAATGCAGCACAGGTATGGATGCATAGTATACTTGACGACACAGAGGTAGGTAGAGCAGTGGACTACTGTACCGTAATGCTATATATATACTGGTGGTCACAGCAACATTCTGCACTGTCCCCTCCTACTATATACTGCGCACAACTAAAATGCAGCACAGGTATGGATGCATAGTATACTTGACGACACAGAGGTAGGTAGAGCAGTGGACTACTGTACCGTAATGCTATATATATACTGGTGGTCACAGCAACATTCTGCACTGTCCCCTCCTACTATACACTGCGCACATCTAAAATGCAGCACAGGTATGGATGCATAGTATACTTGATGACACAGAGGAAGGTAGAGCAGTGGTCTACTGTACCGTACTGCTATATATATATATATATACTGGTGGTCACAGCAACATTCTGCACTGTCCCCTCCTACTATATACTGCGCACAGCTAAAATGCAGCACAGGTATGGATGCATAGTATACTTGACGACACAGAGGTAGGTAGAGCAGTGGACTACTGTACCGCACTGCTATATATATATATATATATATATATATATATATATATACTGGTGGTCACAGCAACATTCTGCACTGTCCCCTCCTACTATACACTGCGCACAACTAAAATGCAGCACAGGTATGGATGCATAGTATACTTGACGACACAGAGGAAGGTAGAGCAGTGGACTACTGTACCGTACTGCTATATATATATATATATATATATATATATACTGGTGGTCACAGCAACATTCTGCACTGTCCCCTCCTACTATATACTGCGCACAGCTAAAATGCAGCATAGGTATGGATGCATAGTATACTTGACGACACAGAGGTAGGTAGAGCAGTGGACTACTGTACCGTACTGCTATATATATATATATATACTGGTGGTCACAGCAACATTCTGCACTGTCCCCTCCTACTATAAACTGCGCACAACTAAAATGCAGCACAGGTATGGATGCATAGTATACTTGATGACACAGAGGTAGGTAGAGCAGTGGACTACTGTACTGTACTGCTATATATATATACTAGTGGTCACAGCAACATTCTGCACTGTTAGCTCCTACTATATACTGCGCACAACTAAAATGCAGCACAGGTATGGATGCATAGTATACTTGACGACACAGAAGTAGGTAGAGCAGTGGACTACTGTACCGTACTGCTACATATATACTGGTGGTAAGCAAAATTCTGCACTGTCCTCCTACTATATATACTGTGCACAACTAAAATGCAGCACAGGTATGGATGGATAGTATACTTGACGACACAGAAGTAGGTAGAGCAGTGGACTACTGTACCGTACTGCTGTATAATACTGGTGGTCAGCAAAATTCTGCACTGTCCTCCTACTATATACTACAATGCAGCACAGATATGGAGCGTTTTTCAGGCAGAGAACGTAGATATTTTCAGAACACTGAGCACAGATATTTGCAAGCACACTGAGCACAGATATTTGCAGCACACTAAGCACAGATATTTGCAGCACATTGAGCAGATATTTGCAGCACACTGAACACAGAAACTGAGAGAACGCTGCACGTCCTCTCGCTATCATCTCCAATGCACGAGTGAAAATGGCGGCGACGCTCGGCTCCTTATATAGAATACGAATCTCGCGAGAATCCGACAGCGGGATGATGATGTTCGGGCGTGCTCGGGTTAACCGAGAAAGGCGGGAAGATCCGAGGCTGCCTCGGAACCGTGTAAAATGGGTGAAGTTCGGTGGGGTTCGTATCCCGAGGAACCGAACCCGCTCATCGCTACTGTATACCTGATCAAACTAGAGGCATTTCACCCTATTTGTAGCAGATAGATATGGTGTACGGACAGGCATTCTGTTTCTGTAGCCCATACGATGGAATGTGCAGCGTAATATCCACTGAGAGACCCTAATTTAATGCACTGTTACCATCGGTGGCACACACTAATGGTTAGTAACTTGAAAAGAAGAGTCATTGATCATATCACAAAGGAAAAAAAACTTTTAATATCCTACCTCGCAACATCTTTGTTTTATCTCCAAATTGTAGACTCCAGTCCTGGATTTCTGATCTGCAGCTTGAAACTTTGTAGACCAGAGGGCCCTTATGGGAGTATTTAACTGCACATAGGAACAGATTTTGTTTTCATAAGTATTCTCAACAAAGCAAAACACTTTCTTAACACAGCAGCTGTGGGACTACAAATACCAACATGTATCACAGTAACTGTCCCCTTTATTGTCTTTGTAAAGGTAGCTTTACTCTCTGACTTTGATGATTTTCAGCGGAAGCAACCTTGGGTTTTCCTCCATTAACCCTTTTTTTGACTGCACATTGCTTCACAAATACTTGCTTTTATTAGCAACAATTTTGTGCACAGTTTTTATTTTTGTTCCTCTCCAAAGGGAAAGTATCCACTTAACACTTGTGCTTTAACACACCAGCTTTTATCAGAAAATTTTGTATCACCTTTCTTAAGCTGTGGGTAAGGTCTGGCCATCATGGGCTGCACTTTGGTTCGTGCTGGAGCCGTCACCACTGCCTGCTGTTGTTACATCATAGCCTCCATGCCGATTAGCTTAGGATTCTAGGCACAGGACCTACGTTATACCACTTCTAACACCACAGTATAGCGGGTAGATATCAGATAAGCATATGACACTAAATTGCTTCAAAATAAGTAAGGATTTAATATTTTCTCAAATGTGAGAAAGATCCACTCTGCCACACTCCTCCAGAAAACATTAACTATTAACTCCATCATCAGATATTTCTTCACAAGAACAGAAGCATGAAAATAATGCTTTATTCGTGAAAAGCTGTTTCCATTATTATTATATTTATTACAAAAAGGTAGATACCTGAAAAGGTCCAGGCCGACTCAACCCCCTCTCCCCTCTTCAGACCTGTTTCGGTTTTTTCAGCACCATCCTCATGTCTATCCAGCCTCATCCCCTTGTCTGTCTATCACCAGCCTTATCCCCCACTCCATCTCTCTGTCTCCTGCCTTATTCCACTCTCTGTGCAGCATCACCCTGCTACTGTGGCTCTCCTGCACCCCCACCCCACCATAACTGTGACTCTCAGGCACCCCCGACACTATGACTTTCCGATAGTAACACATACACCCCTCATCTCAGGTAATCCAGCAACCCTCACCCCACCAGTGTCTGACCCCTGCATTTCAGGCCCCACACTTTCCTCATCTGCTCCTCTTCCCATTAGCAGTGCAGCATGAGGTCATCGCACTGTGCCAGACCCAAAAAACTTTATTGCTCTGCTCTGATGGCTGGGCTGAAGCTGACGGTTCTATGCAGTCTGCCCCCTCTGTGGCCCTGGCCGGACCGGCCTATCTGGCCATCGCCCCTTTTGCCATTTGCCAGAACAGCTAGATGGCCATTCCGGCCATGACTAACACAGACGCACTAGATGGAGGAGAAAGAGTCTGAATAAAGTAAAGAAACAGGAAAAGGTAGGGCAACATGCAGCATAGAGAGTGGTAGAATAGAGAAAACCACTAGAAAAGTAAGGGGAAAGTGTACAAATGACACTTAAAAGACAAACATGGGGGGAGCTGGAGAGAGTGGTGGGCTAGGGTAAAATGCAACTCTAACAGTCACTTTTGTTATAGCCTAAATTATTTACATGACTGCTCTCTAGGCTGCCTGGCCCCTGTCTTCCTCTGGCAGCCCATGACATCACTGCGGCTGCTGGACTACTAGTGGAGGTCAGTCATTGGCCACAGAGCAGAGAAGAGGCAGCAGCTGCAGGGAGTAGGAGAGAATCAGCACCACAGAACAGGGAGAAGTCAGTATGGGGCAGGGAAAAGCAGCACAGACCAGGGGAAAAGGCAGGATAGATATTTGGTGGTGTCGGGGGAGGAGGGGGGGAGGCAGTATGTAGTATGTAGTGAGGTAGCATGTACCAGACGGCAGGATTGAACAGAGGACAGAAGCAGCTGCATGGAGGGCAGAGGGTTGGAGCAGAGGAGAGGCAGTAGCTATTAGCAGACACTACATTGGTAGATGGCATTGGTTTGAAAATTAAAGGCAGGCCACACGGCAGATGACTTAACCAGAGGGTGGTTTATTAACCAGGTAGAAACGGGAACAGGTAACAAAGGGTTAAAAGCAGGGAGACTTGTCCAGTTGTAGCCAGAGCTTTAGGTCTATGCTGAATATTATAGTTTACCAGGTTTATGCTGGCTTAAATAGGGCTTTGTATACTGTTCAACTTCACAATAAAATGAGGAAAATAAGGAAGGTTATGGTAGACTTACCATTGTTAACTCTCTTTCTGCGAGGTACATTGGGTTCCACAGGGAAACATCGGGGTGTAGAGTGGATCTTGATCCAGAGGCACCAACAGGCTAAAGCTTTAGGTTGTCCCAGGATGCATTGGGGTCTCCTGGGACAGCCTAACCCCGCCTCCAGGCACTGTGAGCTCAGTTTCGTTAACCAGTCCAATGTAGGAGCAGGTAAGAGAGAAGGTGGATGTTAGTCACATACAGTAGAACCAAATTCTCACGACAGGAGAAGGGACCAGCAGCTAATGCCATACAAACCCATAGAAGCTAGGTGCGTCAGGGTGGGCGCCCTGTGGACCCAATATACCTCGCAGAAAGAGCGTTAACAATGGTAAGCCTACCATAACTCTCCTTTTCTGCAGCAGGTTACATTGGATTCCACAGGGAAACATTGGGGATGTCCTAAAGCAGTTCCTCAAGGGATGGGACGCGCCTTAGTGGGAATGAGAACCCGGCGTCCAAACGAAGTGTCCTGGGAGGCAGAAGTATCAAAGGCATGGAACCAAATAAACGTGTTCACAGAGGACCCCGTAGCCGCCTTTCACAATTGTTCTGCGGACGCGCCACGGCGAGCCGCCCAAGAAGGTCCAACATACCGAGTAGAAAGGGCTTTAATAGCAGCCGAAGCTGGGAGATCAGCCTGCGCATAAGCTTGTGTAATCACCATTCCAATCCATCTGGCCAAAGTTTGCTTATTCGCAGGCCGGCCACGTTTGTGGAAACCAAACAAGACAAAAAGGGAGTTTGACCTCCTAATAGAGGCAGTCCTCTCCACATATATATGGAGAGCCCATACCACATCCAAAGAACGCTCTTTGGAGTACAAATCAGAAGAGATAAAGGCTGGAAAAACAATCTCTTGGATAAGGTGAAAAGATGACACCACCTTAGGTAAATAACCTGGGTGAGTCCTAAGAACTGCCCGGTCACAATGAAAAATAAGAAAGGGTGGACAACAGGACAATGCACCTAAGTCTGACACCCTTCTAGCAGAGGCAATAGCTAGTAAAAACAAGACCTTGGCCGTGAGCCATTTGAGGTCAACAGTCTCAAAAGGTTCAAATGGAGACTCTTGCAGAGCATTCAGTACAACAGACAGATCCCATGGAGCCACAGGAGGGACATAGGTAGGCTGAATCCGTAAGACACCCTGAGTGAATGTATGAATGTCAGGTATAGACGCAATCTTTCTCAGAAACCACACCAACAAGGCAGATGTGAACCTTGAGAGAGTCCAGACGAAGGCCTAAGTCCACGCCTCTTTGCAGAAAAGCCAGAATTCTGGAAATCTGTATGCATCATAATTCTTATCAGCACACCAGGTGAAGTAAGAATTCCAGACCCTGAAAGAAATCCGAGCTGAAGCCGGTTTACGGGCTTTTAACATAGTTTTGGATGACCGCCTCAGAGAATCCTTTGGCTCTCAGAAGTGATGCTTCAAGAGCCACGCCGTCAAAGCCAGCCTGGCCAGGTCTGGATAAAGACAAGGGCCCTGTACGAGGAGGTCTGGGTGCTGAGGAAGTAGAAGAGGACGCTCTGTCAATAGACCCTGCAGGTCTGAGAACCAATGCCGTCTGGGCCATGCTGGAGCGACTAGAAGTAGAAATACTCCATCTTGTTTGAAATTCTGTATGACGCTGGGCAGGCGTGACACTGGAGGAATACGTAGGGCCGCTGAAAGTTCCATGGAACCGCTAGTGCATCCACGAACGCTGTTTGAGGATCCCTGGTCCGAGATCCAAAGACCAGAACCTTGTAATTGTGTCGAGACGCATGAGGTCTACGTCCGGTAGACCCCACCTGTCCACTAGGAGTTGAAAGACTTCTGGATGAAGACTCCACTCTTTGGTGTGCACGTCCTGGCGA
The DNA here is from genome assembly GCF_028390025.1 of Pseudophryne corroboree. NCBI lineage: Eukaryota > Metazoa > Chordata > Amphibia > Anura > Myobatrachidae > Pseudophryne > Pseudophryne corroboree. The sequence continues at coordinate 402,793,513 of NC_086445.1, read as the reverse complement.
CTGAGGAAGTCCGCTTCCCAGTTTAGGATGCCTGGAATGAACAATGCCGATATTACTGGCAGATGGTGCTACCCCCAACAAAGGATTTTTGACACTTCGATCATAGCCGTGTGGCTTCGAGTGCTGCCTCGATGGTTTATGTAAGCCACCATGATGGCGTTGTCTGACCGTACTTGAACCGGCCTGTTCTGTACCAGTACTAGGGCGAGAGTCAATGCATTGAACACCGGCCGCAACTCCAGAATGTTTATTGGGAGGAGTGATTCCTCCTTGGTGGTCCATCAACCCTGAAAAGAGTTTTGCTCCAACATGGCACCCCATCCCTTCAGACTGATGTCCGCTGTCAGCAGGACCCAGTCGGGGATCCAGAAGGGACGGCCCCTGCTCAATTGCAAGCCCTGTAGCCACCAGGTCAGTGACAGACGAACCTCCGGAGTCAAAGTGATCATGTGAGATCTGATCCGATGAGATAGGACGTCCCACTTGGAAAGGATTAACTTCTGCAGAGGGTGAGAATGAAATTGAGCGTACTCTACCATGGCAAATAGCGACACCATCAGGCCAAGTACTTGCATCGCCGAGTGTATCGACACTCTGGGGCGACGAGGAAGCATCTTATCCTGTCCTGAAGTCTCAGGACTTTTTCTGGAGACAGAAACAGTCATTGACTGTATGTGTCCAAGAGTTCCCCCAGGTGGAGCTGGGACCAGCAAGGATTTCTTCCAATTGATGAGCCACCCGTGGGTTTGCAGGAAGCTTACCGTCAGTTGCAGATGACTGAGGAGAACATCGTGGGAGTTTGCCAGAATCAGCAAGTCGTCCAGATACGGCAGGATCCTGACTCCCTAGCAACGGAGATGGGCCGTCATTATGTCCATGACCTTGGTGAAGATCCGAGGAGCCCTAGCCAGTCCAAATGGCAGAGCCTGGAACTGATAATGGAGGCTGCCAATAGCAAACCGCAGATACTACTGATGCAACATGGCAATAGGTATATGCAGGTACGCATCCTGTATATCCAGGGATACCATACAGTCTCCGGGTTCCATAGCCAGTACAATCGAGCGCAGTGTTTCCATAAGGAACTTGGACACTCTCACAAACTTGTTCAGTGATTTGAGGTTGAGCATAAGCCGGAAAGACCCATTGGGTTTCGGAACTAGAAACAGGGTCGAGTAGTAACCTTTGCCTCTCTGGGCCAGAGGAACCAGCACTACCACTCCTGTATTCAGGAGGGAACCCACAACCTTTTGCAGAGTTTGCACCTTTAACGGATCAGAAGGGATAACCGTGGTGCAAAACTGGTGAGGGGGACATCTCTTGAAGGAGACTGCGTACCAGTGAGAGACATCTTCCCGCACCCATGCATCTGAAGTGATCTTTAACCAAATCTTGGTGAACTTCAGAAGTCGGCCTCCCACCCTAGGGTCCCCCAGGGGGAGGCCCACCCCATCATGCGGCAGGCTTGTCTTGTTTAGAAGCTGGCTGATGGGCCGTCCAGGACTGCTTTGCCTTGGGCTTAGTGGTTTTGGGAGCATGAGATTGTCTCGGGTATGCCTGACCTTTTGCTTTCCCTTGAGGTCAAAAGGAACAAAAACTGGTACCTTTAGCCTTCTGTGCAGAAGGATTAGTATTTGGGAGAAAGGCAGTCTTAGCAGCCGCCAATTCAGACACAATTTTATTTAGGTCTTTCCCAAACAAAATGTCCCCCTTAAAAGGGAGTACCTCCAAGGTCTTTTTGGAGTCTAGGTCCACCTTCCATGACCTCAACCACAGAATACGGCAAGTCAGGATAGACGTAGTCGATGCCTTGGCTGCCAACACACCCGCCTCAGAGGATGCCTCCTGAATGTAATAGGTGGCGGTGGTAATGTGATACAGGTATTGTCTGGCATTGTCAGATATATCTTCAGGCAGCTCTTCCTCTAATGCCTGAACCCATGCTTTAATTCCTTTTGCAGCCCAAGAGGCTGCAATAGTGGGTCTATGTACAGCACCTGTAAGGGAGTAATTAGACTTCAGGCATCCCTCCACACGCTTATCTGTTGGTTCCTTCAGTGAAGTGACAGTGGTGAAAGGCAGAGTGGTTGACACCACTAGGCGGGTGACATGAGATACCACAGGCGGTGAATTTTACCACTGTGTTACATAACTCTGCAGGGAGAGGATAGCGAGCCAAGGCCCGTGGATTAGACCAGGGTTCCTGCCTGATGTCCACCAAATGGTCAGAATGGGGTAATAGATTTTTAACCACTTTCTGCTGTTTAAACATATCAGTTTTCTTAGCCACAGTAGTGGAATCCTCATCATCAGTGATTTGTAGGATTTGCTTAATAGCAACCACAAGGGCAGGGACATCAATTTGCAATGGAGAATTCTCATCAGAAACACCTGATTCAGTGTCTGACAGGACAGTATGCTCCCCCTCCTCTTCAGATGAAACATCTGAGAGATTAATGGATTGTGAGGAGGAAGCAGCCTGCTTAGATGACCCAGAGACACGAGAATGACCCTGGAGTAGATTTTTGCCTGACCAAGGAATGATTTAATTACTGCAACTGGTTAGACAAATTTTCCGCCCAAGGTGGATTGACCATAGGGATGATTTGTGGCTGTAATGGCACAGGTGGTCCCATAAGGGGCGTAAGGCATTTCACCAGAGTACCCAGTAGGTTTGTGAACGCAGCCCAGGGTGGCTCCTGATTGGTTACATGAGCTGCGGACTGACTGGGAGATGTATGACAGATAGTACACAGACCATCATACACAGCTTCCCCCTCTGGTAAATCTTTGGCGCATGCTCTGCATGATGCAGGAGCGTCCATAGACTTACTGCCCTTCTTGTTAGACATTGTACACAAATGCAACAACAGAGCGACTTAGTACGATAAGCCAGACAGAGTACAATACCTGCAAATAAATCCGTTAGTATGTGACTGTAGACACACTACACAACACCTGCGAATAAATCCGGTAACATGAGTACACAGTAGAATACACATAATGGGTAAATACTGTGACACACTATATATATATGACCCTGATACACCTAGTCCCTTAGGGTACAGAATATAGTGATAGGTATATCTGGGAGACACTGAAAAGTGAAACCACACAGCAGATACAGGCACACACAGTCACAGGCAATGCAGATAGTTATTATGACAATAAAACTGCACTGGACTAGTATATGTACAGATTATATATATATATATATATTATATAAATAAAACACAGCACGGTCCTAGACCAGAGGTATATATCAGAATACTCGTACAATATATCCTGTAATAGGTACACTTTTTCCTAAATAACGCTGTCTGTATAAAGACATGTAGAATACTCAAGTGTTTGTAAAGTCACAGCGCTGAATACGAGCGGCTTTACAAGGGAGACCTTGCCCTGCAGTCCCGGAGACCAGCCGCAGCTATGCTTATAAGACGGCGCTTGCTGTATATGTTAATAGATGACTATTAGGCTTGTTATATTACATTCCATTACACATTTATTCTCATAAAATAGATTGAAACATTAAAATAAATAATTAAAACAAATAATAAAGTCAAAAATGTATATTTAGTGTGTGCCAATATTATAGCCACTGTTCAAACAATCTTCCACTTAGTATGGCTAGGGAAAACCTTAGGATTTAATTCAACGTACAATCAAACAGCAGGTATTAGATCCAGGTCTATGACCTTTTGTGTAGATTTTACCAGTGGTGTTTGTTGGATGAAGAAGTCCCTTTATTTCATCAGTTGGGATGTCCTTTGAATGCTGAAAGGGTGTCCAGACCACTGGAACAAGATGACCTGTTCCAAGGAGGCAATCACATTGTGGGATCATCTGGAATGTCCTTTATATGCTGAACCGAGTGTCCAAAATTGCTGGGATTGGTGGATTATATAGATCGTGGATAACATCTTGTTAGGGCGCTAGTGGCAAGCCTGCATGCCACTAGAGCCCTAACAAGACGTTATCCATGATCTTTGGCACTTCTCTTGGGAATCCAAACTTTTAATTTGCTATATAATCCACCAATCCCAGGACATCTCATCTGATGAAATAAAGGGACTGCTGCATCCAACAAACACCACTGGTAAAATCTACACAAAAGGTCATAGACCTGGATCTAATACCTGCTGTTTGATTGTACGTTGAATTAAATCCTAAGGTTTTCCCTAGCCATACTAAGTGGAAGATTGGGCGAACAGTGGTTATAATATTGTCACACACTAAATATACATTTGTGACTTTATTATTTATTTTAATTACTTATTTTAATGTTTCAATCTATTTTATGATAATAAATGTGTAATGGAATGTAATATAACAAGCCTGATAGTCATCTATTAACATATACAGCTAGCGCTGGTATATTTCTATTTATTTATTTCATTCATATATACAGAGCCGGCCCTAGGCATAGGCAAACTAGGCAAATGGCATGCCTATGGGCACAATCAGCTTCTGCGGATTAAAATGATATGCAGCATGCCTATATTCTGTGGGTGTCTGTGGCTGTATCTGCATACGAAATGTTATGTTACAGTTTATTCCTGGAAATCAGTGTAACGTAGCATTTCGTATGCAGATACAGCCACAGTGTATGTTTATAAGGACATTGATAATGTGTGTCATATGTGTAAGGGGCAGTACTGTGTGGTATTATGTGTATAAATGCATTAATAATGGTGCATTTTGTGTATAAGGTGCTCTACTGTGTGGCGTAATGCATAGAAAGGGCACTACTGTGTGGTCTAATATGAATAAAGAGCAATATGGTGTTGTAATGTGAATAAGAAACAATACTGTGTGATGTAATGTGAATAAGGGGCACTACTGTGAGTAGTAACGTATGTAAGGTAAAGTGGTACTACTGTGTGATGTAACGTGAATAAGGAACACTATCGCATGATAAAATCTGAGTAAAGTTGCACTACTGTGGCGTAATTTGAATTGGGGGTACAATTGTGTGGCTATGCCCCTTCCCAGCAAGAACATGCCCCTTTTTGGGCTGTGCACCGAATATGTGCACTGTTCCTATTTAAAATATAGGGGGTACGAGCACCAAAAATGAGAACTGCTATAAGTGAGGGGTGATGGTGCCGGGAAAGGGTGCAGGGTCAGAGGTGGAACTAGCGGCGGTGCTAGGGGGCACCAGCCACAATTTTGCCTAGGGCATCATATTGGTTAGGGCCGGCTCTGCATATATACGGAGACTTAAGGTGGGTACACACGAATGGATATATCTGCAAATCAACTGATCTGCAGATATATCTATGGACGGATCGGGCAGTGTGTTGAGCATACACACTGCCCGATCCGTTGGGGACTGACGTCATGAACTGGGCGGGCGTGTATACACACCCGCCCAGTTCAGCTGTCAATCACCGCCGGCCGCTGCAGCATGTGTACGGGCGGTCGGACGACCGCCCCATATACACATGGAGTTCACAGACGTATCGGCCGTACACACTGGCCGACGGTCCCGCGATATATCGGCCGTTCAAGAGAACGCCCGATATATCGGCCAGTGTGTACGGGCCTTTAGACCACCCAAATACCAGCAGCTGTTAATAGCACACCTGTACACACACATTTTTTTCAGTTTGTAAGACGGCGCCAAGCGTCTCAGTCAGGTAGTGAGGGAGAGTGTGTGGCCAGGGGAGGGCTACAGGTCAAGCACCAACTCCCCTATGCTGGACTTCCACCCCAGGTACTGTGAGCCTTATTAAATGGGGTGTTGGTACACCCGACCTGTACTCAATACGCCCTGGTGGTATAGTGGGGTCCCTGCTCGATGACAGTGTCCACGCCAGCGCCGCGACCCATCTCCCTAGGTCGTGGATGGAACGCGATTTAATGGCGGGTCCCGCCTGGGGGACCCTTTTACCTCCTCCCAGTAGCAGCCACGCGAACCAAGAGAGCAACTGCAACCGTGTGCCTAAAGTCTCCGCCGCAAGCACCCGGGAACAGGCCGCGGGAGTGTGCAACGCCGCTTGGAGGTGATGGAGCTGCAGCACTGAAGTGTCACCATGACATACAGCGCTGACAGCCCAATTTTGAAGACATTTTCTGTCAGAAAAAGCTTTTTCAGGGCTGCCCAGTGCAGCCCACCAGTTAAGTGACCTGTTGCTGCAGACACCAACTGAAACTGAGCTCAAAGTGCCTGGAGGCGGGGTTATAGAGGAGGCCCCAATGCATCCTGGGACAGCCTAAAGCTTTAGCCTGTTGGTGCCTCTGGATCAAGATCCACTCTACACTCCGATGTTTCCCTGTGGAAACCAATGTAACCTGCTGCAGAAAAATTAAATATCCTAAATATGTTGCATTAAGTGATCAAAACTCAGACACTAAATAACTGCAAAAACAAGTAGGACATTAAATAAAATATCCAGTAGCTGTTTCATGCATGCATAACCATTGCCAGGATGACTAAGCTACCCTAGTCACCAGCAATTACAGTAAGCAATTACCTCTGTGTGCTCAGCTGAACAATGGGCAGTTAAAAGCTTTGGAGTAGTTCTTAAACGGTTGCATTATACGGTCTGCTGTTTTTAATGACAAAAAGAAATATTATTTCGATTTTTGCAAGTAATGTGTCACTGTCGCAGTTGACAGGCATAAGGTTGTATTTTGCTTATAAAAACACTTTTCATAGGTTTATTATGTATGAATGCATTATGTTGGGAGGGAAGCAGGTCTGGGCTGAATCTTTCAATCTGCTAACGGATCTGTATATTCTTATAAAATACTATAGTTTCTTACGGGGATTAGGAAAATCATCTGCAATTAAGGGATACTCTTCATTGACCAACTGATTGGATTTAAATTGGAAACTGTTGAGACTACTGAGGTCTCTCTTCTTCAGCACATACCACATTTTTCTGCTCAGTAATAACAAACACAGCGCATAAGCTTCTTATTTATAAAATATAATATAACCTAAAGAGAATGTAATCATGGCACTGAGATGGAACTTTTTGTAGAATTAGAAATAATTGAGACGAGAGAAACTGTTTTACCTTTTCATACAACTTTAGGATGTTTACTTACACCACTTTTCCACCTAAAGCACGAGTCTCACACAAGATTTGGAACACAGGGCCTAATTCAGGTTACATCGCATTGTGCGATCCAACCACAAATTTAAAACAAAAAAGGTGGGGGCGCAGGCGCAGCACCCATCCTGCACATGCGCCCGCATTTTCTGCAGGGGGAGCCACAGAAAATGCGATCGCCTCTCAATCAGGCAGAGGCAGTCGTGGGGCGCGGGGTGGGGGGGGGGGTGGGGGCGCGGCAACGCTCTGTTTCCAGGGAGGAGACGGAGCGTTGCCGAGTGAACAGGGGTGGAGGCGGCCAAACATGGGCATGATCACAGCGGCTGCGTGACATCACACGCAGCCGCCGCGATAGAGAACATGGCGGCGGGACTCCTGCGGCCGCAGCTAAGATGCGCCGGCAGGAGCCATCCTTAGTTTTTGCTAACAAACAGAAATTGCAATGAGTTCGCATTTTCTGCTTGTTGAACGGGGGAAGGCGCCACTCAGCATGTTGGGCGGCCTTGCCCAGTGATAGGCAGCCCCCAGCATGTGATTCAAAGGATTGCAAATTCTGCTAATTAGCAGAATTTGCAATCCTTGCTGAATTAGCCCCACAGTTCCAAAACTGTGCAGACCAGAGACTGACCCTTTTCCACCGTGCCTCCAACAGAGATTATTCCCGTGTTGGAGCCGTTTACACTGCACACGGGTGCAGAAGCGCCGGGAGTCAGGCAGAAGCATTGGCCTCAGTAGAGATTGCAGCTCCACCCCTGAAGTCATTGACTCCGCCCCTGGTTCAGTGTCAGCGCTGCAGGAACCAGGAAGCAGCATCCCCATGGATCTCCCCATGCTGTGAGAGCTGGGTCGGATGACCCGGCTTACCCGTTTACACTGCCCCATAACCCGGATCCTTCTCTGCAAGTTAGTCGGGTTGGATTCCTGGGTCACTGGAACTGGATTAACCATATTCCACTGAGTCATGACCTGGGTTACCCAAGCAATAACCCAGGTTATAGCGACAGTGAATAAGGGCTATTACATGAAATGTCTCAAAATAAAGTTAATAATACACAAATAGTGTCTAGCTTTTTATGGGAGGAATTTTTTTTTAACCAGCAGTGAAATATATGAAATGTATAAATTATGAAAATATAGGAAATAATTAAATATGACAAGCAGGGGCATAGCCATAAGAAAAAAGCAGGGTGGGGGTCACCATGATAGGGGCAGGGGGTTAGTGTTGACAGGTACATGGCACGCACAAACCTGGAAAAAGGGAATGGCCTGGCTACAAGGAGTGTTGCATCACTACAAGGGGTATGGCCTCACAGGATAAGCCATCCTTACGAGACACACCCCTCATTTTCATCACACTAGGGGCATTCGGTACATGAAATAACAAAGCCATGACCCTTACTTGCTTGTCATGCTGTGGGTCTTGTCTCCCGGGGGAACCCTGGCACAGCTAACTACATGATGTGTAGCCTCAGGCTACATTGGGTAGCTGCGGGGGTCGGCAATTTCCAGTATGCAAAGCATTCTGGTATTTGGTAGATCTGCCAGCATTGCATCCCTCATAGAAACCTGTGGGGTTGCAGCTGCGGACAGGAATGGAGTGATCGCAGCAGGTAACAGAGATAACTGCTGCGGTCCCTCAGTGATACATTAAGGTGATACCAAATATTTGCAGTTTTCCTGGATTAAGTTGCAAATATTGAATGTTAAAAGGGCCCCCACATTAGTAACCACTATTCAAATTACACCACACAGTAGTGTCCCTTATACACGTTACACCACCCAGTAGTAGTGCCCCGTTACACCACACAGTAGTAGTGCCCTTTGCATGGAACACCACACAGTAGTAGTGCCTCTTGCACTGTATACCACACAGTAGTAGTGCCCCTTTGCATGGAACACCACACAGTAGTAGTGCCTCTTGCACTGTATACCACACAGTAGTAGTGCCCCTTTGCATGGAACACCACACAGTAGTAGTGCCTCTTGCACTGTATACCACACAGTAGTAGTGCCCCTTGCATGGTATGCCACACAGTAGTAGTGCCCCTTGCACAGTACGCCACACAGTAGTACAGTAATGCTCCTTGCAAACATCAAATGAAGTATCACTGGGGATTCCCATTCCGTTTCCAAGTGACCTTCTGTGGTAAGACGCATTCCCTACATGCTCCATCTGACCTCACTTCCTTCTGCTCTACCCTGGACCTCTCTCCAGTCGCAATGCCTGACTAGAAAGACCCCTTAGCCCAACTCGACTTATCTTCCCAGATGGAATAACACACTTCCTGGTAGAAGGTTCAACGATCCAAGAGGAGACCAAGCAGCCCACCTGATCACCCCGATTGGAGACCACTGGAGGCCTCTGTCATTGCTTACCATTTCGGCTTTCTTTTTTAATTTTTCTCCTGGGTCTGCCAGTAAGGACTTTTTATATGTTTTCATGTGGACTGGCATTTTTTTCTAGTACACTCTATGTTTACAATGTGTACGGGTGCCTTGTTCCTCTCACAGTTCTAGTACCAAAGTTGACCTCAAAGTACTTTCTTTTTATAACCTTCTTCACAGTTACTTCTCCACCATGGGACAAGCTTTGGTCGTTATATTTGCTACGTGGTTAGATGTTAATTCTCTAGTTTTTTTTTTTTTTAAATTCTTATGCCTTCATATACTAATACATTTTATGCATTTCATATAGAGGAGTACACCGATATGTCTTACTGCTATTAACTATGTAACAACCCACTGGGACATTGGACTATGGGGGCAATTCAGAGTTGATCGCAGCAGCAAATTTGTTAGCAGTTGGGCAAAACCATGGCCCTCATTCCGAGTTGTTCGCTCGGTAAATTTCATCGCATCGCAGCGATTTTCCGCTTAGTGCGCATGCGCAATGTCCGCACTGCGACTGCGCCAAGTAAATTTGCTATGAAGATAGGATTTTTACTCACGGCTTTTTCTTCGCTCCGGCGAACGTAGTGTGATTGACAGGAAATGGGTGTTACTGGGCGGAAACACGGCGTTTTATGGGCGTGTGGATAAAAACGCTACCGTTTCCGGAAAAAACGCGGGAGTGGCCGGAGAAACGGAGGAGTGTCTGGGCGAACGCTGGGTGTGTTTGTGACGTCAAACCAGGAACGACAAGCACTGAACTGATCGCTGATGCCGAGTAAGTCTGAAGCTACTCTGAAACTGCTACGAGGTGTGTAATCGCAATATTGCGAATACATCGTTCGCAATTTTAAGAAGCTAAGATTCACTCCCAGTAGGCGGCGGCTTAGCGTGTGCAATACTGCTAAAATCGCCTTGCGAGCGAACAACTCGGAATGAGGGCCCATGTGCACTGCAGGTGTGGCAGATATAACATTTGCAGAGGGAGTTAGACTTGGGTGGGATATTTTGTTTCTGTGCAGGGTAAATACTGGCTGCTTTATTTTTACACTGCAATTTAGATTTCAGTTTGAACGCACCCCACCCAAATCTAACGCTCTCTGCACATGTTATATCTGCTGCGATCATCTCTGAATTACCCCCTATGTTCTATACTCCAATGTATCGGCTACGGGAATTTCATTGTTACTGTTATTTTTGCTACGTGGTTAGATGTTAATTCTCTATTTTTGTTTAAATTATTCTTATGCCTTCATATATTAACACATTATATGCATTTCACATAAATAAGACGAGTACACTGATATGTCTTACTGCAATTAACTACGTAACAACCCCCTGGGACATTGGACTATGGGGGTCATTCCGACCCGTTCGCACGCAGCGGTTTATCGGGTGCGGAATGCGCATGCGCGGAGGCCGCCGGGTTACGTTGCGACTTACAAAGGAAGCGGTCGCAGAGCCGACCGCAAAGAAGATTAACAGGAAGAAGGCGTTCCAGGGCGGATCCGGACCGTTTAGAGCCGTTTTCGGGGAGTAGTGAGTAAAACGCAGGCGTGTCCAGAAGAACGGAGGGCAGATCTCGGACGTCAAAGCTGGCTCCAGCATTGCAGGGATCGTCGCACAGGGTAAGTAGGTATAGGCCTAGTCATCTTTTGCTTGAATTTTTTTTAGCTTAGCAGGGCTGCACAAGCGATCGCAGCCCTGCTAAGCTAAAATACACTCCCCAATAGGTGTGTACTAGTTGATCGCAGCAGCAGCAAAAAGTTGCTGGCTGCAATCAACTCGGAATGACCACCTATGTTCTATACTCCAATGTGTTGGCTACGGGAATTTCATTGTTACTGTGTTTCATTGTTACTGCAGAGGCAGATAAGCGCGTGATAACAAGACCAAAGTACTCAATTTGATTCAATAGGTATCTCAGGCCTATGTGCCAACCATTTTCCTGTCCACTTACACTGAAAAAGTGTTTGACAGGGTAAATTGGACGTTTATGAGATCTGTTCTTGGCTATGTGGGATTGGGTCTTCCCACTCTAAAAAGAATCCTGTCACTATATGCAGCCCCATCGGATAAGGTGCAAATCAATGGTGCCCTGTCGGATTCCTTTTCTGTTTATAATGGTACTCAACAGGGGTGCCCTCCGTTTCCACTGATTTGAGTTCTGTGTATAGAGGCACTGGCAAGGGCCATTAAAACAAATTGGCTCATCACTGGTATTCAGGTGGGTGGGGTGTAAACTAGCTTTATTAGATGATGATTTATTAGCCACCATCTCTAACCCTGTCACTTCTCTGCCACACCTAATGCTAAAATTCCAAAAGTTTGGGAATCTGTCCAATTTTAAGATAAACTTCTCAAAGTCTAGAGCCCTTAAGATATCTTACCCTCATTCTACAGTATTGGACCTTACAGCATGCTTTTCCGTTTACCTGGCACCCCTCCCATATTACATATCTAGAGATTACATTTACCAGAAACCTGTCACAACTATTCCATGCAAACTTTACCCCCTTCTCTCCTCAGTTCATTCTAATTATGACCATTGTCATCTGAAACAGCTTTCTTAGCTAGGTAAAATCAATGTGGTGAAGATGAATATGCTCCATAAACTGCTTTATGTCCTCCAGGCTCTGACGATAGCTGTACCTGAGTACTGGTTCCGTTCACTTTCCCTCCTGGTCCGGCAATTTATCTGGTCCTAGAAAAAAACTAAAATTTGATGTGAAATATTATCACACCCGAAACAGTTGGGTGGTCTTCAACTGTCGGACATGAATGTTATCAAGCTATATTTCTTAACAGAATCCTTGAATGGACCAGAAATAGGGACAAAGCAGTGGGTTGCACAAGATGTTTGCTTCATGAAGTAGCACCCTGAAATAGTGCTATGGTAACCCTCTCTTTGCAAAGTCTCACCTCCCCATCCAATAATATACCTTACACTCTCCGTTTGGAAGGCTCTGAGACATCTTCCTTTCATTTCTTTGGCCCCCTCACTTCTTTTTTGGCTAACCCAAGGTTCATTCCAGCCATCAATACTTCTCACTTTCCTAGTTGGACTTCTGCGGGTTTCTTCAGAGTCATTCAGCTGGTGGATGATCCAGGAATCAAACAATTTTCAGTGATTCCAGAAAAGTGGGAGATACCACATTCTGATTTTTTGGAAGTTCTTGAGTTCTTGCTGGTCTAAACACAGCTAATAGAATAGCCCTTGCCAACAGGGACCTTACCTCTTTTGAGAAACTACAACCTCCCTCCCGCATGGTGTCAGCTCTGTACAAATTACTAGTGGTTAACTAAACCATCACCATTCCAACCTATGCTAGGGTCTGGGAAAAAATAACATCTCCTTATCTAACCCAGAGTGGAAATCTGATTTCCTTAAGACATGTAAAAGAGTCACAATATAAGATCTTAATGAGATGGTACAGACACCCCCCCCCCCCCCCCGCTTCATGCTATGTGTCCATCCATACCCAGCTCCTGGTGGAGATGTTCTTCTGCTTTAGGTTCTCTGCATCACTCAACCATCCCATTATTGTGTCCCACACACAAAGACTGGTTCCATAAAATGTATTATTTTATGTCAACGAAAGACATCCTGGTCTCCTCAAAAGATAAACCTTCTCTTGGTTGGAATATAAGCCCTCGGCTGAATAAAAGACTTAATTGTCCACAATCCCAGCAGACATTTATTTATTACCAGTTATTTATATAGCGCACACATATTCCGCAGCGCTGTACAGAGAATATTTGCCCATTCACATCAGTCCCTGCCCCAGTGGAGTTTACAATCTATATTCCCTATCACATGTACACACAGACACATTCACGCTGAGGTTAATTGCGTTGGGAGCCAATTAACCTATTTTTGGATTGTGGTAGGAAACCGGAGTACCCGGAGGAAACGGACGCAAGTACGGAGAGAATATACAAACTCCGCACAATTAGGACCATGGTGGGAATCAAACCCATGACCTCTGTGCTGTGAGGCAGTAATGCTAACCATTACACCATCTGTACTGCTCCATGTACTGTATACAACGAGATAGGTGACAGACATCCCTGGGCACCTTTCAGCTTTGTGGCTCTGACTCTATGGAACTCGCTTCCCCACACAGTTCCAGTTCCTCCACTCTAGAATCCTTCAAAAATATACTCAAGACTTGCCTCTTCATCAAAGCATTTCACTAATGTCCCTTGTTAAGCTTGTTTTGTATTTTGTGCAGTAAAAGGCAAATATTAAGCACTTTCAGTTCTTTTTAGGAGAAAAGTGCTATATAAATATAATCAATCATCATCATCATCATCATTCTAATGCAGTGAAAGAAGCTTTAAACAAAATGCTGTCAATAAAACAAGGAAATGAAATGAAATACAAAGATCCTGAACTCACACAGGAGTCTCCAGGGATGGTCAGGCAGACTTTAAAAGAAAACAATATATACTGGAAAGTAAAAAGGTGTCAGCAGATTTGGCAGTAGTCGGACTAGTTTCTTTCCATGAAGGTGTAACATTTCATGAGAGGCTATAAGTCAAACTTGCTGAATCTCCTGGAATGTCAGGAAGACTCTCTGAAAAACCTAGCAAACTCCAAGGCTGGACTGGGAATGCACAGCACAGTGCCGATGTCATCAATCTCCACTCATCATGGAGGAAAGACAAAGGGAGAAAATAAGGAGGATGTGTACTAGAAGAAAATGGCAAACAATCTCTAACATAATGATCGTGGCTGTGTCCCTAGAGATGTGTGATGAATTGCATGAACCTGGTGAAAGATAGATGATGTCTTTAAGATAAATGAAAATAGTAGAGCATCATATGTTTTTTTAATCACAGTCATGTTCACACCACATAACATGTAGGTGGAAAAAGGAGGTGAAAAGGGACGTAGCCTCACATCATGTTACTGCCTTTATTACTCTGGGGGTGGCCCCAGGCTCTCCCCCATGCTTTTTAGATGCCATACACATATGAGAGTGCGCCTCCAACCTTTCACTGCTGTGGAACACTGCGGCCCGTGAGTGGGACAGCAGGACTGTGGCCATAAAGCAGGACTGTGCTGCCCAAAGCCGGATAGTTGTGTATGGTCATGCCTATGGTAAAACATCTTGCATTATCTATTTATCATGTGTAGTTTTAGATGCGCCAAACTAACTGTTTTGGGGCTCATTTACAGTTGAAGGTAAGTACATTTTATGACACTTCTAAGATGGAGCAGCACACGCGCTCTTCAGCGCCACACTAAGGGTTATCCAGACAAGGGTCTGTTGAGACACCACTTCATTGTCTAGACCCCATAACCCTCACATCATTGCTTAGTCTCTCCCAGTTGACCTCCTCACCTTCCCCTGTTAGTTAACACTCACTCAATCTGGTCTCTACTCAACGTTGTGATATATCTGATTACTCCAACTACCCAATCCCACTCTCTGCCCATCACCTGCTCTGTTTTAACTTAACCCTCTCTGCTTCTCCTTCTCTACCGCTTAAAAGCTACCATCACGAAGCATAACATTACATAGTAACATAGGGGCCATTCCTGGGCTGCGCAGAGACTGCACAAAATCAGTTTGTGCAGCTCTGCTACACATGCGTTCGCACACTTGCACAGCTAAAAAAACACTCCCCCTGTAGGCGGCGACTATCCGATCGCAGGGCTGTAAAAATCACTGCCAAGTGATCAGGTCTGAATTACCCCCCATAGTTTCTAAGGTTGAAAAAAGAGAATTTGTCCATCCTGTTAGTGCTCTCCTACACTGTAATATTTTTAAGACTAATTTCACTGTGGTAAATGTTTAGCTGTTCTGTCAATTCATTTTTTCTTATTTTAATACTATATTGCATGATTTACCCACCATAACCCTGTATATCCTTATCCATTAGGAATTTATCAAGCCCATTCTTAAAAGCAACGACCGAGTCCACCATTACTACTCTCTGAGGCAGACTATTCCAGATATGTATTGTCCTTACTGTGAAGAAACCTTTCAGCCTCTGTGTGCGAAATCTCCTCTCCTCTAACCTAAACGGTTGCCCACGTGTCCTTTGTGATGATCTTACCATAAACAATTCCCCCGCTAGCTCTGTATATTGACCCCATATATATTTGTAAATATTAATCATGTCCCCTCTTAATCTCCTTTTTTTCCAGTGTAAACATGCCAAACCTAGCAAGCCTTTCCTCGTATACTAGCATCTCCATCCCCTTCATCAATTTGGTCGCCCGTCTCTGAACCTTTTCTAGTTCCAGGATATTCTTTGTGTAGTATGGTGCCCATAATTGTGAACAGTATTCGAGATGTGACCTCATTAGTGATTTATATAATGGGAGTATAACACTCTCACCCCTTGCATCAATTCCCCTCTTTATGCATTCTAATACCTTGTTTGCCTTTTTTGCTGCATTCCTAATTTGGGTACTACTGCTCAGTTTGTTATCTATGTGAACACCTAAATCTTTTTCCAGTACAGAATCCCCTAGTTGTTCCCCATTTAGTATGGAGGTAATATTTTTGTTCTTGCTACCAAAGTGCATTACTTTACATTTGTCTATATTGAACATCATTCTCCATTTTGCCGCCCATGTTTACATTGAGGCCATTGTCACCGTTTCCTTATCCTCCCTACTCAACACACTCCTCTCTCCTATTCTTTTTTTCTCCTGCCCTAAACAGGCAACTTCCCTATACAATGCATCCCTTACTTCTGCTCTTGACTCAGTTGCTCCATCAACCACTTTGCACTCTACCAGATCACCTCAACCCTGGCATTCCAAATTCACCAGATATCTGCAAAAGTTTCACATACTGCTGATCGGCTCTAAACCAGACTTCCTCCATTTCCAATCTATGCTCTCTCATCCTACAGTACTGTCTTTTTCCTCTCTCAACAGTTGTACAGTACTTCAAGAACCACATCTCCTCCCATTTTTCAAACCCCCAGCATCTCTTTTGCTACTGTCTTCTCCATTCTCTCCCCACTCCCACATTGACTCCCCTCTTCACTCACTGCCCTTGATTTTGCCACCTACTTCACATCCAAAATTGACTTTATACATCAGGACATTACATCCTACCAGACCCTCAACAACCTGCCCCTCCTCATCCATCTTACCAACTATGCCTTTTCCCCCCCTGTATCTGTAGATGAAGTCACTGCCCTCCTCTGGTCCCCTGCACCCTCCATCTCCCCACTATAATCTATCCTCTCTCCTTCTGCCTGTATTCATATTGCCCACCTCCTCAATCTCTCCCTCTCATCAGGCACTGTGTCCATTGCCTTTAAGCATGCCCTTGTCTCCCAATTCTTAAAAACCTACCCTTGATCCTGACACTCTCTCCAACTACCGACCCTCCCTTTTGCCTCAAAACTCCATGAGCATATTGTCTACAACCGCCTTACTGCCTTTCTTTCCTCCATTTCCCTGCTTGACCCATTTCAGTCTGGATTCTATCCTCTCCACTGAAAAAGCCCTCACAAAAGTATATAAAGACTTCCATGCTGCCAGATTCAAGGACCACTACTCTCTGCTTATTCTCCTTGACCTCTCTGCTGCTTTTGACACTGTGGACATCCTCTCCGCCTACAAATCCTTCACTCAACCAATTAGGCAGAGGTGCTCACAGCCAATGCCCTCCAATTGCATTGGTCAGGCACGCAGGCCAGGACCTGCATGTGTGTATTGGCGCTTTCTAGGGCAAAATGCGGTCACAATGCAATAGCGATGCAACCTGAATAAGGCCGTATGTCCACCTTCCCTCTTTTACAAGCCCTACACCGGCTCCCCTTCCCCTTCAACCTTCTCACACTCACAAAGCCCTCACCCATTCCTCTCCTATTTACATATATAACCTTATCTCCTTTTACACTCCCATCCTCCCTCTTTGCTCCACAAATGCATGCAACCTCTCCTGCCAACTGATTACTACCTCCCATTCCTGCCTCCAAGATTTTGGCCGTAGTGCACCTCTCTATTAGACTCTCCACAAAACTTCAGACAAGTTCTTAAGATCCACTTTTTCATCAAACCTAGCCATCTCTCATCCTAACCCTCTGTTCCATGCTCACTTGTACCCTGTGTCAGCCCTGTCTGTCGGGTGTAGTATATAATGCCGGTGGTCGAGCTCCCGGCGGCTAGCATACCGGCGCCAGAATCCCGACCGCCGGCATACCAACAGCTGGGCGAGCGCAAATGAGCCCCTCGTGGGCTTGCTGCGCTCGCCATGCTATGGGCACGGTGGCGTGCTACGCTATCTATTCTCCTTCCAAGGGGGTCATGGACTCCCAAGAGGCAGAAAAGCTTTCGGTATGCTGGTCGTCGGGAGACCGGCCGCCGGCAAACTGAAGACCACCCCTGTCTGTCTGCCTCTCCCATTCAGAATGTAAGCTCTCACAAGCATAGCCCTCTCCTCTCATATGCTTTTTGCTCTCTCAGACTATTATCTAGTCTTTACTCCCTTCAATGGCACCTAACCCTCAGTTTCTGCCACTCTGATGCTTATTTCAGTGCTATATCCCCCTGATGTTTATGTAGTTTATTATGCACTGTGGAACCCTTGAGGTACCAAATAAACAATAATAATAATGGTCAGGCTACAGGCAGATGTGATGGTCCAAGTTTCTTGTACAAGTCTACAATACAGTGCAGCCTCTCTTTGGGTCTGATGTACAATTAGGATTAATTCTAACTAGTGGGTCTGATTCTCTGTGGGATGTAAACAGGCTGCAACTGTAGACATCCGCAGCAGCCAGATTTACTACATTATACTAGTACAAAAGTCCAACCTCCTTTATGCATGTAGTCGTACTACATGATGTTTTTTTTACAGGTGCAAATTTGCACCATTAACAGGATTTGGGTTCAACTGTAAATTATGCCCATTGTGCTCACATTGAATTAATTGAGAGTTAGGGAGTTGTGATGAAAAGAACTAATCAGACCATCTGGATTCTCATACATACTGTGGAATATGATACAATGGGTATGTTAAGGGTAGAGGCTAAATCGATATGTTCTCAGCACAATGGTAAATAAAGACTATTCTAGCACATGCAGTACACACCCCACATAGGCCCTCATTCCGTGTTGTTCCCTCGCTAGCTGCTTTTAGCCGCATTGCACACACTAGGCCGCCGCCCTCTGGGAGTGTATCTTAGCATAGCAGAATTGCGAACGAAAGATTAGCAGAATTGCGAATAAATAACTCTTAGCAGTTTCTGAGTAGCTCGAGACTTACTCCTACACTGCGATCAGCTCAGCCCGTTTCGTTCCTGGTTTGACATTACAAACACGCCCTGCGTTCGGCCAGACACTCCCGCGTTTTCCCCCTGCCTTTTTTAGCCAACGCCGGGAAAACGCTGAGCTACCGCCCAGAAACGCCCCTTTCCTGTCAATCATTTACCGAACACCAGTGCGACTGAAAAGCGCCGCAGATGCTACAGCAAAACAGCTAAGTTTTTAGTAAAATAACTAAGCGCATGCGCTCTGCGTACCATGCGCAGTTAGCGACTAATCGCAGTATAGCGAAAATCGGCAACAAGCGAACAACTCGGAATGACCCCCATAGTCACTCTGCTGGAAGTCATACAGACCATAACACATGCTGGACTTGTTAACTGATTAACTGAGCTTAAGATCTGAGATGTAAAACTAGTCTCTCCCAAATGATTGCCTAGGTTCTGCTCATTGGATAGCACGTGTGGCATGAATGCAACCATCTAAATGGGTACACTGCTATATTGTTGTAATTGGTGCAGGTGTACACCTGTGGTGGTTGTAGCTGCAGCCTGCGGTCACAGCGCAAGAAAAGGGCTACATATACTTGTTCCATAGTCTGCTTTATGTTCTTGTAGAAGACTTAGCTTGCCTCTCTGTTCAGAATCAGTCACTTCTTACACGATTTCCTGTGCTTAGAGAAGTGGAACAGTGGTGGGAAGAGGCCTGCAATAATAGGCAAAGTACAGGGTGTGTTTATGTAAATGTCACCAAATTAGACCTAGACACATTTGCTTAAGAGGCGTTTCTCTTCTGTTTGGCTGACCACTGGTGTTAAATACAACTTGTCTGATGAATTTCAATTTCTGACGTGACATGCAGATGGTACAGTAGGGCCAGAATTTACCATGAACAAGGATCCATATTACCTTATTTTAAGCAGGTGTTAGTATATATGGTGTGGGGAAAATTGTCTTGACACACATTAGGGGGTAAATGCACAAAAGTTCGATTGCAGTCGATTTGGTGTACTGCGATTTGGTTGCGATTTTGTAAATCAGATTTATTAAATTTTAAAAAATGCATCTCGAACACGATTTAACACACCAAACTGACGCAATACACCATCGGACCCAACACCATAATCTATGCATGGACACCTATACAAATAAGACTATTATTTGTCAAATCGATCAACATTACTGCAGAGGAATCCACATGCCTGATCAACATTTTCTGAATTCAAATATTCAAAAAATTGTTAATTTCATATACAGGTTGAGTCTCCCTTATCCAAAATGCTCGGGACCAGGGGTATTTTGGATATGGGATTTTTCCGTATTTCGGAATAATTGCATACCATAATGAGATATCATGGTGATGGGACCTAAATCTAAGCACAGAATGCATTTATGTTACATATACACCTTAAACACACAGCCTGAAGGTAATTTTAGCCAATATTTTTTATAACTTTGTGCTTTAAACAAAGTGTGTGTACATTCACACAACTCATTTATGTTTCAAATACACCTTATACACACAGCCTGAAGGTCATTTAATACAATATTTTTAATAACTTTGTGTATTAAACAAAGTTTGTGTACATTGAGCCATCAGAAAACAAAGGTTTCACTATTTCACTCTCACTCAAAAAAGTCCGTATTTCGGAATATTCCATATTTCGGAATATTTGGATATGGGATACTCAACCTGTACATCTATCTTTTGCATCGGCTGACAAAAAACACAGCAGATAATTGCAGGGCATATCATTTTAATAAAATCAATAGCTTTACATTTTTACATTCCATGTTTTACCCGGTCTTGGACACACCTATGTACAAGACATGCAGCCCATAATGCTGAAGCAGTAGTGCCCATAAAAGCAAATGTATCACAACATGTTAGCACATTAATTCATTTCTCATTGCAGAGATCAGACCAGTCGTAACATAACCACCCAGCCCGTCTTCTGCAATCTGCATATCAAATGGAATACATATCATACTCACACGAGATCAGACATAAATGTCATTTCTTAAATTTTGCACAGTCCAAATCATAGGAAACTGGGCAAGCTGAAAATGGTCTTATTTGTGACTTCCAAAGTTCGCTTTCCTACACACCATCACATTTGTCTCAACCCGCCTAGTAAAAAAGTAAGCGGAGCTATTTAGGGTGACCGCACATACTAACCAAATAGCATTTGTTGCAGAGAAAAGAGCAGAATAGGAAGAGTCACAGTATAGGAAGAATTTACCTTGTTCTATATAGTGGCAAGGGTAGACAAAAAGGTGACTGTACAATTAACCAACATGTTATTGTGTATACATGTTAGTAATTTGTTGCTGAAAATAATGTGGTATGTATGCACTGGGCAATCCTCATTAAAACAGTAACCCCATGAACAAATGTTTTTTGTTTACATAAATCACTGTAGTAGGGTACAGGAATAATCATGATATTTACCTTTGTCTTTGGTTTGCGTTATCAGGCTACTATTAATCATTTCCTATTCTTCAAAATGGTAAGGAATACCATGGCAACCACAGTCACATAGCACAGTAACATCCTTCCTCTCTGTCATCACATGACACAGTGGAGCAGATGTATTAATCTGGAGTAGGCATAAGGAAGTGGTAAACCAGTGATAAGTGCAAGGTGATAAACGCACCAGCCAATCAGCTCCAATATGTAAATGAACAGTTAGGCGCTGATTGGCTGGTGTGTTTATCACCTTGCACTTATCACTTCCTTATGCCTTCTCCAGGTTAATACATCTGCTCCACTGTGAGCTGTTTTGCACCTTTGTGTTTTTGCTCATGATAGATTTTGAAAAAAGAAAAAATTATTTGTAGGAGGATAGTGAAGAAAAAAAACAACCAAAAAAAAAAAAAAACAACCAGAAGCATGCATACATAAGCTACAAACTTTCATTTAGGTGGGATTGGCATACATACATAAGCTACAAACTTTCATTTAGGTGGGATTGCTGTTTGAATCCAGCCCAGTATCTGATATGTGTTGTTTGAAAAGAAAGTTAATAATTCATTCAGTTCTGCTAAGCATTTTTCAGTTTACCTATGTTGTTCTTTCTTTATGTTGACCATATTAAATCTGCTTAAAATAATTGCAGGTGGTCATATGGATTATTGGCCTCCCTTCATGCTACACAAGAACATAAAGTGCCAATGTATTATGCTGCGTTTGTCAGATCCATGCTGCAATGGAAATGGCTAGGGTGTCTTTCATATTATGACCATAGGGATTAGTATTCCATATGGTCACCTACTGTACACTAGCAAAGACTATGGGGGGAACTCAATTAGGGGTGAGTCCGTTCATCTGGCTAAATTTGCGCGGCAACAAGATCTCGCACAAAAGTGTTCGCTTCCCCATAGTGTAGTGCCAGCCGGGCGAAGTGTGGTAGATAGACTGTCGTACCTGGCGTTTAAACACCGTGGCAACGGCAACTCTCCCTATAGTATGTCATGAAGTCACCTGCATGGAACAATACTGTAAGCAAATCAGAATATGTGGCAGGCTCAAGAAGACAATTTGTTATTCTGTGCCTTATGTAACGCCATCAAAATTACCGGTAATAGGCCTATTTATTGTACTCATTCAATGATCTTAACACATGAAGTGAAAAATATTGCTTATGCAGTGCATATGTCTTGTGAACAAACTACTGTATGCGACACAGTGACATACATTTATAAAACAGCATCTAGTACTCTGAATGTTCAAATTGGAATATTTTTGCTATGCATAAATTTAGAGAGAATGTACAGGGTCTTAATATTCATAATACAAAATGTACTTCTGCTTTCAACACTGACACTTTACAGATATTGAGAGCTACAGTATTTCTGCTACCCAAGGGGTTGGAATATTCTTGTCTGTATTTTCCTCTATATGCACACAATAGTTTTGCATTGTAGACAAACCCTATTTCAGCTGTAATTTAGCCACACCCCTGTTTGACATCAGAATGTAAAATCCAGCATAAGCACAGCAAAGTATATAACACACAAATGCTACTATAAGTATGGCACAGTTAAATAAATAATAAATGTTATTTCTGCAGGATTTTTTATTTTATTTTAGCAAGCACCTTTTTTTATAAAGATCCTTATGGGCCCTACACACATACCGATCCGCCACCGAGCTGCCTGACAGCGGATACGGCCGACCCGGTGGGGGGGAGGAGGTGACGGGGGGAGTGAAGTTTCTTCTCTCCCCCCGTCACCCGGCTCCATAGCACTGCACGCTAATATGGACAATCTCGTCCATATTGGCCTGCATGCATCAGCGACGGGGCACCAACGATTAACGAGTGCGGGGCCACGCATCGGTAATCGTTGGTGCCTGCACACAGAACGATATGAATGAGTTTTCGTTCATTTATGAACGAGACCGTTTATATTGTTCCGTTTTATCTGCCAGTGTGTAGGGCCCATTAGTCTCTCCATCTCCTGAGAAATGCTGGAAGCCTACTAAATGAGCATCAGCCATACTGCACCAGTTCTGCTCTTACCAGGAAGAAGAAAATGAGGTGAAGTTGTTTCATATTACAGGCAGAATAATACACAACTGCAGTGTTGTCTCTTCTACAATCTGCATCAGAGCAAATATTTCGGATAAGACGTTTCTTTTGAATTCAAAATGCACAAATGTGATACACGAACAGCAGTAGGACGTTTAGTTAAACACATTTAACAGTGCTTTGGATAAATTAGATTAAACATTTTTTTAAGAAAAATATTTTTTTTAATTGCTAACACAGACTTACTGCAACAAAAAGAAAATCTCATTGATAGACTGACAGTCACTGCTAGCACTTTGCAACTCTTATCTGGCATGAAAAAGAGAAGCAGTATGATTCAACGGCGGGCGGGATGCCGGCTGTCCATATACCGGCAGCGGATCCCCCCCGCCAGAATGCCGGCAGAGGGGCAAGTGCAAAGCGTCCCCTTGCAGATTCTGTGGCTCGCCATGGATCTATTCCCACTCTATGGGTGTCGTGGACACCCATGAGTGGGAATAGTCCTGTTTTGCTGGGATTCCGGCTGGCGGCATTGTCAACTTTCCAGATTCCGGCATCGGTACCCTGACCGCTAAGATCCCGACAGCTGGCAAATTGAATGCATCCCTGAAAAACTGACTCTGGTGCGAAGAGGAAATAGAACTATACCAAAATAAAATAAAAACGTTTTGTTTTTCAAAATAAACTCAAATACAGTATCTTGGTAAATTAGGGATATTTGTGTTTAACAGGTTCAGTATGATTGACCGCCGCTGGATGGGATACAGGCGGACACAATACCGATGCTGGCATCCCAATCTGTGAAATCCCGACAGGAGTTAGGTATGTTCCTCCCTCCATTCCCGTAGCCTAACTCTAAACCTCCCCCCTTAGTTTCTAACCCTATCTTCCCCTGCTACACTTATGGTCATGATGCCGGATGTTGGGATTCCGGCAGCCGGCATCTTATCCACATCCCATGTTTAATGTGCACCTGTCAAATCGCTGGGCACAGCTTCATGACAAATATACACAAGGGTCCTTTTTTCAGGGAATTAAGAGGCTGCATTCTCTGGAATAGTCCTGCAGCCTGCACTATGTGTACATGACATGGGCTCCAGCTTTTGCCTTTCTGTTCCACGGGAGGTTTCTGTCCTGCCTGAGCTCGACTTAGGACACCTGCGTTACGGTTTGACAGGTGTACCGCCCCTAGATGTTTTTATGAACTATAACAGGCTTGGCCAACCCATGGCTCTCCAGCTGTTGTGAAACTACACATCCCAACCAAAGCACAGCTTTAGCAATCCATAACAACAAAACTGTGGAAGGGCATGCTAAGACTTGTAGTTTTACAACAGCTGGAGACAGGGACGTAACTAAAACTTTGTGGAGCCCCAGAGCAACATTCTGAAGGGCCCCCTTCCCATTGCCTCTCTGCAGTGGTTGTTCATTTTATGCCCCATAATATTGCCTTAGTTCATTTATTACAACATGCCGTTATAGCGCCCTAGTTCATTGTATGTCCCATAGTAGTGAGCTAATCATTGTATGCCGCATAGCCGTAAGCTAGTGCATTTTATGTCCTATAGAAGTGCACTAGTTCATTTTATGCCACATAGAAGTGCATTAGTTCACATTATACCACACAGTGCCACCAGTTCATATAATGCCACACTGAACAATATGCCATATTGTAGTTCTGCTAGTACACATTATGCCAAACTGGGGGAAAGGACCAACCAACTCTTACCTGAGGGGAACACTTCCTAATGCAGGCATGATTCCATTCCATTGTGGAGATCTTCTTAATTCAGGCACACTGGCCCTTTCGGGGACAGTCCTAACCTTGGAGATCAATCCCCCCCCGAACAAATACACAGCTTTACAAAGGCTGTAAACAAGGAGAAGCCAAGTATCTGACAGTGCTGGGCTTACTGATTAGCTCATCTGTGTCTGTGAGCATGAAACAGGATTGTGAGAGATGGATCATATCAGTGTGGAGCTTTACTGAGAGAGAGAAACATTGATTACCACTTAGGAGTCCCCTTTTTCATGCCAATTGTCCAAACCCAATTTCTTAGCAGGCAATTTCAAGAACTTGGTAGACAACTGTATGAGCAGGGTCCAGAGCCCGCTAAGCCTCTTGGCTCCCACAGCAATGGCACCCTTGCACACATTACCCACAGCTGGAGAGCCACAGATTGGTCAGGCCTGGACTAGAACAATAGCAGAGATGCACTGTACTAACAACTGTTATTACTTCAGCAAGCAGCTGTAAAAGATGAAGTAAGGATCCCACCGGTAAGTATTACAGTTAGGGTTAGGCACTGGAGGAGGGTTAGGGTTAGAACACTCACTGGGACCAGTTGAAATTCTGACCATCAGGCTCCTGACCACCGGCATTTCATAGCCAACCCTGTTAAAGACATTAATCATAGGTCTGCCTAGTCTGGACGAAGTCGATCAAACCAGACATCTAGCTGATCCAGGATACAGCATACTTCTTCTTTCATCAATGAAATAAGACTGCAAATAGGTATATGAGCCTACATCAACAATACATTTCTACATCTCTAATAAATAAAATATGTGCTACCTGAACACTAATGTACTTTATTTTCCTTACAGATGTTAAATGTGCAAACTTGAAAACTGGATAAAACATTTAAAAAGTGTATCTGTTGCCAACTTACAATATAAGCCAATCAATTAGCTAGAAACATTTGTAATGTAGGCGCTTGATTGGTAAGCTGCAATAAGCAGCTCTTAGAATGTCCACTTCCGCAGTGTGCAGACTACAGGCACATTACTTCATTTTGCAGAACGAAAGTTTACAAAGATACATTTCTATCTGCTGGCCACTCTTCTGGAATGGTACAATGACTATATGAACCAATGGGTTTTTATCTTCACGTACTATTACTCGCTAAAAATTCATGAGTCTATCTAGTGGGCAAATGCTGAGATAATATAAGTGAAATAAACGGAGGACTTTATGTATACAGTATATGATATACTATGTACACATGCAGCATGGACCTCAAAATCCTCCAGAGTGCAATAACATAGATCATTATAACAGTACAATGTCTGTACACTAGCAAATTAATAATGAGATACTAGTTTGGAAAATAGCAGAAATGTCTATTATGAATGAATAGTATAATTACAACATGCATACATGGGTTGAACAGCACAGCTAAATATTAAGCACTTCCTAAATCCACACATCCAAATTTTCCACCATGCAAACAGCATTTTATCAACGTGCAAATGTGTCATAACCAACCATATTCTATTATTACCAGATAAACCTATGGAAACGATTTGTGGTGCTAGCAGTCCTTAATAAATGATGACCATACTGCTTCAATATACACAGCAATATCCTCCTTTTCATGGACTGTGTAGTGTCTAGCATCAATCAGTGTGCAAAACAGATTAGCTGACACTTTCAAGTACAGTAAATTGTAGTCCCAGTCAAAAAAGAACCACTCACCAAATGCATCTCAAAAGAAGGCATTTCGGAAAATATGTATAAAATCATAACATGCTTTTCCTTACCGGTTCTGGACAGAGATCCCACTTTTATTAGATGTAAAACATTTACAATACATCAGTATATGAAACTACTATTACTCTAAATATTCAGGAGAAACAATATCTTAATTGTAGTGGCTGTATATAAGGAAAATGATGGAAATTATTTAGTAAGGATGATGTGCGTAGTGGATATTTGTATATTTGGTTTTTAATGGTAAACCCTTTGGACCTATTGCTCCGCAAAGCCTTTAAGGTACTTGATAACTAACACTTTGTTACATCTTTAATTTCTAGATAATGTCACATAATGGATTTCGGCAATAAATGGTATACTAGAGGCAACAAGACTTGGTGCCCGCCAAGTTATTTTATGCAGTTTAAATGTAGCAGAATACAGAAACAGTGAGAAAGCAGTGTATAAAAGGGAATCCCACCAATGATATTAAATCATCTTATACTGAAATAGCCTTTAAAATGTTGACTTGATTACAGCTCTGATGGGTGATAAGAAAAGAGGTGATATGACATGTATTTGAAAGACTTCTTGGCCTTACAAAATAACCATCTAATACACAATTCATTCCCCAGCCCCCTATAACATGACTGGAATGCTCTGCAAGATCATGGTTTCATCACTTGGGAGTTTAGTGGTATAATGTACAATACATGAAATATCCACAATTGACTATGCCAACAGATCACATACTATCGCGATGACTGCAGCCATGTTTGTTTATCACTAATATTTTTCTGAAACATGAATAAGTCCATTGTGTACATGTATCCTTTATATTGCCCCATCACAGTATATGCAAAATATTTTCAGTGCAAATATCTTTAAAAAATGCAAAAAAAAGCTCCATTCAAACTATTAAGTTTTATCTGATAGTTAAGAAGATGTTCATCATCGTTTAAGGGACTGTATTCTTCATTACTTTATCATTGCCTGAGAAGTTCTGCACAGTCAGATCACTTCTGAGCAAACACATCTGCTAAGAAGTGTACTGTCTTCGCATCACACCGCACAAGAGCTTCCCAATCCTTATCCTTGGACATTTTAAAGACAGATGTTAATACAGGCATCTCTGGCTGTGTTTTTTTCAAGTTCGTTTGCTCGAGTTCGGCACATGACTGTCGATGCTGCTGTTGACATGCTGTTTTGCAGCACAGTGGGTATGGACAATGTGGCCACTGGAGTGTCTGACAAAGGCTGGTTCTTGGAATGGCTTCCGGCACGCATGGCATAGTTTCTTTTCTGAGAGCACTACTGGCTTTTCCCTCATATTCAACTGAAAAATAGTAACATGCATCAGTGGTGTAAACTCTGCCCAAAATAACATCTAATGCAGGATCATATCGTTTATAACTTGCTTTGCCTTATGAGATTATAAAAATAAAAAAAAGCAAAAGATACCACAGATCTTACAGAGACTGTTGTTCACCCTACGACAGCCATATTTATAAGGCAACAGAAAAGCAGGTTATTTGCTTTTTGCAGCTAGTACTTTACAGCGACATGTTTCGATGCAATAACCGTTTAATACACATCCTCAGAGCCTATATCCAGTTCTGAATAATGCCTATTACAACTTGCCAATTACACTAGGAAGTTTTCATGCTCCTTTTTTTATTTTTTATTTGCTCAAACGTTAAATGCATTTTTATATTTTCATCTTGAGGTTCATAAAATCTAATTTTCTACCTTAAGACATTACCGTACTAATCACAATTCATACGCACAAAAACACACTTTGATATGATTTCCTTATTAAACATTTCCTAGCAGTCTTTTCTACTCTTTGGGATAACTTTAATAGCCTGCGAGAAGCCAGAAGAGCGGAATTTGTCTGGACAGATTTTAAAGCAGCAATCATTTAAATGGCAAATCCAACTTATGCAGTGTAACAATCTGGCTAGACTCGCACAAAATCCCGCACTAGAAGTATGTATGATTTCGAACCGCCTCACCAATTGCTCTTCAGGATTTAAATTTGTTCAAATATACAATTTAATAGAACAAATAGATTTTTCAAAATTGAATATAATTATCATAATGATTTATTTAGTAAAAAAACACAATACTGTATTTATAGCAGCACTTTGTGATTGTGTTAATGAGAGATCCTGTGATATTATAGTAGCCACATCTGGGCCAATGCTGGGTCGGATTGAGAGCTGGAGAATATGGAGGTCAAGTCAACACCTTGAACACTTTGTCATGTTCCTTAAACCATTCCTGAACAATTTTTGCAGGGTGTGGCAGGGTGCATTAACCTTCTTAATGAGGCCACTGGTATCAGAGAATACAATTGCTATGAAGGGGTGCACTTAGCATGCAATAATGTTTAGGTAGGTGGTGTGTGTCAAAGTAACAGCCAAATGAATGCAAGGATTCTAGGTTATCCAGCAGAACATTTACCAGAGCATCACGCTGCCCTCCGCCAGCTTGCCTTCTTCTCATAGTGCATCCTGGTGCCAGCACTTCCCCAGGTGAATGACAGTCAGCTGCCCACATGATCCAAAATAACACATGATTCATCAGACCAGGCCACCTGCTTTTATTGCACCATGGTCCAGTTCTGACAAATCGCCAGCATTAATGTTTTCAGCAACTTGTGCTACAGTAACTGTGGGATCAGGCCAGATGTGCTAGCCTTAGATCCCCACAAGCATCAACGTTTCCGATACCCTTGTTTGTGACCTGGCTGATATCATTATTATTTATTTATCAGTTATTTATATAGCACACACATATTCCGCAGCGCTTTACAGAGAATACTGTATTTGGCCATTCACACCAGTGGAGCTTACAATCTATATTCCCTACTACATATACATATTCACGCTACGGTTAATTTGTAGGAAGCCAATTAACCTACCAGTATATTTTTGGATTGTGGGAGGAAACTGGAGTACCCCGGAGGAAACCCACGCAAGTACAGGGAGAATATACAAACGCCACACAGTTAGGGCCATGGTGGGAATTGAACCCATGACCTCAGTGCTGTGAGGCAGTAATGCTAACCCTTACACTGTCTGTGCTGCCTATCATGTGTAAATTACAGCAAATTTAGTTAGATACATATTGCCCATAGGCTCTTCATAGTTTTTAGTTATTAACTCATTTGTTACTGTGTTTCCCAAAATTATGATTTACTCCCATGTGCAGGACCAGCAACTGTAATGAACAGCTTAGCTGAGGCTGCATTGCTGTAGCTGAACTGAACATTGGTTATATGCCTCATTCACAGTTTTGCTAAAGTTAGAACAGCACAATATCTGTGCTTTATATTACTAGTACTGCTCATACAGTCACTATTACTGCCCCTGTAGTGCTTCAATGTATCAGGATATTCTTATCTCTTACGCTCTGCTCATACATCGGTTGTTCCTTTTAAGTACACCATTGTTTTGTAAAACAATAGGACTGTGCAATTATTAATACACAGAACCTGCTATACATAGAACGGACCCCATCCAATTAACCACAGACTAACCAACAGAGCACTGTATGCGACTCTCAAGGATGAGGTCAAACAGAGGATATTACTACTTCTTTCACTGGGTGGCCAAATGAATCACACCGAGGATGGTTAGCCAATTGCCCAGTGGTCATCTCCTATATATTACTCTGTGACTGTGTGGCTAACACTGGGTGGAGTCACAGCAATGGGCGGAGAGAGAGCCATACAGTCACAGCAGCTGCAGGGAGCTACACCATGCCCTGTGCCAGCAGCAGACTGAGGAACAAGGTGCCCAGTGACACTACCAACCTACAGTATAGGGAGGTGACCATGCCTAGCCAGAGCAGCAGCGGCCACTGACAGCATCTGCAGGGAGGGGAACACAGAGGATACAGAGGGTAGTTGCTGGCAGCAGGTGGCCGCCCGCAGATCCTCTCCTGGGTAGATACCGTGGCTGGCGGATCACACCTCAGGCCAAGGGACGCTAGGTCATGCACCACTATATGAGCACCTGCCGCAGACAGACATGGAGGTGCCATGCTGGGCGGCAAGGACGGAACTCTCACCAATGACCATTGCTGTTGCGCCGGAGCTCCCTCCGTCTGCAGACTTAGCCCGGGATGTACTAACCTCTTCCGCTGCGGAAAAACCCCTCTCTGCATCTCACTGGCTGGCGCAGCCCTTCGCTGACAGTCCCTGTAGTTTACGCATCTCACCGCCGTGGACACTTTAATCTCTGCGTTGTCTCTTGCGCATGCGCATATCATACAGTCTTCCGTCATGCGCTCACAGGACTGTGGGATGCCAGAAGGAGGAAGTCTGGGTTATATGAGCATGCGCAAGAGACAACACACAGATCAGAGTGGCCGCGGCGTGGTGGAGGCGCAATGGGAGATAAGAAAACTACAGGGACTGGGAGCGAGGGACAGCGCCGGTCAGTAAGGGACGCAGAATGGGGTCTTTCCACAGTAGAGCAGGTTAGTGTATCCCGCCCTAGGGACGCCCGACTCATACAGTCACATATCTGGCCAATTATACTTTTTGGAGGACTCTCAAACACTGAAGCACCTAATATCCTCAGATCATACTATTTGTCTCTCCACAGTCTGCTGCGCCTATTACCCGTCGACAGCAGCACAACAGCCCCCCCACCACTCTCAACACTGACCCACACATCACTCACCCACACGCCCTCTACCCCCATCCATGGCACCCTCGCACCCGCACTTCACACAGCCACAACACCCTGACACCTGCCCCTCCCCCAATCACCCCACCCTCTTCTCCCACACCCACAGCACCACTCCTCCTGTCCTCCTGCCCCTCCCACAACACAAACATTCACGCTGCCTACCCCAACCCCATCCAACCACCCACCCGCAACGCCTCCTACCGCTCCCGCCACACCAACGCAACCAACCCTCACAACTCCTCCGGACCCCCTACCTCACCTGCCGCAACAGCGCACCCACCAATTCAACACCCGCTGCGCCTCACAAGCCCCTCCACCAACCAAGGGAGCACCATACCTGCACCCCCCCCCCCCCCCCCCCCCCCGGAAACTCCACCACTCCCATGCACCTCAGGCCAAACTTCCACATCAGCCTCCCCCCCTCCCCCGCCCTGCACACATCATCTCTCAATACCCTCCCTCAACCACCCAACCACTCCATGTGGCCCTGACCCACCCATGGTACCTCCGGTCACCCTCCCCCATCCCCATGTCCACCGCACCCGCAAATCCCCCAAGCACAACACCTCCCCCATCCCTCAGGCCGCAGCATATACAGAAACCCTCCCCCATCCGCGGTCTAACCCACACCAGGCCATCCACCACCCCTATCACATCCGGAAACCCCTCCCCCCTCCACGTACTGCTCGCACCCGCCACTCCACCAAGCACAGTACCTCCGGCACCCTACATTCTGTACATCGTGGCCTGCAGGAGCTGTTCACCCGCTTGCAAGGGCCTACCATTAGAAGGCCTTTCGTAGTCCAATATTTAACCAATCACAATATCAGGAATGCAGGTAATACGCCATATAATACAACTATTAAACACCACAAAGTCGTGCGGGGGTTAAGGGAGTGTAGCCCCTTACGACGGTGTGAAGAGCGCCAGTACATGCGCCACGGTTGCTCTGTGCACGCACAAAGGTCCTTAACCACTGGCAGTGAGGATTTCTGACAGCCAGGGATGATTTACGGACGGTTATAGGGAGTGGCGGCAAAAACAAAGGTGTGTCACAACTGTTTTCAGGGAGTGTCTCAGGCTGCGACTGTGATCCCATTGACAGATAAAATGACACCAACGTTTTAGTTGTGCGCCCATTCTAATTGACCATAGACTCACTGATGACCATAGACTCACTGAAGGACTTGATGTTTGCAAGATCTGTGCCCGATGCTGCTTATGTGTATGCAGTTGTGGGCAGCTGCGATGGCTCCAGTGGGCGTCTCAGTACAAGTCCTGGCGGCTGTTATATTAGCATATTTTCGCACATCCACAGCTAGAAAAATCACAGCTGCGTTAGCAGTACAGGTACATAAAACTATGAATCAGGCCCTATATGTGCTGTCTAACAGAGCAGTAGTTGTCGAATTAAAATATTTTTTGTTGTATTGATGATAAAGAAAAAGCATTATTACCAACCTTCTCATTCTTGTATATTATATTCTCTGCCCTTGCCAAACCTAGTGCCATCTGGGAAATCCTTAAAGCATGAACATGCTCCCTCATGGCCCCAGCCAAGAATGGAGAAAGAAGCTGCACCGACCAGCTTTCTGGCAACAGGTGTAAAACACTTGATGCATCAAATTCCATAGGGTGGTTATTTAACAAGTCCACTGCGGCCACAGTCAGCGCACTGTCAGGCGTGGATGGCGTGAGGTAGGAGGAGAGAAGGAGCTGGAAGAGTCTCTTGCGATAATGGGCATCTCTGCCCTGGGAGTTCCACACACAATAACTCTCAGCCGCAGCAAAGTCTTTCAAACGATGAACTAAGATTTCCAAGGCCTGCTCGTGCTCTTCCAGCTTCCCATGTAAGATTGCTCGCTCCATGTGCAGATCTGTGTCTTTGATTTTATCTGACGGAGGAAACAATAATTATAAGCAGTTACAAATTAAATAATGAAATATAATGTTCGCTGATAGCTACATGAAACGATCCAGTGATATTTCCGAGTGCAACGTGACTATAGTTCATAATGTGGAACTTGTATTACAATCCTTAGGTTATCTAAACAACATCAATCAACACAGAACGCTTAGAAAAAGCAGAGTCTGGGGGAAATTCAGAGAGATTTGAGATCAATAGACTACTATTATGTGCGAAATAAAAGATACAGTAGGAGACATGCTCCCATTCAAAGATTAAAAATATACACATATTGAAACTAAATGGAGATAACCTTAGAAGACTCATGGAAATGTATGTATATAAGATGAATCAACCCAATAGTGCAACAAGAGACTCCAACGTAAGTAACTCCTGCCTTTGCCATGCTATGGTGTGGTCGTGGTAATGGATTGGTGCACACTCACCTATGAGCAGTAGGACTCCGTACAGATCTGACTGTTGCAGCAAACTCTGAAATTTCTGACGTAGATCTTCCAGCTCAGTCTGGTCTGTAGGGTTCACCGATTTGAGGTGTAGGATCTCTTCCAGGTACAGCACAGCCAGGTGGGTATGGTACTTTTCCTTCTGTATACAGGAGGAAATAAAAACTCAAGCAGCCATAGGACACTGAACACAATTGCTGTATAGTTGTTTGCTGGAAGCCCATGGGGTGACTATTGTTATAGGGAAGAATTAGGAGAGGTTCTACATCCCCATTACTGGTGTTATTTACCTTTTAGATTAAACAGTACAACAAAGGCACTTGTTTGGTTTTGGACATTGGGGTATATTTACTAAAATTCGTATTTTCCCGTTTGAGGTCAAAGTTCAATCACGAATGACATCGAAAGTGTAAAGTTGCAACTTTTTGAATTTATTACGACTAATTTACTAAGCTGTCGTATTCTGCATTTTCGGATTTACCGATGTCATTCGTTTTTTTTGGCAGTGTTTTACGTGAGTGACTTGTAAAACACTGCCGACTTTAATACAATGAATCTCGGCCGGATCTGAGAGATCCGTGCTGGGTTTCATCGTGCACCTTTGTAAAAAATGAAATCAGTGTTAAATTAAAAAAAAAAAAAAAATTGCGTGGGGTCCCCCCTCCTAAACCAAACCAGCCTCGGGCTCTTTGAGCCGGTAATGGTTGCAAAAATATGGGGGAAAAAATGTCAGGGGTTCCCCCATATTTAAACAACCAGCACCGGGCTCTGCGCCTGGTCCTGGTTCCAAAAATACGGGGGACAAAAAGCGTAGGGGTCCCCCGTATTTCTGAAACCAGCACCGGGCTCCACTAGCCAGATACATAAAGCCACAGCCGGGGGACACTTTTATCTAGGTCCCGGCGGCCCTGGCATTACATAACCAACTAGTCACTCCTGGCCGGGGTACCCTAGAGGAGTGGGGACCCCTTCAATCAAGGGGTCCCCCCCCTCCAGCCACCCATGGACCAGGGGTGAAGCCCGAGGCTGTCCCCCCCATCCAAGGGCTGCGGATGGGAGGCTGATAGCCTTTTTGACAAAAAATGAATATTGTTTTTAGTAGCAGTACTACAAGTCCCAGCAAGCCTCCCCGCAAGCTGGTACTTGGAGAACCACAAGTACCAGCATGCGGTGGAAAACCGGGCCCGCTGGTACCTGTAGTACTACAACTAAAAAAATACCCCAATAAAAACATAAGACACACACCTTGAAAGTAAAACTTTAATTCATACATCCACACCTCCATATACACATACTTACCTATGTTCACACGAGGGTCGGTCCTCTTCTCCATGTAGAATCCATGGTGTACCTGTTGAAAAAATTATACTCACAAAATCCAGTGTAGAAGGCTCCACTTTTAATCCAGGTGCTTGGCAAAATAACAAAACGGATACCCGACCTCGCACTGAAAGGGGCCCCATGTTTTCACATGGGACCCCCTTCCCCGAATGCCAGAAACCCCCTCTGACTTATGTCTAAGAGGGTTCCATCAGCCAATCAGGGAGCGCCACATTGTGGCACCCTCCTGATTGGCTGTGTACTCCTGTACTGTATGACAGGCAGCACCCGGCAGTGTTACAATGTAGCACCTATGCGCTCCATTGTAACCAATGGTGGGAACTTTGTGGTCAGCGGTGAGGTTACTTTCGGTCAACCGCTGACCACAAAGTTCCCACCATTGGTTATAATGGAGCGCATAGGCGCTACATTGTAACACTGCCGTGTGCTGCCTGTCATATACTACAGGAGCACACAGCCAATCAGGAGGGTGCCACAATGTGGCGCTCCCTGATTGGCTGATGGAACCCTCTTAGACATAAGTCAGAGGGGGTTTCTGGCATTCGGGGAAAGGGGTCCCATGTGAAAACATGGTGCCCCTTTCAGTGCGTGGTCGGGTATCCGTTTTGTTATTTTGCAAAGTACGTGGATTACAAATGGAGAAGAAGAGGAGCCATCTACACTGGATTTTGTGAGTATAATTTTTTCAACAGGTACACCATGGATTCTACATGGAGAAGAGGACCGACCCTCGTGTGAACATAAGTAAGTATGTGTATATGGAGGTGTGGATGTATGTATTAAAGTTTTACTTTCAAGGTGTGTGTCTTCTGTTTTTATTGGGGTATTTTTTTAGCAGTAGTACTACTACTACTACTACAGGTACAAGCGGGCACGGTTTTCCTCCGCATGCTGGTACTTGTGGTTCTCCAAGTACCAGCTTGCGGGGGAGGCTTGCTGGGACTTGTAGTATTGCTACTAAAAACAATATTCATTTTTTGTCAAAAAGGCTATCAGCCTCCCATCCGCAGCCCTTGGATGGGGGGGACAGCCCCGGGCTTCACCCCTGGTCCTTGGGTGGCTGGAGGGGGGGGGGACCCCTTGATTGAAGGGGTCCCCACTCCTCCAGGGTACCCCGGCCAGGGGTGACTAGTTGGTTATGTAATGCCAGGGCCGCAGGGACCTAGATAAAAGTGTCCCCCGGCTGTGGCATTATGTATCTGGCTAGTGGAGCCCGGTGCTGGTTTCAGAAATACGGGGGACCCCTACGCTTTTTGTCCCCCGTATTTTTGGAACCAGGACGAGGCGCAGAGCCCGGTGCTGGTTGTTTAAATATGGGGGAACCCCTATCACTTTCCCCCCCATATTTTTTCAACCAGGGCCGGCTCAAAGAGGCCGAGGCTGGTTTGGCTTAGGAGGGGGGACCCCACGCATTTAAAAAAAAAAAAAAAAAAAAAAAACACACTTCCCCACCCCTTCCCACTGAAAAACATGCACGGATCTCATGGATCCGTGCATGCCTATCCAAAAACGGGAAAAAAAAAACAGGTCTGTTTTTTTTTTTTTAACACTTTTTCACGATTTGTATTTCAGCACGGCAGTGTTTGGCTATTGTCGGCAGT
This sequence comes from Pseudophryne corroboree, assembly GCF_028390025.1. Taxonomy (NCBI): domain Eukaryota; kingdom Metazoa; phylum Chordata; class Amphibia; order Anura; family Myobatrachidae; genus Pseudophryne; species Pseudophryne corroboree. The sequence goes on along the minus strand of NC_086445.1, from coordinate 402,756,796 downwards.
GTTTGTGATTTGCACTTTTTAGTAAATGACCGATTTCTACCAAATTGCAGGCGTATTTGACCGATGGTGTATTGATTTTTTCCTAGGACTTCCAAAATATTACGAATGCCCTCATCACTGCCGAGATTTTTGCTTAGTAAATTCCCGAGATGACACTTTGAAGAAAAAACGTCATCTCGGTCAAAATCGAGACCTTGGTAAATATACCCCATTTTCTTAAAAATTACACACATAACTCACTACGAATGTTTTCATGATTTCAATGAAGGTTTAACACATAGATATGAGGAACACTTTATAAACAACCTGGCGTAAATTGTGATCACCAATAGAAGTGATGTACTGTATAATAAATGTTCACAAAATATATGACACCTACAGCCTAACAACACCTCTTGGATATTAGCAGAATCAGCAATCTATAGAAAGGGGCCTGACCATGACACAAAACATATACCAGAAAAGGGAACTGTCAATCAATTTTACAGATATTGTACTGCTGCTTATCCATGGATCCAATGCACCTCATACATGAGCATAAGCTTGTGCAATCACCATTCTAATCCATCTGCCCAAGGTTTGCTTATTCGCAGGACAGCCACGTTTGTGAAAACCAAGAAAGTACAAAAAGGGTATCTGACCTCCGGATAGAGGCAGTACTCTCCACGTAGATAAGGAGAGCCCGTACCTCATCCAAAGACCGTTCTTTGGAAGACAAACCAGAAGAGATAAAAGCCAGAACCACAATCTATTGGTTAAGATGGAAAGAATATACCACTTTAGGTAGATAACCGGGGCATCATAATTCTTAGCAGCACACCATGTAAAGTAAGAGATCCAGACCCTGTAATAAATCCGTGCAGAAGCCGGTTTGTGGGCATTCAACTTAGTTTGAATAAACGCCTCGGAGAATCCTTTGGCCCTCAGGAGTGAAGCTTCAAGAGCCACGCCATCAAAGCCAGCCTGGCCAGGTCCGGGTAGACACAAGGTCCCTGAACAAGGAGGTCTGGACGTTGAGGAAGCAGAAGAGGACGCTCTATCGATAGACCTTGCAGGTCTGAGAACCAATGCTATCTGGGCCACGCTGGAGCGACTAGAAGTAGTATTCCTCTTTCTTGCTTGAACGTCCGTAGTACCCTGGGCAGGAGTAACACTGGAGGGAACACGTATGGCAGCCGGAAGTTCCATGGAATTGCCAGTGCGTCCACGAACTCTGCTTGAGGATCCTTTGTCCTTGATCCGAAGACCGGAACCTTGTGATTGTGTCGAGACGCCATCAGGTCTACATCTGGTAAGCCACACTTGTCCACTAGGAGTTGAAAGACTTTCGGATGAAGACTCCACTCTCCGGCGTGAACGTCCTGACGACTGAAGAAATCCGCTTCCCAGTTGAGGACTCCGGGAATGTACACTGCCGATATTGCTGGCAGATGGCGTTTCGCCCAATGGATGATTTTTGATACTTCCAGCATTGCCATGTGGCTTTGAATGCCACCTTGATGATTTATGTACGCCCCCGTGGTGGCGTTGTCTGATTGTATTTGAAAAGGCCTGTTCTGTACCAGAGGCAGGGCAAGCATCAACGCATTGAACTCTGCACGCAAATCCAGAATGTTTATTGGGAGGAGAGATTCCTCCCTGGTCCACCGACCCTGGAGAGAGAGTGTTGCTCCAACACCACGCCCCAACCCCACAAACTGGCGTCCGTTGTCAGGAAGACCCAGTTGGAGATCCAGAAGGGATGGCCCCTGCTCATCTGGTGGTCCTGTAGCCACCAGCTCAGTGACAGACGAACCTCCGGAGTCAAGGAGATCATTTGAGACCTGATCCGATGGGGCAGGCCGTCCAACTTGGAAAGGATTAACCTCTGCAGAGGGCGGGAATGAAATTGAGCGTCCTCTACCATGTTGAAAGCAGACACCATGAGGCCTAGTGCTTGCATCGCCAAGTGAATCGACACTCTTGGGCAAGAGAGGAAGTATCTAATCCTGTCATGAAGTTTCCGGACTTTCTCTGGAGACAGAAACAATCTCTGGCTGTGTGTGCCCAGCAGCACCCCCAGGTGCACCATGTTCCGAGCAGGGACCAGCGAGGACTTTTTCCAGTTGATGAGCCACCCGTGGGCTTGTAGGAATTGGACCGTCAGTTCCAGATGACTGAGGAGAACAACTTGGGAGTTCGCCAGGATCAGCAAGTCGTCCACATACGGCAGGATCCTGATTCCCTGATGGTGGAGAAGGGCCGTCATCACGGCCATGACCTTGGTGAAGATCCGAGAGGCTGTTGCCAGTCCAAATGGCAGAGCCTGGAACTGATAATGGAGGTTGTCAATAGCAAACCACAGATATTGTTGATGCAATACGGCAATAGGTATATGCAGGTAAGCATCCTGTATGTCCAGGGATACCATACAGTCGTCGGGTTCCATGGCCAGTACAATAGAGCGCAGAGTTTCCATATGGAATTTGGACACTCTCACAAATTTGTTCAATGCTTTGAGGTAGAGTATATTGGCTTGGAAGGAACCATTTGGCTTCGGAAATAGAAACAGGGTCGAATAATATCCCCTGCCTCTCTGGGACAGAGGTACTGGCACTACCACTCCTGTGTCCAGGAGGGATTGCACAACCAAGTGTAGAGCTTGCGCTTTCAACGGATCTGAAGGGATAACCGTCGAGCAGAACTGGCGAGGGGGACGTCTCTTGAAAGAGATTGCGTACCCGCGAGAGACAACTTCCGGCACCCAGGCGTCCGAAGTGGTCTTTAACCAGGCCTGGGTGAACTGCAGAAGTCAGCCTCCCACCCTGGGGTCCCCCAGTGGGAGGCCCGCCCTGCCATGAATCATGCTTGTCTTGTTTGAAAGCAGGCTGATGGGCAGCCCAGGATTGTTTAGGTTTGGATTTAGTGGATTAGGAAGTACGAGCCTGTCTCGGGTACGCCTGACCCTTTGTCTTCCCTGGAGGTCGAAAGGAACGAGAAGTGGTACTCTTTGCCTTCGGTGCAGAAGGATTAGTATTTGGGAAGAACGCAGTCTTAGCAGTTGCCAAGTCAGTCACAATCTTATTCAGATGCTCCCCCAAAAAGGATGTCTCCCTTTAAGGGGAGCACCTCCAAGGTCTTCTTGGAGTTTAGGTCCACCTTCCAGTACCTCAACCGCAGAATACGGCGAGCCAGTATAGACAAAGTAGACGCCCTGGCTGCCATTACACCTGCCTCAGAGGCCACCTCCTGAATGTAGTTGGAGGCTGTGGTAATATGAGACAGATATTGTCTGGCAGTGTCAAAAAATATGCTGAGGCAGCTCATCCTCAATTGCCTGAACCCATGCTTCAATGCCTTTCGCGGCCCAGGAGGCTGCTATAGTGGGGTCTATGTACAGCACCGGTAAGAGAGTAAATAGACTTCAGGCAACCCTCCACACGCTTATCCATCGGTTCCTTCAGTGAGGTGACAGTGGTGACAAGCAGAGTAGATGATACCACAAGACGTGCGACATGAGAGTCCAACGGCGTTGGAGTTTCCCACTTGTTACTCAACTCCGCAGGGATAGGATAACGAGCTAGCATCTTTTTAGACATGGAAAATTTCTTTCCTGGAGATGACCAGGATTCCTGACGTATGTCAATTAAATGGTCAGAATGTGGTAAGACTACTTTAGTAACCTTCTGACGTTTGAACTTATCAGGTTTCCTAGACGCAGTAGTGGGATCGATCTCATCATCAATTTGGAGAATCAGCTTAATAGCCTCCACTAGGTCAGGAACATCAACCTGGGTTGTAGATTCCTCATCAGAAGCGACTGTATCAGTGTGACAAATCAGTATATTCCCCCATCCTCATGAGAAGAATTATCCTAAATATTAGTGGATTGTAAGGAAGAAATGGCCCGCTTAGATGACCCCTTGACCCCAGAGGGACATGGGGTAGACTTTTGTCTAATCAAAGATTGATTTCATTGATGTAACTGGGTAGACAGAGTGTCCGCCCAGGGCGGATTAACTACAGGGACAATATGTGGCTGCAATGGCACAGGAGGTCCCACCGGGGGCGCAAGACGTGTCACAAGCGTATTCAGCATACTTGAAAACGCTGCCCAAGGTGATTCCTGATTGGCCCACAGATGCCGCAGGCTGACTGGGAGATGTATGGCACCCAGTGCCTGAACCATCAACTAAAACTTCCCCCTCAGGTAAATCCTTGTTGCCAGCACTGCATGATGCAGAAGCATCCATGGATTTCCCGCCCTGTGTGGCAGACATTATAGGGAATGTAGCCTTAGAACAGTACAATAAAGCCAGACAAACACAATGGGGGATATTCAATTGTTTGAAAAGTCAGTTGGGTGTCTGTTTTTTCCTATCTAATAGACAGGAAAAAACAGACACCCAACCGACTTTTCAGACATTTGAATTCCCCCCCAATACCTGCAAATAACCCCCTTATTTATGTGACAGTAAATACAGGGCACAAACAGAGGATTAAAGTGGTATGAGGTGACTGAAATACACAGTATAAAACCACAAACAGTATTTACTGTGTACGTATATACTGTGTAGCAATAATATTATATATATATATATATATATATATATATATATATATATATATATATACACACACATATACATACATATATATATATATATATATATATATATATATATACATATATATATATATATATATATATATATACACACACACATACATACATACATACATACATACACACACACACACACACACACACACAACCACACACACACACAAAGTGGGGCAAAACAGTATTTGGACAGCCACCGATTGTGCAAGTTGGCCCACTTAAGAAGATGAGAGAGGTCTGTAATTTCCATCATAGGTACACTTCAACTGTGAGAGACGGAATATGAAAAAAAACAAAAAACTAGGAAATCAGATTGTATGATTTTTACGCATTTTATTTGTATATTCTTGCGGAAAATAAATATTTGTACAATCAAAAAGTTTAACTCAATACTTTGTAATATAACCTCGGTTGGCAATTACAGAGGTCAAACGTTTCCTGTAGTTCTTAACCAGGTTTGCACACACTGTAGCAGGTATTTTGGCACACTCTTCCATGCAGAGCTTCTCTAGATCTGTCATGTTTTGGGGCTGTCGCCGGGCAACACGGACTTTCAACTCCCTCCACAGATTTTCTATTGGGTTGAGGTCTGGAGACTGGCTAGGCCACTCCAGGACCTTGAAATGCTTCTTACGGAGCCCGGGCGGTGTGTTTTTGCCCAAAATCTCACGATACATGGCCCCATTCATCCTCTCCTTAATACGGATCAGTCGTCCTGTACCCTTTGCAGAAAAGCAGCCCCAAAACATGATGTTTCCACCCCCATGCTTCACAGTGGTTATGGTGTTCTTGGGATGCCATTCATCATTCTTCTCCCTCCAAACACGGCGAGTGGAGTTTATACCAAAAAGTTTGATTTTGCTCTCATCTGACCACATTACATTCTCCCAATTCTCCTCTGGATCATCCAGATGGGCACTGGAAAACTTTAGACGGGCCTGGACATGTGCTGGCTTAAGCAGGGGGACCTTTCGGGCGCTGCAGGATTTCAATCCATGACGACGTAGTGTTACTAATGGTAACCTTTGTGACTGTGGTCACAGCTCTCTTGAGGTCATTGACCAGGTCCCCCCGTGTAGTTCTGGGCTGATTCCTCACTGTTCTCAAGATTATTGATACCCCACGAGGTGAGATCTTGCATGGAGCCCCAGGTCGAGGGAGATTGTCAGTGATCTTGTATTTCTTCCATTTTTTTATAATTGCGCCAAAAGTTGATCTCTTCTCACCAAGCTGCTTGCCTATTGTCAAGTAGCTCATCCCAGCCTTGTGCAGCTCTACAATTTTGTCCCTGATGTCCTTAGACAGCTCTCTGGTCTTGGCCATGGTGGAGAGGCAGCAGTCTGACTGTTTGAGGGTGTGGACAGGTGTCTTTTATACAGATAATCAGTTCAAACAGGTGCCATTAATACAGGCAACGAGTGGAGGATAGAAGAGCTTCTTAAAGAAGTAGTAACAGGTCTGTGAGAGCCAGAAATCTTGCTGCTTGGTAGGTGTCCAAATATTTATTTTCCACAAGAATATACAAGTAAATTGTAAAAATCATACAATGTGATTTCCTGCTTTTTTTCGTCAGATTCTGTCTCTCACAGTTGAAAGTGTACATATGATGGAAATTACAGACCTCTCATCTTTTTAAGTGGGTCAACTTGCACAATCGGTGGCTGTCCAAATACTTTTTTGCCCCACTGTATATATAAATGAGACCCTGATGCACCTAGCCCCCCAGGGTACAGAATATAGTGAGAGCAAGAAGTGTGATACACGAGAATGAAATCCACACAGCAGCTACAAGCACACTCAGTCACAGGTACAATGCAGAAGTTATTACAGATAAACAATAAAACTGCACTGGAGTAGTAAAATTACATATAGATATGTATGTATATAGATATAAAAACGCACAGTAGATACTGGATGTATATCACAGAATACTTGTATTAAATATTCAGGTAGCTGTACACTTGTTCTTAACTAACACTGTCTAAAATGACATGTAGAATACTTAAGTGCCTGTAAATGCACAGCGCTGATGAAACAGGCGGCTTTACAGAGGAGACAGTGCCCTGTAGTCCCGGAGATCAGCCCAGCTACTTGTGGAAAGATGGCTCCAAAATCTCTGTCAGGGAGTGAGGGAGAGTGAAAGGCAGCTCCAGGGCGGGAACACCAGCAGTAGATGGAGCCCGGAGCTGGGGGAGGGGCTACAGGTCAGCGCCTTATCCCCTATGCTAGGCCTCACCACTGGGTACCGTGGAGCCTATGTAAAACGGATTTTAGTAAATCCAACCTGTGCTCCCTGTCCGGGTGGATATAGTGGGGTCCCTGTGCAGTACAGTGTCCACGCCAGCAGCCACGCAATCCAGGAGAGCGTCAGCGGTGGTGTGCCTGAAGACCGGTGCGCTTCCGCTGCAAGTACCCGGGAACCCGGCTGCGGGAGTATGCAGCGCTGCTGGGGAGGTGATGGAGCCACAGCACAGATTGTCAGAATGACAAACAGTGCTGTGGCCCTTGAAGTCTTCTTAAAAAGCTCTTTTCAGGGCTGCCTAGCGCAGCCCGACCTGTTAGTGACCTGCTCTGCAGGCATCAACTTACAAACTGAGCTCCAGTGCCCGGACGCGGGGCAATAGAGGAGGCGGTGCAGTGCATCCTGGGAACAGTCAAAGCTTTAGCCTGTTGGTGCCTCGGATCAAGATCCAACTCTACAGTCCGATGTATTCCCTGTGGAATCCTAGTGTATCCCGCTGTAGAAATATAGAGTATTTTGGTGTGATCTGCGCTACCTTTTGGATTTTATGTAAATGGGGAGGGGGCGGTTAAATCGACAGTGGGAGTTTTTGGAGGCAGAACGTTCAGAGCAAGTGGGTGCTGATATTTTATCACTGTGAGGCTTTACTTCCTCACTGGTTGGATTAAGCTGTATTTGAGTATAACCAAAGTGCAAAGAGACAGACTAGCTGTGCGCCTTGCTTATATCAAAATAAAGCCAATCTAAAAGTGCTTACTGGAACGTATATGAAAAAGAAATATTTAATGTAGGATTTTTCCATAGTACACAAAGAAAACTGCCAAATTATAGAGTTATATATTACATTATATATCTTCCATAATATTAATTTCATGGGGCCATTACCTGTATTCTCTTTTCCATTACTAAATGTTCCAGGTAGGAAAGTAAAGCCTTTCGGTACTTGCAGAGATAACCGACAATCTCATCTGGACAGAAGCCATTTTGGAGGTGTTCTTCTGAAGTTCGCTTGGTAAAAATCTGAACCCCAATCTGCAAAATTGCATAGGACAATATTTTGATAGGAATTGCATGAAATCTTAAAAGTATCAGCTACAATGGGAAAAGAGAAAGCGGTGTAAAATATTGACAAAATAAAAATGCAAAATCATTTAATGCACAGTCTGTACATATTATCCATCATACTACTAGCCGCTATATCCTCTATGTCATGTCACTAACATTATGCTGTAAATACTGTGCACGATATGGGAAAAATTTATAAATCTAAGTGTGCACCAGCCCTCAGAAAATATTGGTGCACTACACAAGGATCACAAACTACTAAAACAGAAAAAAAGAAGAAGACACAATGCATTTATTTATAACATTACAGATAAAAAAAGCCATTATGTTAATGACAATTTGGATATGAATACACTAATCTTTTTTTTTTAAATTAGCTAGAACACATTTGTGACCTTTTTGCGTATTGTAAAATAAAAATAAAATAAAAAGCCACTACAAATGCGGAAATCAATAATTCCACAAATAATGATAATGCAATGTTCATATTGCAAATACATAACATCAAAATAGACAAAATTATATTAATCATCTTTCTATAACACTTCTTTTAACCTTTTTTATTTTTTACTGTTTAGAAGAGCCCCTGGGATGAGTAACATTACTGACAACTAATGCCCTACCCTTACTGAGCTTCTGCAATTCCAACCACTAAACACTTACTTTACATAGCACAGTTATACCCCTTTCACATCGCACAAATAACCCTGTATCGACACGGCATATTGCCGTGTCGAAACGAGTCATTGTGTAATGTGAAAGCACCTTTGCCAAATTAGCGGGTCGCCTGACCCGGTAATTCAACCCGGTTAAAAAGAAGGGTTATTACCGGGTTGAATACCGGGTCAGGTGCAGTGTGAATGGGAGCCGTTTCGATGTGACACGGCTCCCATTCACAGCATAGGGAGAGGCGGCGCAGGAGATGAGCTTATCTCCCAGCGCCGCCTCCACCCCTGCCCCTGCTGCGTCCCCCGCTGCTATGGTAACCGACCCGGTATATTGCCGGGTCGGAAAGCCAGCAGAGTAGAGCAAATGCCGGATCCCACCCGGTAAGGACACGTTTCTCTTACCGGGTGGGATCCGGCATTTGCGATCTGAAAGCGGCATTAGGGGAGTATTCAATTAGTGTCGGATCCTCTCCAACATTGAGGATCCGACACTTCAGTATTCTATTGCGGGCCGTTTCCGCCAGTTTCCCCTCTGATTTCGACCATTAATTTTCACCCTTTCTTATGGGCGAAAACAAACCAGAATAACAGATGGATGAGCAGAGATTCCGCTCAACCATGTGTTTTTCGACATTTCGGAATTTTCAACAGGGCGGAATACCAGCAGTTCAATAGAATACTGAAGTGTTGAAAAGTGATGATTTTTGGCGGAAAGTGCCGTCTTTCCGCCCTGTCGAAAATTCCGACACTAATTGAATACTCCCCTTAAAATTACAAGTGAAGTGAGAAGTAGTGGAGCAGTGGTCTGACCATTATGTGCAGACCACAAATGTAACATAAGAATTACCAACTTCTATATCCTTCACAAATACTGACAGAGCCTTGACCCAAGCGGAGAACCACAAACCTGCTCACTTTTCTGCAAAACCCAGTCTGCATAATGCCACACCAGCTGCTGGTCATCGGAGAAAGTCAGGAAGTCCACTACATACTCAAACAGGTCTGCCCGTGTTTTGTCTTCCAGTTCACCATTCACAATTCTTACCCAGGTCTGTAAAAAAGAAAAAAATTCAAAGCTATTTCTAGCGCAAGCAATTTCATGCAGAGTTTTATGTACCTTAACTTCACCATAGATCTATATAGTTAGTGCTTATTGAAACAAGAAGGTGCCTTATTGTCAAACCACAAAAGAATGACACTAATCATTGTATATTATAGTTTGTGGCTGTGCTGACCTCCCCCTTACCAGTCGTATGTGCTGCTGAACATTAAATGTCTGGAGCTGCTCACTATAAGGTTTAAATTGAGGACTCTTTTGATCTGCACAACGCAACAATATAAACAGTGATTGACCGTTTTTAAATGTTTAAATAAAATAGATTTAAACTCATCCCTGTGGTCCAGTATGTATCGAGGCAGATATGATGGTGAGCTATAAAGGAAGATGGGGGGGTGGGGGGGTTGTCTTCCCATCCCTAATGGTCCAGCATAGAGGACGCAGCTACAATGCGTGATGTCAATTCCATCCGGTAGCAGCAGAGCAATGGCAGTGGAGGGGCTTGGAATGAAATTAATCCTGGAGGCACACTGTATACATTCCCAGAGGCAAAGTGCGACTGTAGTGTGGAAAGCTTCAGTAGTGCCACCATGTACCAGTAAACTGCTATCTGGGGGTCTACAATTTTCTAAACCCAAATTTGGTTTAGAGGTGGCGCTATGCCCCAGTCAAGTTCTCATGGCCCAGACTTTAAAGCACCAAGGTGGAGAGAGGTTCAGCGTGGACAGGGGAGAAAAACACAACCCCAGCCACTGGGTACAATGTTACATGGGTGAGACAGATGCTTTAAGTTGATTTTTGAGATCTCTTCTAAACCTGATCATTAGCTGTGTATTAAAGGTTGATTATCCTTTATCCAAAATGCTTGGGACCAGAAGTTTTTTGGATATTTGATTTTTCTATATTTTGGAATAATTGCATACCATAATGAGATATCATGGTGATGGGACCCAAGTCTAAGCACAGAATGCATTTATGTTTCATATACACCTTATACACAAAGCCTGAAGGTCATTTTAGTCAGTATTTTTAATAACTTTGTGCATTTAACAAAGTGTGTGTACATTCACACAATTCATTTATGTTTCACATACACCTTATACACACAGCCTGGAGGTCATTTAATACAATTCTATTAATAACTTTGTATATTAAAAAAAGTTTGTGTACATTGAGCCATCAGATAACAAAGGTTTCACTATCTCACTCAAAACATTCCATATTTCTGAATATTTGGATATGAGATACTCAATCTGTACTGGCGATTTGACAAGGAACTGTTATTTCATCTGTCTCACATGAGCCAAAATGTAAGACTTCAGTAACAATACACTGGTATAATAAGCTGCACCACTACTGGACTGAATAACAGATCATTTTTGTCATTTAAGTTTTACTATAACGGTGTGGAAATGTTATACTAGTACCTGGAGTATCGCTTTAGGTTGCTTTGTATTTTTCAAACTCAAAAATCTCTTGTAAGCATAAAATTGATTAAAACACACACACACACACACACACACACACACACACTGTAGTTTAACCTTCATATAGTAAAAGTATGTAAGATATTTGTGGTCACAATGTTAAAGTAATTAATACGAGCTCTTAACTAATTTCTGAAGATATTTAGGTTTATCATATAGCAAATATTTTAAAATTGGCAAATTGCGGCAATTTTGCCGTTTTTTGAAACGCCAATGTTGTTAAATGCAAAACATACCAGGTTTTGCCTCTAATAAGCTTGCCGTTTTAAACATTTCCTGCAAAATCACTATTTGAGAAATAAAGCCCATATAAACTTATTATACATTTATTAAAGTAATCAGGAGAAAGAAAAAAAATCACTTTTACATGTAATACAGCAATAAACACAAACATAGAAACACCAACAATACATTTTGTTTATTTAGTGACACATTATAGTTAAGTCAAGAATAAAGAAAAGCATAAAAAGTCACCTATAAGCATAAACCAAATGGGATAGAATTACCTGTACAGCAGTTGCATCTTGCTTGTTGTAGTGATACAGCAGACCAAGAGCATAATACCTGAAATAAACAGACAGAATTAACATAGCATGAATATATTTAATAGTCAATAAACTGATTTCTGAAATTGCTCCAGTTTTGAGGATTGTGTATAAGGATTCTATTAGATGGATGGGTCATGTCATGTATAAACAGTAGTTATTGCAGAATGGATAGGAAGTTGTTTTAATGCTTTGTAATTAGGAAGTGTGATAAAGGCCACTTTGAAAAATGTAGAACAGAACACAGATAAAGGAAACTAATATATAAATCAACATTTTCACATAAATCATAAAAGCTACATAATTCGGAGACTAGCCACTGCAGTCATCTCGAGCTCCTTCAATATATTTAGTACATTATCACAGTGGGATCGGAGACAGGGAAAGCAGCAATTTACGTGATGCTGCATCACTGTATCAGCTCGGCAAAGGAATCCACCAAGCTCAGGTATTACCCCTTTTCCACTGTAGCACGGGTCGCAGCCGTGTCGCCTGACACGGCTGCGACCCATGCTACAGCCCCCTTTCACACAGCGCTCACCAACCCGGCACATTGCCGGGTTGGTGACACTGCTAGTGACGCGGCAGGGGCGGCACTGGGAGATCACATGATCTCCCAGCGCCGCCCTCCCATACACTGTGAACGGGAGCCTTGTCGCCTCGACACAGCTCCCGTTCGCACTACACAGCTTACCGGGTTGAACACGTGTTCAACCCAGCAAGCTACCCGGGTAGAATTCTCGGATCACTTGATCCAGGAATTTTCAGGGGGACACTTTTCTACTAGGGAAAAACATGGGTAAATGCGCACCCCAGCTAGTGGAAAAGGGGTATAATTCATATCATTTAATGAATTCCAATATACTCTGGAAACACATTTCAGAGCAGAATACCCTGAGGCACCCTTAGACCAGAGGTTCTCAAACGCGGTCCTTAAGGCACCCCAACAGTCCAAGTTTTAAGTATATCCATGGCTCAGCACAGATGATTAAATCAAATTGACTATGGTACTAATTAAGTCACCTGCGCTAAGCATGGATATACTTAAAACCTGGACAGTAGGGGTGCCTTGAGTACTGCGTTTGAGAACCTCTGCCTTAGACCATCCTTCTCAGAAGCCTTTAATGAGTAGGGGGCCAGCCTCAGCCTTTTGTATTTATTTGATCTGAGAATGCCACGTCTGCACACCTATTACAAACTGCACAGCTGTATTTGTATGGTTACTCTACAAATACCACACACACACGTCTCTTCCACCTCCGCCTACCGAGCCCTCTCTTTCCTATACTAACCTAGTACATCCAGTAGCTTCAAAAGCATGCCAGGAACTGTCTACAGGAAGCATTGGGTACAAACTTTGTAGTACTCTGCAAGAGCCACCAGAAGGTCAAATAAAAATCCATAAAAATGTATTTAGAAATATATAGAAATACATTTTCATGGATTGTTATTTGACCTTCTGGAGGCTCTTGCATCAGAGAGGAACAACACTTTATGCAGATAAGTAATCTAATTCTGTTTTTTCCCCCATGCAATTTATATTATTTTTTTAAACTAACAATAACTTACCAATAGAAGTATATATGTTAACCAATTAGCCTATGAAGTTTTGCTAACTGTAGCTAGAATAAGGATATAATGGTAGTATGGTCAGACTCACAACAATGCTATATTGCTCGGTTTCAGCTTTGTCATTTAAAGATCACATGACAAAGCACGCACTAAAGATATGGGGGGGATTTCAATTAGCCGCGGTAAATTGCCATGGCTAATTGATCCCTGGGGGTAATTCAATCATCCTCAATAACCAGCACTATTGGGGATTTTGTTCCAAATGATCGGAAATGTGAGAAACAAAATCCCAGATAAGTGCTGTTTTTTTGTGGGGGCGATTGTGAAAACCCATAGATTTGGGGTAATTGAATAACTTTGAAAAAACAAATCAAAGTAAAACGTGAATTTATCGAAATAACGGATTGTAGGTCATTGAAATCCCCCCTTTGGGGTATATTCAATTGCTGTCAGATCCTTTTCGACGGAAAGGATCAGACATCTCAGTATTCAATGAATGGCCAAATCCGACAGGATTTGGCTGTTCCCGACAATGCCAATCTGACATTTTTAAAGTCGGATTGACATCGTCGGAAACCGGGCTAAAACTTGTCGGATTTTGCCGCGATTCCGACAAACACATGGCTCCGCGGCTATTCCGCCGATCCACGTATTTTCCGACAAGTCAGAAGTGCCGACTTGTCGGAGAAACAGCAGGGGGATTGAATAGGTCGGAACAGTTTCCGACCTTAAAAAAAAAGTCGGAAACTGGCGTCTTTCCGACAAGACGGCAGTTCCGACTACAACTCAAAACCACTAAATGTGGGGAAATTCAATGAGCAGACAAAATGCTAAAAAATGCAGAATTTGTTGGGAGCCATGAAACTTTGGAACTAAATTTCCTACCAATTTGTGCTTCCGCATGAAACCCTCAGAACTATGACCTAATTAAAATCAGTAGAATTTGTTGGATGTCACAGACGTTAATTTGGTGCACAGCTCACTTTTTGTGCTTCTCCAGCCAGGCTGCACTGTCTGCCATTGCACATGCATTGTTCGAGACCAACAGATCCAGCAGGCTTTCATGATCTGCTTCTGCATACAGCTTCAGCAAGGCTGTATCTATATCTTCCTGGTAACCGTTTGCCACCTCTGTGCAGCGAATTTCACTTAAATAGGTCATGAGGAAACGTTTGCACTTGGCAACTTTCTCCTGGTCTCCACGGGTCAGCTGGTTGAGATCAGCATATTCGTGCAGGGGAGGGTGTGCCCGGATAAAAGCAGAGGACGATGGCAGCAGGAGAGGGTAGAGAGAGACGAGTTCCCGGATATCTAGTTTACTTGTTCTGCAAATAAAACAGAATACACACATAAACTACAATAAAGCTTTTCATGCAAATAACTAAAATGCTAGTGTACTATAGCATACGTACGCAAGAACCAGTATGTCCCATTGTTGGGCAGGGTGTGTCCCAAGTATTTAGGTACTATATGTGAAACTTCTTGAAATACAAAAGTAATAGGAATGATAAGTGAAATATTTTAAGAAATAAAAGATATTCAATTGGCCATAGGTTCTTAGTTTTGTTTCACAAACTAGTTTTACCAATTTAGAGAGGCTGCTTGAAGGACTGCCGCGCCCCAGAGAGCCGCAGTGGTGATATCTACAGGGAGTCACTCAACTCCCTAGAACATGAATACACACAAAAATATTTGAGAGATCACGTCTGCGCTCGTCGAGAAATACAATACTTATAAGGATGACGTTGAATGTGCACAGTATCTAATAGATAGTTTTCAAAGTATGTTGAATAATTGTGTCACGTGGTGTCGTTAAAACATGTAAAACCTTTCTTTCTGTGTCTTTATTTCTAATTCTCCGAGTTGAATCTTGAATAAATCAATGTCCTCGGTTGCGTCCACTACGGAGTAGATTTCTCCTTAGAGGTCTCTCAAATAGTCGTTCTTCGGGTTTTCTCCTGTACTCGCGTCCGGGGTATCGGGGTAGTTCTTATCCTCAATGATTGGAGACAAAGAGACAGGGAAAAGCCGCTGATAGTGTACTATCAAGCTAGAACACCAAAGATACCTTTACGCGAGGGGTACATCACGTCTTTCACGTGAGTACTGGTACGCAATCAGCAGTCACCATCTTGTTAAAGATTTCATTTAAAGACACTTCCACTATTTTTAATACGTCTACTACACTATCAGCGGCTTTTCCCTGTCTCTTTGTCTCCAATCATTGAGGATAAGAACTACCCCGATACCCCGGACGCGAGTACAGGAGAAAACCCGAAGAACGACTATTTGAGAGACCTCTAAGGAGAAATCTACTCCGTAGTGGACGCAACCGAGGACATTGATTTATTCAAGATTCAACTCGGAGAATTAGAAATAAAGACACAGAAAGAAAGGTTTTACATGTTTTAACGACACCACGTGACACAATTATTCAACATACTTTGAAAACTATCTATTAGATACTGTGCACATTCAACGTCATCCTTATAAGTATTGTATTTCTCGACGAGCGCAGACGTGATCTCTCAAATATTTTTGTGTAGTTTTACCAATTATTATATTTTATCACAGGTGTGGACTTAAGACATTCTCCAATTCCTATAATTTTAACTAGCAAACACTGTAGAACAGGGGTGGCCAACCAGTCAGAGGTAAAGAGCCAAAAAATATCTGTAGTCAAGCTAAAGAGCCGCTGTCATGCGCGCGTCTAAAATGGGGCGTGCCCTAGCTGGCACAAGGCCATGCCCCATTTTTGTGTGTATGCCTTCAGTATGAGGTTTGTAGGCGCATGACCGGGTGTGTCGTTCTCCCCCATTTTTAGTCACGCAGGTGGTGAGCCCAGCACATCGAAAATAATACATCATCTGCACACAATCTTCCCAGTATAAAACTTTGTTTACCTTTTTACTTTGCTAACATAGAGAAAGCCATATTCACATAAAATACACTGAAACAAGCCAGATCAACAGAAAATACACAGAAAAAAGCCAGTTCCACATAAAATACACTCCCCAAGAAAATACACTGGAAAAATATACTTCCACATAAAATGTTTTTTAAAAACCCACAAACACATAAAATACATTTTGAAATTCAAAACCACATAAATTAATCGAAAAAGTCAGATTCACATAGTACACGTCAACCTCTCAATGTGTCACTCCTGCCCCCTCCCATGTCATTCCAGCCCAGGGACGGATTATAGGTGGGGTGACAGGGGACACAGTATCCACTATCCAGCATCCCCCCAGCTCCACACACAGTATCAAGTATCCCCCCCAGCTCCAAACACAGTAGCCAGCATCCCCTCCCCACAAACAGTAGCCAGCATCCCCCCCACCTCCACACACAGTCGCAAGCATACCCCCCAGCTCCTCACACAGTATCCACTATCCACCCCCCCCCCCCCCAGGCTCCACACACAGTCTCCACTATCCAGCATCCCCCCCAGCTCCACACAGTCTCCACTATCCAGCATCCACACACAGCATCCCACCCCAGCTCCACACAGTATCCACTATCCAGCACCACCCCCCAGCTCCCCACACAGTAGTCAGCATTCCCCCCCCCCAGCTTCACACAGTATCCACTATCCAGCACCCCCCCCAGCTCCAAACACAGTAGTCAGCATCCCCCCCCCCCCCAGCTCCACACACAGTAGCCAGCATCCCCCCCAGCTCCAAACACAGTAGCCAGCATCCCCCCCAGCTCCAAACACAGAAGCCAGCATCCCCCCCAGCTCCACACACAGTAGCCAGCATCCTCCACACACAGTAGCCAGCATCCCCCCCAGCTCTAAACACAGTAGTCAGCATCCCCCCCAGCTCCACACACAGCATAACATCATACTTGCCTACCTGACCCTCTCCATGAGGGAGAAAATGCTCTGTTCCTGGACTTTCCTGGTAATGTATGATTGCCATCACCTGTGGTGAGCTAGTTAATTGATAAGAAAGGTGTTTCACCACAGGTGATGGCAATCATACATTACCAGGAAAGTCCAGGAACAGAGCATTTTCTCCCTCATGGAGAGGGTCAGGTAGGCAAGTATGCATAACATCCAAGACCCGAGTATTCCCTCCTCCTCCCCTCTCACTCCCCGCAGGTATTTAGCATCCGATCTCCTCACCGCACGGCGCGTGGTGCTGGCTGGGCCGCCCTCATCGCACAGATGACAGCGGCGCATGGGCCGCCCTCACCGCACAGATGCCAGCGGCGCCTGGGTCCCCCTCACCGCACAGATGACAGCGGCGCCTGGGTCCCCCTCACTGCATAGACGACGGCGGCGCCTGGGTCCCCCTCACTGCACAGACGACAACAGCGCCTGGGTCCCCCTCACTGCACAGACGACAACGGCGCCTGGGTCCCTCTCATCATGCAGGCAGGCTCCACCACCCCCTCCTCAGCTGTGGCATTTAGACATCACCCGCAGCCTAGACCGGGATGCATACTTACAGCGGCGTCCACGAGTCCCGCAACTGCATCCTCTCCTGTAGCAGCGGCTCCGCCTCTCAGCGATGTGACGACCTAACTTCACATCCCGCAAAGAGCGGAGCGGAGGAGTGCCGGCGCCTCCCAAGCCTCCTGTGAAGGAGGCAGGCTGTTGGAAGGCTGAGACAAGTGCCGGGTGCGAGTCAAGAGCCGCGTCACTTGAATGAGAGAGAGCGGGAGCCGCATCACAACAAGGAGAGAGCCGCGGGTTGGCCACCTCTGCTGTAGAACTCCAAAAAGAAACTTCCTAGTGAATTTGTGTCAGAAGAATGAACTACCACAGACATGCAGGCATTAGAGACAAGCAAAGAAAATAAAGTCACTGTAACAGGCACATCCCCTTTTTGACTGATCACTGATTAGGAAACAAAAATAAGATTTTAAACCTGCCGGTAAATCTTTTTCTCGTAGTCCGTAGAGGATGCTGGGGACTCCGTAAGGACCATGGGGATAGACGGGCTCCGCAGGAGACATGGGCACTTTAAGAAAGACTTTAGGTCTGGGTGTGCACTGGCTCCTCCCTCTATGCCCCTCCTCTAGACCTCGGTTAGAGAAACTGTGCCCAGAGGAGATGGACAGTACGAGGAAAGGATTTTTGTTAATCCAAGGGCAAGATTCATACCAGCCACACCGTATAACTTGTGTATCAATTAAACAGTTAACAGTATGAAAAAATAACGTAGCATCAGTCCAACCTGATGGAACTATAACATAACCCTTATGTAAGCAAAACTATATACAAGTCTCGCAGAAGTAGTCCGCACTTGGGACGGGCACCCAGCATCCTCTACGGACTACGAGAAAAAGATTTACCGGTAGGTTTAAAATCTTATTTTCTCTAACGGTTGCTGGGGACTCCGTAAGGACCATGGGGATTATACCAAAGCTCCCAAACGGGCGGGAGAGTGCGGATGACACTGCAGCACCGAATGAGCAAACCTCAGGTCCTCCTCAGCCAGGGTATCAAACTTATAGAACTTTGCAAAGGTGTTTGACCCCGACCAAGTAGCAGCTCGGGACAGTTGTAGTGCCGAGACCCCTCGGGCAGCTGCCCAAGACGAGCCCACCTTCCTAGTGGAATGGGCCTTGACTGATTTTGGTAACGGCAATCCAGCCGTAGTATGCACCTGCTGGATCGTATTACAGATCCAGCGAGCAATAGTCTGCTTCGAAGCAGGGGTGCCAACCTTGTTGGCTGCATATAGGACAAACAGTGCTTCCATTTTCCTGACTCTAGCCGTTCTGGCCACATACATTTTCAAAGCCCTGACTACATCAAGGGACTCAGAATCCTCCAAATCTCGTGTAGCCACAGGCACCACAATGGGTTGGTTCATATGAAAAGATGACACCACCTTAGGCAAGAATTGAGGGCGAGTCTGCAATTCCGCCCTATCCATATGGAAAACCAGATAGGGGCTTTTATGTGACAACGCCGCCAATTCCGACACTCGCCTAGCCGAAGCCAAGGCTAATAACATGACCACCTTCCAAGTGAGATATTTTAACTCCACCGTTTGAAGTGGTTCAAACCAGTGCGACTTAAGAAAACTCAACACCACATTAAGGTCCCAAGGCGCCACCGGAGGTATAAAAGGAGGCTGAATATGCAGCACTCCCTTTACAAAAGTCTGTACTTCAGGGAGAGAAGCCAAAACTTTTTGAAAGAAAATGGATAAGGCCGAAATCTGAACCTTAATGGAACCTAACTTTAGGCCCAAATTCACTCCAGTCTGTAGGAAGAGAAGGAAACGGCCCAGATGGAATTCTTCCATAGGAGCATTCCTGGCCTCACACCAAGAAACATATTTTCGCCATATACGGTGATAATGTTTAGCTGTCACGTCCTTCCTAGCCTTTATCAGAGTAGGAATGACCTCATCCGGAATTCCCTTTTCCGCTAGGATCCGACGTTCAACCGCCATGCCGTCAAACGCAGCCGCGGTAAGTCTTGGAACAAACATGGCCCCTGTTGTAACAGGTCCTGTCGTAGAGGAAGAGGCCACGGATCTTCGGTGAGCATTTCCAGCAGATCCGGATACCAGGTCCTTCGTGGACAATCTGGAACAATGAGAATTGTTCTCACTCCTCTTTTTCTTATTATTCTCAATACCTTGGGTATGAGAGGAAGAGGAGGAAACACATAGACCGACTGGAACACCCACGGTGTCACTAGGGCGTCTACTGCTACCGCCTGAGGATCTTTTGATCTGGCGCAATACCTCTGTAGCTTTTTGTTGAGGCGGGATGCCATCATGTCTATCTGGGGCAGTCCCCACTGACTTGCAATCTGTGCGAAGACTTCCCGATGAAGTCCCCACTCCCCTGGATGCAGGTCGTGTCTGCTGAGGAAGTCGGCTTCCCAGTTGTCCACTCGCGGAATGAACACTGCTGACAGTGCGCTTACATGAGGCTCGCGTCCGTGGTCACCAGGATCCAATCCTGAATGCCGAACCTGCGTCCTTCCAAAAGGTGAGCAGTCTGCAGCCACCACAGGAGAGATACCCTGGCCCTGGGGGACAGGGTGATCCGCTGATGAATTTGTAGATGTGACCCGGACCACTTGTCCAATAGGTCCCATTGGAAAGTCCTTGCATGGAACCTGCCGAAGGGAATGGCCTCGTATGTTGCCACCATTTTTCCCAGGACTTGAGTGCAATGATGCACAGACACTTGTTTTGGCTTCAATAGGTTCTTGACTAATATATATACAAAACAAGGCGCTTGTAATATTTTGCAACAGTTGCTAAAGCCAGGAGTTGCCTAAAATGTGAGTGCAATACCTGTAAGGAAAAAGGGGGTTAGTAAAAAATGGGGTTAGTAAAAAATGTTTACAGCCCTTTTGACTAGAATCATGAGTTCCTGAGCTTTTTCTATCGGGAGAAAAACCTTTTTCTGGTCTGTGTCCAGAACCATGCCCAAGAACGTCAGACGAGTCGTAGGAACCAGCTGCGACTTCGGGATATTGAGAATCCAGCCGTGTTGCTGTAACACCTTCACTGAAAGTGACACGCTGTTCAGTAACTTCTCTCGTGATCTCGCTTTTATGAGGAGATCGTCCAAGTACGGGATAATTGTGACACCCTGCTTGCGCAGGAGCACCATCATTTCTGCCATTACCTTGGTGAAAATCCTCGGGGCCGTGGAAAGCCCAAACGGCAACGTCTGAAATTGGTAATGACATCCTGTACCGCAAATCTCAGGTACGCCTGATGAGGTGGATATATGGGAACATGAAGGTATGCATCCTTTATGTCCAGGGATACCATAAAATCCCCCCTTTCCAGGCTGGCGATGACCGCTCTGAGCGATTCCATTTTGAACTTGAACCGTTTTAAGTATAGGTTCAGGGATTTTAAATTCTATATGGGTCTGACCGAACCATCCAGTTTCGGAACTACAAACAGGGTGGAGTAGTATCCCTTCCCTCTCTGAAGTAGGGGAACTTCGACCACAACTTGTTGAAGACACAATTTGTGAATAGCATTTAACACTATCTCCCTTTCTAGGGGAGAAGTCGGTAGAGCCGATTTAAAAAACCGGCGAGGAGGCACCTCTTCGAATTCCAGCTTGTATCCCTGAGAAACAATTTCTATTGCCCAGGAATCCACCTGTGAGTGAACCCAGATGTGGCTGAAAAGTCGAAGACGTGCCCCCACTGGGGCGGACTCCCTCAGCGGAGCCCCAGCGTCATGCGGTGGATTTTGCAGAGGCTGGCTTTCTTAGGCTGTGAGGGAACATAAGGCAAAAAATTTGATTTACCTGCCGTAGCTGTGGAGACCAGGTCCGAGAGACCTTCCCTAAACAATTCCTCACCCTTGTAAGGTAAAACCTCCATATGTCTTTTTGAGTCGGCATCACCTGTCCACTGCCGGGTCCAGAGGACTCGTCTAGCAGAGATTGACATAGCGTTTATTCTGGAACCCAGTAAACTAATGTCTCTTTGAGAATCCCTCATATATAAGACAGCATCCTTTATATGTCCTAGGGTCAATAAAATGGTATCCTTATCTAGGGTCTCAATCTCCGCCGATAAGGAATCTGTCCATGCTGCTACCGCGCTACAAACCCAGGCCGACGCAATTGCCGGTCTGAGTAATGTACCAGAATGTGTGTAAATGGATTTCAAGGTAATCTCCTGCTTGCGGTCAGCAGGATCCTTGAGGGTAGCCGTATCTTGTGATAGCAGCGCTATCTTTTTTGACAAGCGTGTCAACGCTTTGTCCACCTTAGGGCAGGATTCCCACCGTATCCTGTCCGTTGGCGGGAAAGGATACACCATAAGAATCCTTTTGGGAATCTGCAGTTTTTTGTCTGGAGATTCCCACGCTTTCTCACATAATTCGTTCAACTCATGTGAGGAGGGAAAAGTTACCTCGGGCTTCTTTCCCTTATACATGTCTACCCTTGTGTCAGGGACAGGGGGTTCCTCTGTGATATGCAACACTTCTTTTATTGCAATAATCATATATCGAATACATTTAGCCACTTTTGGCTGTAACTTTACATCATCGTAGTCGACACTGGAGTCCGAATCAGTGTCGGTATCAGTGTCTGCTATTTGGGATAGTGGGCGCTTCTGAGACCCTGAAGGTCCCGGCGACATAGGGACAGACAAGGGTTCACTCCCTGACTGTTCCTTAGCTTCAGCTTTGTCTAATCTCTTGTGCAATAAGTTCACACTAGCACTTAAAACATTCCACATATCCACCCGGTCAGGTGTCGGCACCACCGACGGAGACCTCACATTCATACGCTCCCCCTCCTCCCTAGGTGAGCCTTCTACCTCAGACATGTCGACACACGCGTACCGACACACCACAGACACAGGGAACCTCTTATCTGAAGACCGTTTCCCCACCAGGCCCTTTGTAGAGACAGAGAGAGAGTATGCCAGCACACACCCCAGCGCTATAAGACCCAGGAAAAAAACACAATAATTTTATGTTTACCCAGAGAGCGCCGTTTACATATACAATATGCGCCTAATTTTGTGCCCCCCCCCCTCTTCTTTAAAACCCTCTGTCTACCGTGGTATAAGCAGGGGAAAGTCTGGGGAGCTTCCTCTCAGCGGTGCTGTGGAGAAAAATGGCGCTGGTGAGTGCTGAGGGAGAAGCCCCGCCCCCTCGGCGGCAGGCTTCTGTCCCGCTTAAAATCTCAAAATTTGGCGGGGGCTCTCTCTAATATATATATATATATATATATATATATATATATATATATATATATATATATATATATATATATATATATATATAGTGCCCAGCTGTATATATACTTATTTGTGCCAAAAAGAGGTCTATATGCTGCCCAGGGCGCCCCCCCTGCGCCCTTACAGTGACTGCCGTGTGCGAGGTGTATGGGAACAATGGCGCACAGCTTTACTGCTGTGCGTTACCTCAGTGAAGATCATGAAGTCTTCTGCAGCCTCTGAAGTCTTCTTTTCTTCTCATACTCACCCGGCTTCTATCTTCCGGCTCTGCGAGGGGGGACGGCGGCGCGGCTCTGGGACGGACGGCGAGGGTGAGACGTGCGTACCGATCCCTCTGGAGCTAATGGTGTCCAGTAGCCTAAGAAGCAGAGCCTTGAAACTCACAGAAGTAGGTCTGCTTCTCTCCCCTCAGTCCCTCGATGCAGGGAGTCTGTTGCCAGCAGTGCTCCCTGAAAATAAAAAACCTAACAAAATACTTTCTGTCAGAAAGCTCAGGAGAGCTCCCTGTAATGCACCCAGTCTCCTCTGGGCACAGTATCAAACTGAGGTCTAGAGGAGGGGCATAGAGGGAGGAGCCAGTGCACACCCAGACCTAAAGTCTTTCTTAAAGTGCCCATGTCTCCTGCGGAGCCCGTCTATCCCCATGGTCCTTACGGAGTCCCCAGCATCCTCTAGGACGTTAGAGAAAGATTTATTAGGGGTGAGCTTGTACGGATTTTTAATGCAACAGAAAGTAGGCCTATGAGCGGTTTCACATAGACTATTTCAGATCACAACTTAACATTCAATAGGGTTATCAGAACATGGAATACTTGGCCATTCCAAAACCTGAATCTATGAATGTATTGTTAATTTAAGGGGTACAATTGTTTAGGGTACCTAAGGTAGCAAAGCTGCCCCAAAACCAGGATCCCCCCCCCCCTCCTTTGCAACCTCATGAGATACAATTCTTCTTTGCATGTCTTAAAAATAAGTTTTGACTGGGGCATTATTCACTTTCACAACCCTGTGTCATACAGAGTAGAGCATGAATACGACAACTATGTTTGTAATTTTCGATAGAGAGGGGCCTCTTAATGCAAATGCATGCAGCGTAAAGAGACCCCATTATACACTGTGAATAGGCACTGGGATCATAGGAACATATCAATCCTCGACAACCGATGCGTAACAAGAGGTAGAGAGGACCACCATGCATGTACAAAGTACTGTGCAAACGTTTTTGGCAGGTGTGGAAAAAATGCAGCAAAGTAATGAACGCCTTCAAAAACAGAAGTGTTAATAGTTTATTTTTATAAATTAACAAAATGCAAAGTGAATGAACAGAAGGATTCTAAATCAAATAAATACTTGGTAAAAAGGTCGACATGACAATGGTCAATACCCATTTTTTTATTTTTTACCTTTTTTTTCAACTTTTTCATACTTTATTATCCACATGGACTACGGTTGGGAATAGTAACCTGCCCGAATCGCGCGAGGGGACGTAGTACACTAATGGGGCTTGTTTGTGTCAGAAAAATAAAATAAAATTGTGTCGACCTTTTGACCCTGTCAACCTTTTCTACTACCTATTCTATGTCGACTTAATGCATGACTACCATTAGTGGTAAGACCTATTGATTATAGACCTTTTTAGTGTAGATCTAAATATCCACAACCATGGCTAGGTGCTTTTTTTTTACATCTGTGGCAACAGTTCTGATCGAGCAGTTCGCCTGGCAAAACTACCCTACCGCCCGTCACTTTTACATGGCTTAAAGTCCCACTGCACTGTGAAGCTGATGCACAATACTTCTTCCCCACGATTGGCTGCCCCACTCATGCCCTGATATCAGACACGCCACCTGACCGCCCTCGCTCTCCCGCAGGTCCCCGGCTGTCGCGGGGGAACCCGGCTCCTCGGCTCGCGCCCCGTTTCATGATGGGACTAATGCACCTCCTGTAGCCACACGTATTGCAGGGAATCACAGCCATAGCGAGCTGCAGGCAGAGGTTGCCCTGCAAGCGCTCTCCCTGGTCTCACGTAACCTTTCATGCAGGAAGGTCAGCTCCTTGCCCACAGTCATGGAGGAGCTCCTGAGCAAGTCTGTGACCCCTCTGCTGCCCTATGAGATGAAGGAGAAGAGCCCCCCCACCCCTTGAGCTGCAGAGCTTGCACTTCATCCATAGCTACGGGTCCCTGGAGAAGGGGGAGAGGACGCTGCTGCTAGGGCAGCTGGCAGCCGAGTTTGGGATGATCCATGCCCAGGGGACAGAAATCGGCAGCAAGCTGGTGCAGGCTCAGCAGAAGAGGGACCTGGGCACTGTCCTGTAGGTGGAGGACAGGCTGAGGTACTATCTCACACCCCAGTACAAAGTCCTCTTCAGTCATATTAGTAAGCTGGAAGGGGACATGAAGCTCCTGGTGGACCTCAGAGCTGACCTGGTGTTACGGCTAAGCTGGCAGATGTCCCCTACCTTAGGGTAAGATGCCTTGCGTGTGTTCAGTTGTGTATTGCATGGATCATTCGTGGGTTTACCTACCCTCTTTAGGTTGGCAATGCCACAGGTTACTTAGATGTATGTATCCTGACAGAAGCATCTACTACTGTGCAGTGGTGTATAAGGGGCCATGCTGTGTGGGCATAATGTGCAATAAGTGGCCATGCTGTGTGGACATAATGTGAAATGGTACTATTGTGTGGCCATGATATATATAGCCTTTGTACGCAATTAAATGATGATACATTTCAAATGTAAATAAAACTAATGTGGAAAATAAGATTTTACTTACCGGTAAATCTATTTCTCGTAGTCCGTAGAGGATGCTGGGACTCCGTAAGGACCATGGGGAATAGACGGACTCCTCAGGAGATAGGGCACTTTAAGAAAGCTTTGGAATCTGGGTGTGCACTGGCTCCTCCCTCTATGCCCCTCCTCCAGACCTCAGTCAGGGAAACTGTGCCCAGAGGAGATGGACAGTACGAGGAAGGATTTTTGTAAACCTAAGGGCGAGATCCATACCAGCCACACCAATCACACCGTATAACTTGTGATAAACTACCCAGTTAACAGTATGAACAACAACATAGCCTCGGGTCAACCGATAAACTATAACATAACCCTTATGTAAGCAATAACCATAAACAAGTCTTGCAGAAGAAGTCCGCACATGGGACGGGCGCCAAGCATCCTCTACGGACTACGAGAAATAGATTTACCGGTAAGTAAAATCTTATTTTCTCTAACATCCTTGAGGATGCTGGGACTCCGTAAGGACCATGGGGATTATACCAAAGCTCCCAAACGGGCGGGAGAGTGCGGATGACTCTGCAGCACCGATTGAGCAAACAGGAGGTCCTCCTCAGCCAGGGTATCAAACTTATAGAACTTTGCAAAGGTGTTTGACCCCGACCAAGTAGCTGCTCGGCACAACTGTAACGCCGAGACCCTCGGGCAGCCGCCCAAGAAGAGCCCACCTTCCTAGTGGAATGGGCCTTAACCGATTTAGGCAATGGTAATCCTGCCGTAGAATGCGCTTGCTGAATCGTGTTACAGATCCAGCGAGCAATAGTCTGCTTTGAAGCAGGAGCGCCAACCTTGTTGGCCGCATACAGAACTTCAGTCTTCCTGATCCTAGCCGTTCTGGTCACATAAATCTTCAAAGCCCTGACCACATCCAGGGACTCGGAATCCTCCAAGTCCCGTGTAGCCACAGGCACGACAATAGGTTGGTTCACATGAAAAGATGAGACCACTTTTGGCAGAAATTGAGGACGAGTCCTCAACTCTGCCCTATCCACGTGAAAAACCAAGTATGGGCTTTTATGTGATAAAGCCGCCAATTCTGAAACACGCCTTGCCGAAGCTAATGCCAACAACATGACCACTTTCCACGTGAGGTATTTCAACTCCACTGTTTTGAGTGGTTCAAACCAAGGTGACTTGAGGAAACGTAACACCACGTTAAGATCCCAAGGCGCCACTGGAGGTACAAAGGGAGGCTGAATATGCAGCACTCCTTTCACAAAAGTCTGTACTTCAGGAAGAGAGGCCAATTCTCTTTGAAAGAAAATGGATAAGGCCGAAATCTGGACCTTTATGGACCCTAATTTTAGGCCCAAATTCACTCCTGTTTGAAGGAAGTGAAGTAGACGGCCCAAATGGAACTCCTCCGTAGGAGCAGCTCTGGCCTCACACCAAGAAACATATTTTCGCCATATACGGTGATAATGTTTCAATGTCACGTCTTTCCTAGCCTTGATCAGGGTAGGAATGACCTCCTCCGGAATCCCTTTTTCCGCTAGGATCCGGCGTTCAACCGCTATGCCGTCAAACGCAGCCGCGGTAAGTCTTAGAACAGACAGGGCCCCGGCTGCAGCAGGTCCTGCCTTAGAGGAAGAGGCCACGGATCTTCTGTGAGCAACTCTTGCAGCTCCGGATACCAAGTCCTCCGTGGCCAATCTGGAACAATGAGGACTGTTCTGACCCTGCTTATTCTTATTATTCTCAACACCTTGGGTATGAGAGGAAGAGGAGGAAACACATAGACCGATCTGAACACCCAAGGTGTCACCAGAGCGTTTACCGCTACCGCCTGAGGGTCCCTTGAGCTGGCGCAATATCGCTTTAGCTTTTTGTTGAGACGGGATGCCATCATGTCTATTTGAGGCAGTCCCCACCGACCCGTGATCTGTGCGAAGACTTCTTGATGAAGTCCCCACTCTCCCGGATGCAGGTCGTGCCTGCTGAGGAAGTCCACCTCCCAGTTGTCCACCCCCGGGATGAACACTGCTGATAGTGCGCTTAAATGGCCTTCCGCCCAGCGTAGAATCCTGGTCGCTTCTGCCATGGCCACTCTGCTCCTTGTTCCGCCTTGGCGGTTTATATGAGCCACTGCCGTGACATTGTCTGACTGAATCAGAACCGGTTTTCCCGAAGCAATTCCTCCGCTTGACGCAGGGCGTTGTATATGGCCCTCAACTCCAGGACGTTGATGTGGAGACAAGTCTCTAGATTTGACCAGAGACCTTGGAAATTTCTTCCCAGTGTGACTGCTCCCCAGCCTCGGAGGCTTGCGTCCGTGGTCACCAGGACCCAGTCCTGAATGCCGAACCTGCGACCCTCTAGCAGGTGAGCGCTGTGCAGCCACCACAGGAGAGATACCCTGGTCCTGGGAGACAGGGTGATCCTTTGATGCATTTGTAAATGGGACCCGGACCACTTGTCCAAGAGGTCCCATTGAAAAGTCCTCGCATGGAACCTGCCGAAGGGGATGGCCTCGTATGAAGCCACCATCTTCCCCAGAACCCGTGTGCAATGATGCACTGAAACCTTTTTTGGCTTTAATAGGTTCCTGACCAGGGCTATGAGCTCCTGAACCTTTTCGATCGGAAGAAAAACCTTTTTCTGGTCTGTGTCTAGAATCAGGCCCAAAAAGGTCAGACGCGTTGTAGGGACTAGCTGGGACTTCGGTATATTGAGAATCCAGCCGTGTAACTGCAACGTCTTCATGGACAGAGACACGCTGTCCAGCAACTTCTCCCGAGATCTCGCCTTTATGAGGAGATCGTCCAAGTATGGGATAATTGTGACACCCTGCCTGCGCAGGAGCACCATCATTTCCGCCATTACCTTGGTGAAAATTCTCGGGCCGTGGAAAGCCCAAAAGGCAACGTCTGAAATTGGTAGTGACAGTCCTGCACTGCAAATCTCAGGAACGCCTGGTGAGGGGGGGGAATATCGGAACATGAAGGTAAGCATCCTTTATGTCCAGGGACACCATCCAATCCCCCCCCCCTCCAGGCTGGCGATGACCGCCCTGAGTGATTCCATTTTGAACTTGAACCTCTTCAAGTACAGGTTCAGGGATTTTAGGTTTAAAATGGGTCTGACCGAACCGTCTGGTTTCGGGACCACAAACTGGGTTGAGTAATATCCCTCTCCTTGCTGGAGATGAGGAACTGTGACAATCACCTGTTGAATATACAATTTTTGGATTGCTGCCAACACTAGCTCCCTCTCTGACAGGGAAGCCGGCAGAGCCGATCTGAAAAACCGGCGAGGAGGCAAGTCTTCGAATTCCAGCCTGTATCCCTGAGAAAATCTCTAATGCCCAGGGATCCACCTGCGAGTGAACCCAGACGTGGCTGAAAAACCGAAGACGAGTCCCCACTAGATCTGCCTCCTCCCGGGAAGCCCCAGCGTCATGCGGTGGACTTTGCAGATGCAGGGGAGGACTTCTGCTCCTGGGATCCTGGGAACTAGCTGTGTGCAGCTTTTTTCCCTTGCCTTTTCCTCTGGCAACAAAGGACGATCCCCGTACCTTCTTGCTCTTATTGGAACGAAAGGACTGCATTTGATAATGAGGTGCCTTTTTTGTATGCTGCGGGGGGACATAAGGTAAGAAATTCGACTTACCAGCCGTAGCAGTAGAGACAAGGTCCGAGAGGCCGTCTCCAAACAACTCCTCCCCTTTGTAAGGCAAGGACTCCATATGTCGCTTTGAATCGGCGTCTCCCGTCCACTGTCGGGTCCACAAGAGCCGCCTAGCAGAAATAGACATAGCGTTTATTCTGGAGCTTAATAAACAAATGTCTCTTTGAGCATCTCTCATATACAAGGCAGCATCTCTGATATGCTCTATGGTCATTAAAATGGCATCCCTATCTAAGGTGTCAATCTCCGTAGATAAGGAATCTGCCCATGCCACAACAGCACTACAAACCCAGGCCGACGCCATAGCCGGTCTAACAATAGTACCTGAATGAGTGTAAATGTGCTTCATGGTAATTTCCTGCCTGCGATCAGCAGGATCCTTGAGGGAAGCCGTATCCTGAGAAGGCAGTGCCACCTTTTTGGATAAGCGTGTCAGCGCCTTGTCTACTTTAGGCGAAGATTCCCATCGTATCCTTTCCGTTTGTGGAAAATGATACACCATAAGAATCCTTTTGGGAACTTGTGGTCTCCTATCTGGAGATTCCCAAGCCTTTTCGCACAATTCGCTCAGCTCAAATGAGGACGGAAAGGTGACCTCAGGCTTTTTCCCTTTATACAGGTGTACCCTCGTGTCAGGGACAGGGGGTTCCTCAGTAATATGCAAAACCTCTTTAATGGCAATAATCATGTACCGAATACCTTTTGCCACCCTCGGCTGTAATTTTGCATCTTCATAGTCGACACTAGAGGCAGTATCCGTGTCGGTATCTGTGTCATCGATCTGGGATATGGTGCGCTTCTGAGACCCCGAAGGTCCTGGCGCCACAGGGACAGGCATGGTCTGGCTACCTGACAGATCCCTAGCTTCAGCCTTGTCTAACCTTTTATGCAATAGATTGACATTTGCATTTAAGACATTCAGCATATCCACCCATTCCGGTGTCGGCGTTGCCGACGGCGACATGACATTCAAGCACTCCCCCTCCACATTAAGCGAGCCTTCCTCGTCAAAATATGTCGACAAACACGTACCGACACACTTCACACACACCGGGAAACTCTTTTCTGAAGACAGTATCCCCTTTAAGGCCCTTTGGAGAGACAGAGAGAGAGTATGCCAGTACACACCCCAGCGCTATACCCCTGAAAAAAAAACACAGAATGCCCTTTTCCAGAAGCGCTGAGTAGTAATAAAACGCCAATTATGTGCCCCCCCCCCCCCCCTCTCCTTCAAACCCCCTTTCACCGTGTGTAAAGCAGGGGAGAGTCCGGGGAGCTTCCTCTCAGCGGTGCTGTGGAGAGAAAATGGCGCTGGTGAGTGCTGAGGGAGAAGCCCCGCCCCCTCGGCGGCGGGCTTCTGTCCCGCTCAAAGTTATTAAAAAATGGCAGGGGCTCTTTTATATACATGTGCAGTGCCCACCTGTACATGTATATCGTCTTTTGCCATAAGAGAGGTGTTATATTGCTGCCCAGGGCGCCCCCCCTGCGCCCTGCACCCTTACAGTGACCGGAGTGTGTGAGGTGTATGGGAGCAATGACGCACAGCTGCAGTGCTGTGCGTTACCTCAGTGAAGCTCTGAAGGCTCTGAGACGTCTTCTGACTTCGTTTCTTCTGGCACTGTGAGGAGAACGGCGGCGCGGCTCTGGGAGTTAACGCCCAGGACGAACCTGTGTTCACCCCCTCTGGAGCTAATGGTGTCCAGTAGCCGAGGAAGCAGAGTCTATCATTTAAGAAGGTCTGCCCCTGTTGCCAGCAGTGCTCCCTGTAAAAATATAGAAAAAATCCAAACAAAAATGCTTTCTAGGCAGAGAACTCAGGGGAGCTCCCTGCAGTGCACCCATTTCCCTCTGGGCACAGTGTAAAAACTGAGGTCTGGAGGAGGGGCATAGAGGGAGGAGCCAGTGCACACCCAGAATCCAAAGCTTTCTTAAAGTGCCCTATCTCCTGCGGAGCCAGTCTATTCCCCATGGTCCTTACGGAGTCCCAGCATCCTCAAGGACGTTAGAGAAATATTTATTGTTAGGCTTTATAAGGGACTATGACAAATTATTAACAGAGAATAAGAATAAAGGCTAATTTTATCAGTTTTGTGTGAAAAACTGTGTTACGTGCTAACAGTTTGACCTCGGAGAAGAAGCTGGTTACACACCTTTTCAATCTCTTAGCTGATCAGGTGAACGCTCCCGACCAGCCGAATGCGGTGTTCCCAGTTCATCCCTCTGTGAGCTGCCTGTGAGCCCAATACACACTGTTAGAAATAGCTCTGGGCTTCTATGGGATCGGGAAGTCAGGCCGACAAATATTAAACAGCATAAAAGATGTGACCTCCTGATTCCAACCTTTGACGGAGCGTTTTAAGACGTTTATCGCTCCTGCATACACACCTATAGCATCCTTGGCCCTATCACTGGATATCTGGTTAACAGGCCTACAATTGTATAGGTCTGTATGCAGGACGGTTGCAGGAGCGTTCGCCGATAAAGGTTTCCAGTTTCTTAATGTGATAACATATTTCTACCAGAGAGACAAAAATATACTGTTCAAACCAAGAGAATAAAATGACTTACCAAGAGAAAGAACTTACTTAAATAATTCTTTTGCTTCTAAAAACTGAAGCTGAGCGAATTCTATAAATCCAGCCTGTTGCAGGATTCTTCTATACATAACCTGTGGAGAAATAATATCTTCACTGCTCTTCATACTGTAAATGGCAGAAATGCATTAGAATTCAAATGGATGAGGGGGCAAGTCAATGACCTGCAATGTGTGGCGAGGACGAAACACTGCTCATTTTACTCTGCATCCCCATGAGGGTGCGAGGTAAAATGATTTTGCCCAGGATGTGCTGTTGTTTCCATGCCAGTCAGAAGGCTATGTCAGCATCAGAGAGTCATCTGTATTGCCCCTAATAGTGTTCCCACATGGATTTATAGGAGGCTGCTATTCCAAGCGACCTGTCTCTCAAGGGCAATTCCAACCAAAAGTAGACATGGGTCATGAAAAAAAAAAATTGGAATACTCAAAAAATTAATTTCCCAGTGCATCAGTTAAAAAAAATAGGTTGGTAACAGTGTGTCACATGACATGCTGCTATTTTGTCTTATTTCAGTAATGGCTACCAGGCAGACACTGATTGTGACCACTGATTATCTATTGCTGTTTTCTGAAAACAAAAAAGGTAAAAAACTTGGATTATTGTAGTATATAACAAAAGTTGAGGACATGTACTGTCAGAAATTATATGTTGATAATCAGTGTTTCATGTGGTTTTATGTTAGTGAAAGAGTTAAAACAAAGATGATGAGATAAAGGTACACATCTGAAAACATTGTTAGAAGGGTAAATGACCCTGTACCAGTTAATGCAAGGGGCCTTTTTTCGTTTTCTGAGTAATGTAGTCAAGGTATCAAGGTAATAAGAATGACTTTCCTGAAAATTGCCCGAAAACAATCTGTGTGGTTTATGCTTTGTTGTAAAAAAGTATGGAATAAATATTGGTTGTAGTTTCAGAGAAATCAGACATGTATTTGATGTCAGAAATTACCATGTCCTATCCCTGTTACATCCGTTACATTTAAACAATATATTTATTTACAGCAGACAACAATGGTGAAGCTTGTTCACACTTCATATTTTTATTCACCAGTGGTAGATACAATTGTGGTCAATTTTGCCTCTTTATGTGCATTTTAAATTTGAAGCAATCCAGATGTTTATCACAAACATTGTATCTGAGAGTTAATCCGCTACTTTGGAATTGCCCCAAACCATCATACTGTAAGTAATCTAGCTGCAGTACATGGCTCTTATTATTTATATTCCATGTTTTAGCAATATGTAGCTACTTAGTATCAAATGACTTCCGGGAATTTTACTGTACAGCAAATTTGTTTTTGGTGCCCTTGGTAAAAAAATAAAATAAAAAAAAATGAAAAAAAATAACTTCAGGTCTGTGCTTTAGATACATCTGCATCTATTCAGCACAACAGACGAATGCAACAAGTTGCAGCTTTGAAACAGTACTATAAGATCCATGACTCTAACACCTTGGGTGTTGGAGCACTGTGCAAGCGCTAAGCAGAAAATAATAACAGACAAATGGACAAACATTTTTTCAGTGTCTCAGTCTAGCTGAATAAGAGCTGCCACATCCATTGACTAACAAGATGCCTTTCTGGAAATCACACAACCCGGGACATGACCCTTTTTACACTGCGGCGCGTCAGGAATATCCTGGGTCTGCGCTGTTTATACTGCACCCAGGTGCAGTGTCTTCTAGTCGGCGCTCGGAGATGACGTCATCTCCAAGTGCCAGGAAAACCGGCAGATTGGTTCCCCCGGATCGTGGCCTTGGCCGGTTAGGAACGTCGAAAGCTGTCCCACGTCACACTGGGACCAAGCCCAGCAATCCAGAAGCTGCTGGGCTGCTCCCAGCCTCTGGCACACACACCTTACCTGGCCAGAGCTGTTGTCTGCATTGCATGACAGCAACCTCCTGAGGAAAACTGCGGTCAGGGAGGTATGGACTGTAGGCATGTGTAAACGGGTCCCATGACCCGGGTAACCCATTTACACTGTACCATAACCCGGTAACTACCCGTGTCCAACCCTAGTCGCTACCTGGGTTGGATTCCCGAGTAAATGGACCCGGGTTTTTGTTTCACTGGGAACCTTTTACACTGAGCAAAACCTGGGTTTTTCAAGGCCGTGTTACTAAAGTCTCTGTGCATATCCCCATCTCTTTCCTCTGTCCTGTAATGGGGAGTGCGTCAGCCCATTGTTAATGGAGCAAGAACATCATCATGCTGGCGCAAATGTGAGAAGTCTTGGGGGGACCTCTCAAAAATCGGGTTCACTATGGTATGCCGGCGGTCGGGCTCCCGGCGACCAGCATACCGGCGCCGGGAGCCCGACCGCCGGCTTACCGACAGTGTGGTGAGCGCAAATGAGCCCCTTGCGAGCTCGCTGAGCTCGCCACGCTACGGGCACGGTGGCGCGTGCGCGCCACGCTATTTTATTCTCCCTCCAGGGGGGTCGTGGACCCCCACGAGGGAGAATAGTGTCGGTATGCCGGCTGTCGGGATACCGGCGCCGGTATACTGTGCACCGGGATCCCGTCAGTCGGCATACTGAAGACCACCCCAAAAATCAAAAGGTATCAAACACATTTAAGTAGGTCGTATTTTAAGATTAAAGATTCCTTCTTGGCTCTATTAAAATAAATATATTTTATTTATACAGGTTGAGTATCCCATATCCAAATACAGGTTGAGTATCCCATATCCATATATTCCGAAATACGGAATATTCCGAAATACGGACTTTTTTGAGTGAGAGTGAAATAGTGAAACCTTTGTTTTTTGATGGCTTAATGTACACAAACTTTGTTTAATACACAAAGTTATTAAAAATATTGTATTAAATGACCTTCAGGCTGTGTGTATAAGGTGTATATGAAACATAAATGAATTGTGTGAATGTAGACACACTTTGTTTAATGCACAAAGTTATAACAAATATTGGCTAAAATTACCTTCAGGCTGTGTGTATAAGGTGTATATGTAACATAAATGCATTCTGTGCTTAGATTTAGGTCCCATCACCATGATATCTCATTATGGTATGCAATTATTCCAAAATACGGAAAAATCCCATATCCAAAGTACCTCTGGTCCCAAGCATTTTGGATAAGGGAGACTCAACCTGTATCCGAAATACGGAATATTCCGAAATACGGACTTTTTGGAGTGAGAGTGAGATAGTGAATCCTTTGTTTTTTGATGACTCAATGTACACAAACTTTGTTTAATACACAAAGTTATTAAAAATATTGTATTAAATGACCTTCAGGCTGTGTGTATAAGGTGTATAAGAAACATAAATGAATTGTGTGAATGTACACACACTTTGTTTAATGCACAAAGTTATAAAAAATATTGGCTAAAATGACATTCAGGCTGTGTGTATAAGGTGTATATGAAACATAAGTACATTCTGTGCTTAGACTTGGGTCCCATCACCATGATATCTCATTATGGTATGCAGTTATTCCAAAATACGGAAAAATCCCATATCCAAAATACCTCTGGTCCCAAGCATTTTGGATAAGGGATACTCAACCTGTATAAAACAGAAAAGAAAAATGCTTATGCCCAGTTTGACCCATATGCCACATGGTACCAGCTGCGTGGCAATATTAATGTCACATATGTATACAAAACAGAAAAGCTTTTGCTACCGGCGCTAAACATTATATACTGCAAATCTGTATGTAGCAAATAAAACAGAGGGGATTTTACCTAGTGCTGTCATGGCAGCTTTTAATTATGGCTGTAAAAGGCCAAATTGGATGTGGCTCATGTAGATGTTCCCCTCTCCATCTGGGAGGTAAGTAAGTCTAACTGCAATGTAATGGTGTGCTGAGCATATATGCTAGTGTAGGCATACCTCCCAACATTGCTTCCCCACCATTAGGGACCGTGTGCACGTCCGCATCGGTGTGCGCTACCTCCAACTCCCCCCACCACCACTGGACACTGTGGCCTGTGGGTGAGACAGTGGGATAGTCCTAGAAAAATAGGACTGTCCTGCTGAATGCAGGACAGTTGGGAGGTATGGTGTAGTGCAGTGTTTTTCAACCACTGTGCCGTGGCACACTAGTGTGCCCTGAGCAGTCTCTAGGTGTGCCGCCATAGAAGCACAGCCAGGCCTGTCAGTGTTTTGCCGCTACTGAGGCCCTGGTACAATCAATACTGGTGGGTTTAGTGGTTGCAGAGCCAGTTCTAATTTTGGCCCCAGGCAGTGTTGGGCTCTTCTGGCTTTCTCAGATGTGGCTCAGGCATTACCTATGGAGAATCTGTGACATGACATCCTAGGACATGCAACTGCACCATGCATCACCATTATATCTGAGTGTGCCGTGGCAATATTTAAATCTTGTTCAGTGTGCCGCGAGTTGTAAAAGGTTGAAAATCTCTGGTGTAGGGACTTGCAGAAAATTGGGGTCCCTTAATAATGGGCAGCAAACTTACATGTTTTGCTAAAAATATGACAAAATCCCCACTGTTTTATTTGCTACATACACACAGATTTGCCGTATATTATGGTTAGTGCTGATAGTAAAAGTCTTTGTTTTATGATAATAAACTTGAGGTGTAAACAGGACAATAGCATATTGCTGCAGGTAGTTGTTTTAAGTAAATGTGAGGAGATATTTCTGGCTAAAATAAATGTACTATGGAAGGTAAGGGGTACAGAAGTAACATTGAATCACATTCTCACAAGTTGTTATGTCTAGTGCTTCTGAAAAAATGTTTTAAAATTAAATAACGAACCTGAAATTTCTCCTTTGGAATATTGCGTCTAGCGCCCTTGGCCAGCACAAGAGCTTCTTCTACCCTCTGGTTTGATAGAAGGTCCTGTATCTGTTTTTCCAAAGGCAAGGAAATTAAAACATACACTGCATTACCAGTGGCTACGATCACCCTCCCTGTAAGATATAGAGAATAATAGTGAAAATAGCGAATGACGGGCATGGAATAAATATTCATAACTTGTCATTTTGTAGAGAAAAATATAAGATCCCTAATGAATACTTTAACACACAAATAACATCTCACCCAACTATACAATTAAAAAGCATCATACTATACTGGAACAGCGTACAAAGGATGGAGAAATTAAATAGCATGTTTCTTGACGGAGTACACAGACTGGGTTCTAATGCCACAGCAAGGGAAGGGTACACAGGCTGGTGGGTAATGCTTTTGTAGGGGATTCAGAGGAGTGTAACCAGGACCCAGGCCAGTGTGCAACTATTAAGTATTGGTACAGTGTGATGTGTAATACGTTTTGTGGGGCTAGAATTTTTGAGTGGTTCCCAAATTGTGAATTACAATACTGTTGGTTCATGACGTTTGGATTAATTTGTCAAACTCTGTGCTAGTTACACAATGTGACGATGTTTCCTAAGGTAATTTAAATGTAATACTGTTTACAGCTTTTCTTAACTTAATTATCAGCAGAGGTATGCTGCAGACACTAAAGCAATTAGCACATTTCTAAGTGACAGTGCAGCACTGAACTGCAGATAACTGCACACTATCAGTGTCTTATGAAATAGGATTTCACAATGCAAATACAAAATTGACAACCCTATATGTCCTATACACCTTTAATGGTCGGCAGAGAAGTGACTTTGCCGGCACACTAGCCACCTGCAATAAAACACTTCCCATATACTGTGTAAAATAAAATAAATAAAAAATGGGTGTGAATAAAAGCCTATGTTATTTTTTGCACACTCATGTTTTAGACACTAGCCTTTTCTAACCTCTTATCTGCTTAGTAACACTTGTATTAGCTTTCACAATAGCAAAGTGGCCCCCTCTCATTCTCTCATTATTTATTTATTGTTACATAGTACAATGTGTATGGTAACCATTGTTTAAAAAGATGTAATTTACCTAAAATAGTCCTGGTTCTGAGGCTAGGTCCAGCAAGTCGATCTATGGAGGTGCTGAAAATATTGCCTCCTTAAGAAATAATGATACAGCAGTGGTGTCTCAGCAACAGATCAATGCTTTAAAAATGGGGACTATATAGCCTGAATTTATGTTGGGTGCTATTTACCCTGTAAATTTTTCAAGTATTGAAACCAATCTGCAGATTAGCTGAATCTCAAAAAATTGGCCAAATTTCGCATTTGTCAAAATAAATGTATCATTACCCACTATGTTAGCTAATAAACAGTAAAGGGGATACATATTTTATCAACAGTGTCCTGCTGACTTCTCTATCCACTTTCCATTTAGGATGAATATAAATCTATTCCTTTTTCTTCCGTATTGGCATAAAACTTTATCAGTTAACATAGAGGAAGGAAATAGGAGCACATACTACCGCAGGATTATAAACAACAGCAACAAAATAAAGGAAACTAACTCTTCCTGTTTCAATCAGGGAAATAAAAAAAGGCCTACTGTACAATGAGTAGAGGAAGTTCAGTGATGTTGCACTGGTTCTTAAAGTGATGTTGGAACTAATTAAGGAATTGGTGTGTACCTAAACACTTCTTAGCTTTTCTTGTGGCGTAAAATTTTGTTATGTACTAAAACAGCCACTTACGTCCTAAACAGCATTCACTGGAATTACAGATGATAACTAGAGCGACTATTTGATATACAGTACAGGCATTTTTTGAATACTACAAAAATTTCCATGTCAACCGCATGCTTTGCAATATTATTGAGACTTGTGTTTACTCTAGGAAAGCATAGACGTTCCCAATTCATGAGTCACACACAACTCAAGGACTGCAGAGAGGTCTATGGGATAAATGCACTATGCAGCAATTTTGAAAGCCACAGCACATTCAGCCACTGGATTTAAGGGGGCACTACTGTTATATAGAAAACACGTCTGGTTTGTATCTATTATTGCCCCATTAAATCCAGGTGCAGACGACACAGAAGATTTGATGGCTATAAATAGCACTGCTTAGTAAATTTACCCCTATGACTTAAGAGCAAACAGTCATGTTTGTTGGTGGCAACAAATGTTCCATTCATCCCATTTCAAGTTAGGTTGTTGTTGCATATGTATTTTGAAGTCTGGTTTCCTTGTTACTGACCAGCAGGGGAAAAAGCATTCATGCTGCTAGAAATTTTATAACTTCAATTTAACATGATACAATTGGGAAATGTATATTAAAACATACTAAAAGGAATATTATTTTTACTAGTCTTACATCATGTAAAAGTGCAGTAAACTGATAATTAACCAGTGTGATATATTTTGCTACCTTCAAAATCCTGCAGGATGATGCCCTCCTTGAAGGGCAGACTCTGTTTCTGTTGCTGGTCCAGCATGCTGTGCACCGTGATGAACTCCTCATCCAATGCCAACACGTAGGGGAAAGATACTGCAGCTCCAATGACATTCTCCGACCAACGCACTGGGGCATGCTGGGAGATCCCAGCTACTGTGGCAAACATCCCTGTCAAAACAACAGGTAAACGGTCTAAACAAGAAACACTGTAGTAGATGTTTGAAGTGGTGAAGAGTATAGAAGTTGCCCATGGGAACCTATCAGCTTTGAAGTAATATTTATCAAGTGCAGTCTATAACATGATATGAAGCAGCTGATTGTATGCTATGGCCAATTTCTCCACTGGCTCACTTCTACACTCTTTTCACAGTACGCGGTCAATAGAACCACAGTGTCTAGTTAGACAGTCAATAGGTCGACATCATATAGTTGACAAGCATTATGTCGACATGCTCATTAGGTCGACCTATGAAAGGTCAACGGTGCTTATGATCAACAGATTCAAACGGTCAACAAGTTTTTTTATTCACTTTTTTCAACTTTTTCATACTTAACCATCCACGTGTACTACGATTGGGAATGGTAACCTGTGCTGAGCAGAGCGAGGCACCTTGCCCATAATATGGCAAGCAAAGCAAGCCATGCGAGGGGATGTGGTGCACTAATTGGGGATCCATGTGCTCAGACGTCGAAAACACCAAAAACAAAATACAAAAATGTTGTGTTGACCTTTTGTGTCGACCCTTCATAGGTCAACCTAAAGAGCATGTCAGCCTTTTGTCCACACCGACCTATTAATTGTAGACCTTCTTAATGTAGATGTATTGATCCATAACTCTCTTCACTGCTTCACACAATTCCACCAAGTAGTCAAGAAGGTGAAGTCAGAGGAGGAAGGGAAGGGAAGGGAAGAAAAAAAGTGAAGGAGGACAGGCCTAGTCCGAGTTTGCTTGATTGACATAGGAGACAAGCAATTCCCTGAGAAAGGGGAGCATAGTCGCACAATCATATTTAGTTAAAACCTTCTAGGGGGCAGCCAAGGAGGAAAGACTTGTATAATAGCACCTTGAAAACCTCTGAGAATAGCCGTGAAACCTTTCCCAGAATTAGGTTTCTTGGGGCATAACCACCAGATGTTTAAGTAAGTGCCCTCCTCACCACAACCCCTCCAACATTGGTCTAAGGCAGAGCTATACATTTTGCGTAAACAGGTAAGCACCAGGAACTATCTGTATTAGATTTTGTATGCATTTTCATTAATAGAGCCTTAGAAACTCTCACCTATCACAGGCCATGTAACCTCATCAAGTGGACTCCTCAAATCCCTTTCCCACTGAATCTCATGACTCAGGTTGGTAGGTAACGTAACATGGAGTGGAAAATTGTATATGATAGAAATGATTCCCAGGAGAGGGCTACGGAGACAGAGAGACTCTAGTAACAAGTGGCTTTTAAACATGCAGTCTACAGCACTTTCCTATTTTAGGAGGGTATTTATCAAAGCATGGAAAGGAGTAAAGTGGAGGCAGATAAAGCACTAACCAATCAGTTCCTGTCATTTTCACAGCCTGTAAAATTAAAGTTAGAAACTGATTGGTTAGTGCTTTATCTCTTTACACTTTATCCATGCTTCGATAAATACCATCCTTAGTGTAGTATTTAGTAAGATAGATAGCTGCCCAGTGCAGCGGAAGTTCATCAGGTTGTTTATGAAGGTTTAGTGTTCCCGTTAGGCTATTTTAGAAAAGCACAGTGCCCTGCCCTTTTAGGGAGGCCCACACTGGATAATTGGCACTGATCTGGACACTCCCACAATGTTGAGTTCAGCTATTACCCATCTCCTAAGAGCAGGCCCAGATACCAGACCAGTAATGGCATGTTGCACAAGGGACTTGGCAGAAAGAGCCCCAAGGTCTGCCGTGAGAAGGTACTCCAGACACATATCTGACTGCACTGACTGCCACAGAGACCTCCCGCCTCTGCATACCGCAACAGGTTACACCACTGCTTCCCGATGCCTGCAGCCTGCATGTTCCCTCTCTGGTGGTCAGCATTTTATCTCCTTATCTGCTGGAGAGCTGCACCCAGTGACAGATGCACATTTTCTCATTATACTGTATACAGATGGCAACAAATTCAATGGAGTCAAATGTGCATATTGCATCCTGCTGTAAATATGAAGCGAAAACTGAATTACTACTAAAAAAACATAACTAACACCAGTGTACTTCATTCAGAATCTTCTGTAAAACCAGAAACATTGTTTCCAATAGTTAGATAAAACAAACCAGATGCACAGTTGTTAATAAGGCTAACACAATATTGTTTTCAGATACATTTACAGCTCTCTTCACCCAAGCAATTGGAACACTGGCATTAACTCAGATACTACAGGCCATATCCCATTGGCCCAGTTCATTTTTCGGCACAGAAAAACCCCGAAAAACGGACTAATATTGTGATTTTAGCCAGACGGTGGGTGTTGGGCTATCCATTAAAGCCATTTATTTTTATTTATTTTTTGGCCAAAACATTCTCTTTTTCGGGTAATAACACAAGATATGGGTAAGTTCCCAGACCCATGTGTTATCGTGGCACTGGAGTGCTGCTTATAGGAGCTTATGCTTTGCATGCTGCATGATACCCAATAAATGCTGGCATCGGGGGTAATAGGATAGTCTTTGGCAAAATTATTATCAGCGGTAAATTGGGTTTTGTTGTATTACCAAAATAGCACACTTTGGTCCCGATTCAGCATGGAACGCATCTGCGATGTGTTCGAATGCTGAAGCCCTTTTTCAATGTGCTCACGCGCAGAAGCTGCACTGCGCGTACGCATACAGTGAGATGCAACGGCATCTCACATATGCGAATGCCTCTAACTGATTGACAGGCAGAGTAATTTGCGGGGTGAAAGAGGGCGTCGTGTCTGCATTTCGGGTGCAGTGTTGCAGCATTGGGGGGGTCCAGACAACGAAGGCGTAGCTGGGCCATTTGCGGGGTGGGCCGTGGCAGCTGTGTAACATAACACGCAGCCGCTGCACCACAAAGATGGTGGGTAGCAGTCTGCTAGTGTAAAGGGTTGCAGTTGTGCAAATTTTCACACTACTACAACCCATGCTATATTAGGCTATTTGTCCTTAGTAAGTAAATATACCTGAAGGGCAGCTATTGTTCAGAGACATAGTGCTATTCTGCTGGAATCAGCACAACAAACGTAAACAGGTTGTGAAGGTTGTACCAGTGTGTACAGGAGCAACGTTACATCACTAGCATCAAAATTATGTGACATACCGTTCGGTCATTACCAAGACTGTGTGTAGGCTCAATAGCACTTGTCCTGGGACCAAGAGAAATAGTCAGTGAAGTGGGAAGGGTTAGCGGTTGCTCCATTGTGTAGGCAGCTTTCAATTCTCAACAGCCACTGATTTTATCCAAGGCCATATGATAAGGAATGTCTGACAGAAAAGCA
This sequence comes from Pseudophryne corroboree, assembly GCF_028390025.1. Taxonomy (NCBI): domain Eukaryota; kingdom Metazoa; phylum Chordata; class Amphibia; order Anura; family Myobatrachidae; genus Pseudophryne; species Pseudophryne corroboree. Next base: position 402,714,129 of record NC_086445.1, on the reverse strand, counting down.
TTCCCATTCAGATACAGTGATTCTTACACACATACTTTTTATTTTGTTTTTCGTTTTTGAAAGAGAATGTCAGCTACGATATGTATCTTTTAAATGAGCAATAATAGGATTTTAATTACCTACCGGTAGATCATTTTCTCGTAGTCCGTAGAGGATGCTGGGATCCACATTAGTACCATGGGGTATAGACGGGTCCACTAGGAGCCACTGGCACTTTAAGAGTTTGAGAGTGTGGGCTGGCTGATCCCTCTATGCCCCTCCTACCAGACTCAGTCTAGAAACTGTGCCCGAGGAGACTGACAACTTCGAGAGAAGGATTATACACAGATAGTGGCGAGATTCACACCAGCTCACCCATACAAGGCAAACCAAGCAAACCAGCTTGAAAACTCAAGAACAACTGAACAAGATTACTTAACCAAGTAACAAAACAGTACTTCACTAAGAACTAAGCAGTACTGAACCAAGTAACCACTGCAGGATCACGAAGCACGGGGCGGGCGCCCAGCATCCTCTATGGACTACGAGAAAAGGATTTACCGGTAGGTAATTAAAATCCTATTTTCTCTTACGTCTTGGAGGATGCTAGGGTCCACATTACTACCATGGGGATGTAACAAAGCTCCCAGAAAGTGAGGGAGAGCGCGGAGGCTCCTGCAGAACTGACTGACCATACTTCAGGTCCTCAGAGGCCAAAGTATCGAACCCGTAAACCTCAGCAAACGTGTTCGACCCAGACCAAGTAGCCGCTAGGCAAAACTGTAAAGCCGAGACACCCCGAGCAGCCGCCCAGGAAGAACCCACCTTACGAGTAGAGTAGGCCTTAACAGACGTAGGACACAGCAATCCTGCCGTAGAATACGCATGCTGGATAGTGAACGTGATCCATCGAGAGATAGTCTGCTTAGAAGCAGGACACACAAGTTTCTTGGGATCCTACAGGACAAACAAAGAGTCCGATTTTCTGTGACGAGCAGTCCTCTTCACATAGATTTTCAGAGCCCTTACAACATACAAGGACTTTGATGAAATTGAGGAGTCAATAGCAACTGGCACCACAATAGGCTGGTTGATATGAAATGCTGACACAACCTTCGGAAGGAACTGCTGACGTGTCCGAAGCTCAGCTTTATCTTCATGGAAGATTAAGTAGGGGCTTTTACAAGACAAAGCCCCCAACTCCGACACACGTCTAGAAGAAGCCAAGGCCAACAAAGGGACATCCTTCCACGTGAGAAACTTGACCTCAACCTCCTGTAGAGGTTCAAACCAATCCGATTGGAGGAACTGTAACACCACATTAAGATCCCAGGGTGCCGTAGGCAGCACAAAGGGAGGCTGGATGTGCAGAAACCCTTTCAAAAAAGTCTGAACCTCAGGGAGGGAAGCCAACTGTTTCTGGAAGAAAATGGATAGGGCCTAAATCTGGACCTTTACTGATCCCAACCGCAGACCCATATCCACACCTGCTTGCAGGAAGAGGAGAAAACGTCTCAGTTGAAACTCCACCGTAGGAAACTTCTTGGATTCACACTAAGATACATACTTTTTCCAAATGCGATGGTAATATTTAGATGTTACTCCTTTACTAGCCTGTATCAGGGTAGGAATAACCTTGCTCGGAATGCCCTTCCGAGCTAATATCTGGCGTTCAACTTCCATGCTATCAAATGTAGCCGCGGTAAGTCTTGATAAGCGAACGGCCCCTGCTGCAGCAGGTCCTCCCGAAGAGGAAGAGGCCTCGGATCTTCCAGCAGAAGATCCAGAAGATCCGCGTACCAAGCCCTTCTTGGCCAGTTCGAAGCAATGAGGATTGCCTGAACTCTTGTTCTCCTTATGAGTTTTAGAACTCTTGGATTCAGTGGAAGTGGAGGAAACACGTTCACTGACTGGAACACCCACGGAGATACCAGGGCGTCCACCGCCACGGCTTGCGGGTCCCTTGACCTGGAACAACACCTCCAAAGCTTTTTGTTGAGACGGGAGGCCATCATGTTTATTTGAGGCTCACCCCAAAGATCTGTTACCTCCTTGAACACCTCCAGATGGAGTACCCACTCTCCTGGATGGAGATCGTGTCTGCTGAGGAAGTCCGCTTCCCAGTTGTCTACTCCCGGAATAAAGATTGCCGATAGCGCCAACGCATGTTTTTTTGCCCAGAGGATGATTCTTGTTACCTCTGACATTGCAGCTCTGCTCTTCGTTCTGACCTGTCGGTTTATGTAGGCCACCGTCGTTACATTGTCCGACTGCACTTGATTGGCTCGATCTCGCAGAAGATGAGTCGCTTGGAGAAGACCGTTGTAGACTGCTTTTAGTTCCAGAATGTTTATTGGAAGACTGGATTCCAGGCTTGACCACCTTCCTTGGAAGGTTGCCCCTTGAGTAACTCGCCCCAGCCCCGGAGACTTGCATCCGTGGTTAGAAGGATCCAATCCTGAATCCCGAACCTGTGGCCCTCCAGAAGGTGAGGCATTTGCAGCCACCAGAGAAGTGAAATCCTGGCTTTCGGCGACAGACGTATCCTCTGGTGCATGTGTAGGTGAGATCCCGACCACTTGTCTAGGAGATCCAGTTGGAAGGACAGAGCATGAAACCTTCCGTACTGTAGAGCTTTGTAGGAGGCAACCATCTTCCCCAGAAGGCGAATGCACTGATGAACAGATACCCAGGATGGCTTCCGGACATCCTGGACCATTGCTTTCTCCTGCGGCAGAAACACCCCTCTGCACTTCCATTTCGAGGATCATCCCCAGAAAAAAAAAAACAATCTCCTTGTTGGCTCCAAATGGGACTTTGGAAGGTTCAGGATCCAACAGTGTTCCCTGAGCAGATGAGTCGTGAGAACAATGGACTGTAACAGCGTCTCCCTGGACGATGCCTTTATCAGCAGATCGTCCAGATATGGGATTATGTTCACCCCCTGCCTGCGGAGGAGAACCATCATCTCGGCTATCACCTTGGTGAACACCCTTGGTGCTGTGGAGAGGGCGAATGGCAGTGCCTGAAATTGATAGTGACTGTCTAACAGTGCAAATCTGAGATAAGCCTGGTGTGGCGGCCAAATCGGAATGTGGGGATACCAGAAACTCTCCCTCCTCCAGACCTGAAATCACTGCTCTGAGAGACTCCATTTTGAATTTGAACACCCACAGGTAAGGGTTCAACGTTTTCAAGTTCAAAATCGGTCTGACCGAACCATCCGGTTTTGGTACCACAAAAAAAGGTTTGAATAAAAACCCTTGTTTTGCATATGAGGTGGAACTGGGACAATGACCTGTGACTTTTCAAATTGTAGGATGGCTTCGTGTAAGATAATCCTGTCTGTCAGCAAAGCTGGCAAGCCTGATTTGAAGAAACGTTGAGGTAGAATTTCTTGAAACTCGAGCTTGTACCCCATGGACACAATATCCTGTACCCAGGGATCCAGGCCGCACGACACCCAGACGTGGCTGAAACGTCAGTCTCGCACCTACCGGGCCGTCCTCCAGGCTGTGTGGTCCACCGTCACGCTGAGGATTTTGAGGAAACAGAAGCAGGTTTCTGGTCCTGGGAGCCTGCGGGTGCAGGCTTTTTGGATTTTGCGTGACCACCTCTAAAGAAGGTGGTAGTAGGCTTGGACTTTTTTGTCTTAGCGGTCCGAAAGGACTGCGACGCAGTTGAAGAAAATGGTTTCTTCGTGTAAGCTGTAGCAGAGGGAAGAAAAGGTGACTTACCCGCGGTTGCCGTGGAAATCCACGCATCCAATGCTTCCCCAAATAGAGCCTGACCTGTGTAGGGTAGGTTCTCCACACTTCTCCTGAATTCCGCATCTGCAGACCATTGGTGTAGCCAGAGTCCCCTGCGAGCTGCGACCGACATGGAAGATATCCGTGCAGTCAGCGTACCCAGGTCCTTCATGGATTCCACCATGAACCCCGCAGAATCCTGTATGTTACGTAAAAACAATTCAATGTCACTTCTATCCATTGTATCCAAATCCTCTAGTAATGTGCCTGTCCACTTTACTATGGTTTTAGAAATCCATGCACAGGCAATAGTGGGCCTTAATGCCACCCCTGAAGCAGTGTACATGGGTTTGAGCGTAGTGTCAATCTTACAATTAGCCGGTTCTTTTAAAGCGGTAAATCCAGGGACACCTTTTTTGACAGTCTGGAAACGGATGCGTCAACTATGGGTGGGTTTTCCCATTTTTTCCTATCCTCCTCAGGGAAGGGGAAAGCAACCAGAGCCCTTTTGGGGATCTGGAATTTTTTCTCCGGGTTTTCCCAGGATTTCTCAAATATAGCGTTAAATTCTTTAGACGCAGGGAAGGTCAGCGAGGCTTTCTTATTGTCAGTGAAGTAAGCCTCCTCAACCTGCTCAGGTGGTGGGTCAGTTAACTTTAACACATCTCTAATGGCCTCAATCATGAGCTGCACCCCCTTTGCAAGCGATCACCGTCTGCAGTATCCGAGTCGCCTTGCATAATCTGGGCAAGTGCACGTTTCTGTGTGAACATGCTGGGGGATTTTGCCGGAATAGGAACAGAACCTGACCAAACTGGCATAGATTTCGTCAACACCTGAGTTTCAGTCTCAGTATGTGCTACCCTAGTAGAATTCTGAGAGCTCATTCCCTTAATGGAGGTCAACCACAACAATAGGGATCCGAGACGAGACAGTACATTCCTGTGTACATGGAATGGATTCTTCCTGAGAGGAAACATCCTCTGCAGCATATGACAGAGTCCATAGACATGGCTATGGGTGATAATAAACACCCACACACACTATGGGAGATAATAAACACCCCCCCCCCCCTCCCCCCCTTCTACAGCCCTCTGGTACTGCACAGGATAGCTGGAGTTGTTTGGAGGGACAGCTCTCCCTGTAAGCATCTGTATACAGGAACTGCAGGCAGGGAAATGGCGCTGAACGCTGCTGGGTCCGCTATGAGAAGCTCTACGCCCTGAACATGGCGCTGCTTCCCGCTTTTCACTTTCTTCATACTGGCCTAGGGGTGGTCTTCTGTATGCCGGCGGTCGGGCTCCCGGCGCTCAGTATACCGGCGCCGGGAGCCCGACAGCCGGCATACCGACACTTATTTTCCCTCGTGGGGGCCCACGACCCCCATAGAGGGAGAATAAAATAGTGTGGCGCGCATAGCGCGCCACCGTGCCCGTAGCGTGGCGAGCGCAGCGAGCCCGCAAGGGGCTCATTTGCGCTCGCCACGCTGTCGGTAAGCCGGCGGTCGGGCTCCCGGCGCCGGTATGCTGGTCGCCGGGAGCCCGACCGCCGGCCAGCCGTAGTGAACCCTGGCCTAGGATTATCGCTGGCAGCGTTACCGAGGTCCCTGACAGCCATGAGACCAGTGTAGGGTATAGGCGCTGGCTCAGGGCGCCCCTCACAGCACCCGCTGAGCCCCAGAGCGTAATTAGTCCTGCGCTCCCACCCTGTTGTCGCCATCTTCACAATAGCTCCCCCGTTTGCCAGGGGGGGCGGTGACTCACTCGCCACCGGAATCTTCTGGCTCTGTAAGGGGGTGGCGGCATGCTGCGGTAATGAGCGGTCGCCTGGGGCGGCTAGTGATCAGCACCCTCAGGAGCTAAATGTCCTGTCAGCGGAGATAGTAGCTCAAAACCCTTCAAGGCGGACACTACTCCACCCCCCCTTAGTCCCACGAAGCAGGGAGGCTGTTGCCAGCAGCCTCCCTGTGCCTATACTAACTCTTAGAAAAAAATAAAACCAATGAAGCTCTAGGAGCTCCCCTAGCTGTGACCGGCTCCTCTGGGTACATTTTCTAAACTGAGTCTGGTAGGAGGGGCATAGAGGGAGGAGCCAGTCCAAACTCTCAAACTCTTAAAGTGCCAGTGGCTCCTAGTAGACCCGTCTATACCCCATGGTACTAATGTGGACGCCAGCATCCTTTAGGACGTAAGAGAAATTATCTTTCAATATAAAAGTGTCCTTTACTCCTTTTGTTGCTGCTTCTGAACTTTGGGATTTCCTGCTCACAAAAGCTAAAAGGATGCAGGTTCCATTATGCCTCTACACTTATCTTATGATGTTGCCTTTCTAATGAGACTTTAGAACAATAAGCATCATGTTTCTATTCTCTACAGCAGCATAATGGCTGTCAGCTCAAAAGATAATAGTGCAAGCCCATGAATAAGGAAAGCACAAGGTTCTTCTTCCCAGTGATCCTCACAAAGCTGTAGTGGCTTGCCACTAATCATGTGCTGTCGTCCCATCATAAAGAAGGAATAAATAATATTAATACCAATTTCACGCCGCCACAAAAACCCAGGGTATTGCCAATTTAACTCGGATCACGGCTCAGTGGAAAAGTTCCCCCCCCCCCCCCCCCCAAAAGAAAAAAAAAAAAACAGAGTCCAGCGACCTGCTAATCCGACCAAGGTAACAAGCAGGGTTGGGCACGGGAAGGACCAGTGTTATGGGGCAGTGCAAACAGGTAACCATTAACACCCTATGCTCGCTCAGAGGAGAAGCCCAGCAATCAACCGGATCCAGCCTGCCGTGTGAACAGGTTTCAAGCCGCTGTGAACACGTATTCAGGGACTCGGGCTGGACCTGGGAATTTTGGTGTGGAAGGGGTATTACTAAAGTATTATTACATTACTGAACTGTGTATTAGGATAGCCAATCCCGGGATTGGGATCAGCGGGATCCCGGGATTTAGGCCAAAAATAGGCCGGGATTCAATCCTGGGATTGGAAGCTCCAATCCCAGGGATTGCGGGATCAGGCAGCCCTTTAATGCCGGGCAGCGCTGATCACCCTCAGGACACTCAACCATGTCCGTCTCCCTCCTCCCGGCTCCCCCTGCGCAGTGTGACCTCTGACTCTGAGGTCACATTGCGCAGTCACCCGCCGCTGAGCCCAATGGTACGGAGGCAGTCACTCTGCGCATCCTCCTGGCTACCCTTGCAGTCACCGCGTCTGAAGGAAGTTTGTGGGGAGATGCGGGGCGGGGCGGACGGCCAGACACAGTAAGAAAGCCAATCCCGGGATTAACCTTTTTTCAATCCCGATACCCGGGATTGAAAAAAATGGCCCGGGATTGGCCACCCTACTGTGTATCACAAAAATCTGCATTTTGAGCCAGGAAGGGTGAAAAATTTGGTCTAGGTCAAGAGTCACTCACACATTACACTTCTCTACTACTCCCATAAACTATGCTACAAGAGACAAAGATTTTAAAAAAGAAAACAAAAATGCAAATCTAGGTTTCCATCTATTTTTATACCAATGAAAGTAAATAAATATTTTCCTCAAACCTAATATCAAACAAGCACGGGGGGGGGGGGGGGGGAGAGAATGAGTACTATTCTGCAATGATAGTTGCAAGCAAACCCCAGAAAATGCAGCTTCCTGCGACTACGTGACAGACATTAGGTGCGGTATGTTGTATCTTCAGACTTAAGAGCTGAGCGTGATGCGGCCAATTGTATAGCGCTGGATTTCCCCAGAGGAGTGTTAACAGGCAATGGGTGACGTTGGAGGGATAAGCATACCAAGGACAAAAGCAGCATATGTGTTTATAGTTACTGCAAAATTAAAGAAAGATAAATATTTCCTATGTTACACAACACACAGAAAATCTCATGATTCTTTATTTACTCGTTTATCGCTCATATTATATTATATACACACACACACACAGATACGGCAATGTAAATATTTTTTAAGTGAAAAACACAATATAGAGGTGTAGAAAGTTAAAAAAAAAAAAAAAAAAAGTAAGTATGTATGTTTTGCCCCGTCGCACATGATTTAATAATAATGCATGTAAAAGGAGTGGATATCATATAAGAAGTCACAAGACTTGTACACGCCAAAGGAAAAGATATGAGCTGCCAGAGAAGAAAGTTTTTTTTGGTTTGTTTTTTTGAAACATTTTGTAATGTGGCAGCCTGATGAATAGGTCTGCCTATAACACTATTTGCCCGATTACTCGTTCATTCTAAGAAGACAATCATCGAGCTTCTACTTTTTTTTCCTCATTAACCATTGTTTTTCAACCGGAGTGCCACGGACTGATCCCAGGGGTGTCGGTGGCAGGCGGCTGCTAAACTAATCATCTGTTTAGGGTTTACTCCACACAGATTATTTTGGACTATTCAGTAATAATAAAATATGTCCTGACATTTTCTAGCTGACATTTGGGGCTCTAGTGATAGGATGTTACAGTAGTGCTGGCCAATGAAAACGCAACTTCAGAAGGACACTGCATATCTCCTTGGCAAGCATCTGCTGAGTTTCTGGCTGGTGTGTATCTTCCACTCCTGGACACGTACTCCCATATCCAGCGCACCGTAGCCTATACACTTCCCTTCCGCTGTCCCAAAATGGTGGTCTATCATCAGAGCCACACTATTTGTTTCCTGGTGTTGAATCATGGACAAGTTTGTGTTTAAGAGAAAACATGATTGCGATGAGGATTTGGCAATCACACCAAGCCCAAATTTCTCACTAAAAAGGTAGTTTCTTTGTTTATTTTATTGTATATTCTATATTTAATATATGTGTTTTATGTACATGTATTTTTTGTTATTATCATGATTATGAGTAATAATAATAATTATTTTTATTATTATTGAGAAGTGATTCCATTGCATAACTGACTAGGGGTGCGACAGAATAAGATATATGACTTCAGCGGTAGCATCACTAATAAAAGGTTGTAAAGCTTCTATTATGAACCCAAGGGTGTTGGGGAGATCTCTAGCAATTAACTATGCTTAGCAGGCTATAATGGGAACCCAACGTGCCAGGTATTGGTGTGATCTCCCGCATTGATTATTGCAATAGTCTCCTAACTGGTCTTCCCAAAACGAGACTCTCACCACTACAATCCATTCTGAATGCAGCGGCGAGGCTTATCTTCCTCGCTAGACGTTCATCGTCTGCAGATCCACTCTGTCAGTCCCTCCATTGGTTACCTGTACTCTACCGCATTCAATATAAAATACTTTTACTCACACAAGGCCATTTACCAAACTACACCAACGTACATCACTTCGCTTATCTCAAAATATCTCCCAACCCGACCTCTTCGCTCTTCACAAGACCTGCGTCTCTCATCCACACTCATTACTCGCTCTCACTCACGATTGCAGGACTTTCATCGGGCTGCACTCACTATGTGGAATGCCCTACCACGCACAATAAGACTCTCCTCTAGTCTCCAAACCTTCAAGCGTTCCCTGAAAACTCACCTCTTCAGACAAGCATATCAAATTCCAGAACCGCCCACATAACTTTCATAAACCTTCCTATCAAATTGCATCCACTCTGTACAGTCCACACATATCCTCACGTCTTCTCATTCTATGCAATAGATAGCACCTTTCCTTATGTACACATGCCTATTTCCCTATAGATTGTAAGCTTGCGAGCAGGGCCTTCCTACCTCTATGACTGTTTGTTATCACCCATTTTGTTATTGTTATTTCAAATTGTAAAGCGCAACGGAATTTGCTGCGCTATATAAGAAACTGTTAGTAAATAAATAAATAAATAAAATTAGCATAGCCTGGTTCTGGCCTACACTTTAGCATGGCATCCCCATGCTTCCTGTCCCTATGTTCTAGTGCAGGGGTGCACAACATATGGCCCTCTAGCAGTATGCTGGGATGTGTAGTACTACAACAGCTGGAGGTTGTGCACTCCTGTAGGGGAACCAGCCCAGGTTGAACAGCATTGCTTATTAATAATGACTATCTACTCATTTGCAGAGTCTAATAACGGTTTTCTGCATGCTGGAAAGAGCACGCCATGACCATGGGTATAAACACATCAGTCACATATCAAACATTCAGGGCTACAGTTACAAAATTGCAGTTTTGGGTTTCCTGTGGTTCTCCAATCTGCTGCTTTGCTAAGGCCAAAACCACCACAAAACAAGTCACTGGATGTCTACTATTGCTGGAGCTACTAGTGCTCGGATACAGACTAGAGCAGGGGTAGCCAACCCTGGTCCTCGAGAGCTACCAACAGTTAACGTTTTCCAGGTCTCCTCACAGAATCCAACTGTGGATCTTTTAAAATGTGTCAGTCAATAATGACTGCACCTGTGCACCTGCTAGGTGAGCTGGAAAACATGAACTGTTGGTAGCTCTCGAGGACCAGGGTTGGCTACCACTGGACTAGAGTGTGCTAGAAGCACCAAAGCAGAGAGGGATACTCCAGGCAGGAGAGAGGGCCTGCCCGGGTTTTGAAAAGTGCAGGGTGCTAAACCAGTGCAGGAATGACCATGGCTGCTGGACCCACCCCAGTGAGGAGACAGGCTGGGGGAGGTGTTCTAGGGGTTCTGAGTCGTTGCATTACCTGCAAAAGAGAAGAAGCCTGTGTCGGTTCCTGAAGGGAAGGTGTGGCTGAAGGTACTTCCTGCTGCATGGCTGCAAAACACCGGACACTGAGATAATCGTGGTCCGGGGCCTGAGGAGAAAGTACATTGGTACAAACCCTACATGTGTGCAGCACAGGAGCACTCCCCTCCTTGGGTGCCTTGCCATTGGAAGACATTACTGCAATTCAAGGCTATCCACACACACCCCAAACTACAATAAAACAGAGTTGTGTTATCTAGGGGTAAAGCATTGAATATTGGCGTCCCACAAATAAAGTAATAAGTGGGGCTATACAGATTCTTGTATAATAGTGTGAACACCAATAAATTAATACACTCAATCTAAAGAAATAGTGACAGGTATAGAGACTAAGGAAGCACTCAAATACACTTAGAAAGAGGTATACACTATTGCACAAAGCAGAGCGAGTGAAGCAACAACAGTTGAAATAAACAAGTAATGTAAATAGGAGATCGGGATATAGAAAAAGGAAGTAATCCTATACACTTACACAATCAATTAATCAAGGACACAAGAAACAACCCCAACAAGGTGGGGAAGGAGACAACTCTCCTGCGAGTGGCTGAGGCAGGAAGTGTGCTAAAATGGCTGCCCAGCATCCTAGAGAGGGAGGATAGATAGGACGAGTAAGCCCCAATGGTGGGTAGCCTGCAGGACAACCTAACTCCCCCATCTGGCGTCAACCCCAAAGTAATGGCCGCTATATGTATATAGTGCCCCGTTACAAATAGTAACCCTGGTAGTGTGTGTGGCTCTCTGCAAGTAGGGAGCCACCTTACCTGCTCCCCATTGCACCAGAAACATCTGTGGGTCCTCTGGTGTGTGCAGGAGCCCAAACCGAGGTCACCAGTGCTCTGGGTGCAGGAGAGTGCTGGAGCGGAAGGAGGAGGGGGGGGGCATCCAAATGCTGATCTCCTGCCCACTCAAAGGAAGAAAAAACTAAAGACAAATAAATATATAGAAAGACAAAGGGGCAGGAGCCCCCCAAAATACTGTGCCTGACCTGGGAACCAAACAAAAAACTGGCAGTCTGGTGCTGGAGACGGCTTATAGCAGAGGTTCTCAAACTCGGTCCTCAGGGGCCCACACAGTGCATGTTTTGCAGGTCTCCTCACAGAATCACAAGTGAAATAATTAACTCCACCTGTGGACCTTTTAAAATGTGTCAGTGAGTAATTAATACACCTGTGCACCTGCTGGGTTACCTGCAAAACATGCACTGTGTGTGCCCCCGAGGACAGAGTTTGAGAACCTCTGGCTTATAGGAAGCCTAGACTGCTGGGAAGAATTTGTTAACAGTTTGGTGCCCGGCTCACTTCCCCTCCTATACCCAGTGTCTAAAGCCTGTGTCCCCATGGATGAGGGGGGTGGAGTGAGTGGATGAAAGAGTTATGTTACGTTAAGAAGAACCTGAGATACGTAGGGTTTAAGATAAATTATTAGAATTTAAGGATTGGACATAGTACTTTTATCCACAAAATGGGCTGTATGTAAAAGAGCACAAGTTGGCCAGAGGTGCAGGTTGCAGGAAGATCGCAGACTTTTTTTTTAAATTGGCAATCATTTACAAGGCAAAACCATCCCTTGTAAATGATTGCTGCTTTAAAAAAAACGTTCGAGTTCAGCCGGCAACCTGCGCCTCCGGCAAATTCGGGCTCCATTACATCCAGACCACTATATCCATAAGTAGACAAACAACATTTAAAATAACATTGCTACTATGATTCCTAGGTCAGAACACCTTCATTCACTTGAAAAATAAACAAACTTTTTTTCAGAAAATTATTAAATGACACCTTCATCCACCTGCCTCTTCAATTACTAAACATCTATCTGCATAGATAGGCACACTACAAACTAATTGTTTACTAACCACGGTTTAAAAAAATAAAAATAAAAAATGCTGTGACTACAGTGACTTCTAAAAATAAATAAATATTATACTGCACAGTGCAAATTCTTAAGTGTGTGTGTGTGTGTGTGTTTTCTCTGAAAAGTGCTTTTGCATTTTCCATTTTGTATTACTATCCAGATATATCTAATCAGAATAAGTAGAACTAATGCTTAACATTAACTTCTGAGTGTACTCTGCATGTTTAGTCTATCTACATATTTTCAGATGTAATAGGAACAATAAGCTGTAAAATTATGGGTTTTATTGAAAATAAATCAAATCCTAATAACATTATTAATGTTAGAAAGCATTAAAATATGGTTGATCAATGTTTCTAATGTATGATTAATTTATTTTTATTTTTTTAAACATTAATGTAATAAAAATCTGGTTTAAACAAAACAAAAAGCATCTGTTTTCCCCCCCCCCAACCCTGTACAGAAACCATTGATTCATCGAGCAGCACCAGCAAACCCATCCAAAGAAATGACTAAGCTCAGACGGGTGTGGATTTCTTCGTAAAGTGACCGGGAAACCCAATTAGTGCGCTGTGCCCTCTCGCCATGCTTCGGGCAGGTTACTATTCCCAATCATGGTTCATGTGATTCGTTAAGTATAAAAAAGTTATACATTTTTTTTCAAAAAGTGTGAAAAACTCATCTCAGCCTTTTTCCATGTCGACCTATAAACCATAGTGGTCGATCTAATGACTATTGACCTAAGTGTGGTCGACTTAAAGACCGGATACCACTCAGACAGGCATGGATTGACAGGAATATCATCCAACTGGAGTATGGAGGACTTTGATGCCTTTCACCAGACATGGGACAAACAAACAAAAAAAAAAAATTAGAGAAATACTCAAAAGAAAAGTATAAAAACACAAAAAAATACACACAGAGCTTAAAAAAAAACAAAAAAAAAAAAAACAGACTAATTTCCCAACTGTCCTGATTTCAGAGAGACAGTCCCGCTATTCAGACACTGGGGTCGATTTCAATTCAGCGACAGTTGAATAGCGCCGGGAGTTAGCTCCCGTTGCTATTCAATTCAGCTCCAGTTAAGTCGGAGAAGGCCCGTTCTCGCGGACTCAACAGGCTGAATTGTCGGGAGAACGGGCATTCTCCGACTTAACTCCCCGGTGCAATGCTGATTCCCGACAGAATCAGCCTCGCGCCGGCCGCACTTTTGTCGGGTTTCTTCTCTCGTACCCCAGGGGTGAGAGAAGAATTCCCATCAATTGAGGGTCACTTGTCGCTGTATTGAATAGCCTCCCGGCGCTATTCAACTGTCAGTGAATTGAATCGACCCCACTGTCTCGCTGCAGTGTTCTGCGGGGCAGAGGGAAGGTTGGGGCAGCTTTGGATAACTGCTGCTCTGCACAGCCAAGCAGTGGGTGATCCTGAAGAGATGCCCTGCGGACAGCATCTAAACAGTGAAGGAAAGGGAGCCTGGGGACTGCCCAGCTGCTTGGGGAATGCTGGGCACGCACCCAAAATGACTAACAAGGTGAACATGCCGCGAGGCCACGTCCCCTTCTGACTTGCACTGATCATATGTTAGGAGGAATGCTATTGGGAAAACACAACTGAGATAATTTTCAGAACAACAAATAAGGTAACTTTCAAGAAAACTCACCATCAGCAATCACTTAATTCCTCACAAAACCACAAAGTGAAAGAAAAGTGGCCAGCTGTCTTTTTGGGTGGTGTCCATTAAATGGTGCTTTCAATAACTAATTGAAGAGCACCTGTACAATAATATCAATTGAATGGCTCATCATGCATAGCTGTTTGTATAGAAACCACCACCACCACATTGGGCCTGACTCAGAGATGAAAGTTAAAGCATTTGCACATGTGATCAGATAAGCGATGGATGTGCGAAAATAAGCAAATAAGGCAGTTGCTTAGATTTCTATTGAGATGCAAGTGTGTACAGCTAAGCAGCGGCGGTTGCAGATCCTTCCATAATTGCCACTCCCAGTTACCTCTCTCAAACGATCCTGGTCTGTCAATCAAATGGCGGCGAATAAATCCTCATTATCACAAAGGTACCTTGGTAAGTGCGCAGTGCGACTGTGATGCATACGCAGTTGAGAGATAATATCTCAACTCCGTAAGTATCGGCACTGCGCACAGTTCTGAATCCGGCTAATCCTATGAGGTTCGACAGTGGATTATAAGGGTTAGTCAGCTTTGTTAGCAAACCGAAAAAGTTAGCAAATGGACAAAATCATGTTGCACTTCAGGAGGGGCAGATATAATGGGTTGGGTATGTGTGAACGGCGGATGGTAGACCGGCTTTTGGATGCCCGGCTGGGGGGGGGCAGCGGAATGAAGCCCCTTGCGGTCCCGCTGCACTCGCCACACTGTGGGCTCAGTAGAGAGACAAATTCTATTCCAACTCTATAGGTGTTGTGGACTGTCGGGATTCAGGAATCGGTATTGTGATCGGCGGGGTCACATAACTACATCTTGATATAACATGTGCAGAAAGAGTTAGATGTGGGTGGGTTATTTTGTTTCTGTGCAGGGTAAATACTGGCTGCTTTATTTTTACACTGCAATTTAGATTTCAGTTTGCACACAGCCCACCCAAATCCAACTCTTTCTGCACATGTTACATCTGCCACACCTGCAGTGCAGCATGGTTTTGCCCAGTTGTTTGCTTTTTTGGTTTGCTAACAAACCTGAATAAGGTCCTATGTTTCGACATCAAAACTGCCCTTTATGTCTAATCCATAGTTATTACTAAACACTGTCATAAGCGTTTGTTTCCGGCAGGTTCTAAACCACAACAAACCCACCACTTCATTTATTTAGTCCTCAGTGTTTATTTGAATTGACACATATATTAAGCACTGCAACGTCATTGGGCAGTGACACACTTCACTGGCTAACTGAGTAAATCCAACTGATAACTTTTGAAACATCCTAAGGTCTCTCTATCAAGCCTCTTGCAAAAGTGTGTCAATTTAGCTGCACACTTTCCTGGTAAAATGTAACCTATAAGAGTCTGTCCAGCCTCACATTATTTCAGGTAAAGCAGGATATTACATTTACTGACATACTGGTATGTATATTCACAAGCGCTAAAAATAAGAATTTACTCACCGGTAATTCTATTTCTCGTAGTCCGTAGTGGATGCTGGGAACTCCGTAAGGACCATGGGGAATAGCGGGCTCCGAAGGAGGTTGGGCACTCTAGAAAGATTTATGACTACCTGGTGTGCACTGGCTCCTCCCACTATGACCCTCCTCCAAGCCTCAGTTAGGACACCGTGCCCGGACGAGCTGACATAATAAGGAAGGATTTAGAATCCCGGGTAAGACTCTTACCAGCCACACCAATCACACCGTACAACTCGTGATACTATATCCAGTTTGACAGTATGAAAACAACTGAGCCTCTCAACAGATGGCTCAACAATAACCCTTTAGTTAACAATAACTATATACAAGTATTGCAGACAATCCGCACTTGGGATGGGCGCCCAGCATCCACTACGGACTACGAGAAATAGAATTACCGGTGAGTAAATTCTTATTTTCTCTAACGTCCTAGTGGATGCTGGGAACTCCGTAAGGACCATGGGGATTATACCAAAGCTCCCAAACGGGCGGGAGAGTGCGGATGACTCTGTAGCACCGAATGAGAGAACTCCAGGTCCTCCTCAGCCAGGGTATCAAATTTGTAGAATTTTGCAAACGTATTTGCCCCTGACCAAGTAGCTGCTCGGCAAAGTTGTAAAGCCGAGACCCCTCGGGCAGCCGCCCAAGATGAGCCCACCTTCCTTGTGGAATGGGCCTTTACAGATTTTGGCTGTGGTATGCCTGCCACAGAATGTGCAAGCTGAATTGTACTACAAATCCAGCGAGCAATAGACTGCTTAGAAGCAGGAGCACCCAGTTTGTTGGGTGCATACAGGATAAACAGCGAGTCAGATTTTCTGACTCCAGCCGTCCTGGAAACATATATTTTCAGGGCCCTGACAACGTCTAGCAACTTGGAGTCCTCCAATTCACTAGTAGCCGCCGGCACCACAATAGGCTGGTTCAGGTGAAACGCGGACACCACCTTAGGGAGAAATTGGGGATGAGTCCTCAACTCTGCCCTATCCATATGGAAAATCAGATAAGGGCTTTTACATGATAAAGCCGCCAATTCTGACACTCGCCTGGCTGAAGCCAAGGCTAATAACATGACCACTTTCCACGTGAGATATTTCAGATCCACGGTTTTAAGTGGCTCAAACCAATGTGATTTTAAGAAACTCAACATCACGTTGAGATCCCAAGGTGCCACTGGAGGCACAAACGGGGGCTGAATATGCAGCACTCCTTTTACAAAAGTCTGAACTTCAGGTACTGAAGCTAGTTCTTTTTGAAAGAAAATCGACAGAGCCGAGATCTGTACTTTAATGGAGCCTAGTTTTAGGCCCATATCCACTCCTGCTTGCAGGAAATGCAGAAATCGACCTAGTTGAAATTCCTCTGTTGGGGCCTTATTGGCCTCGCACCATGCAACATATTTTCGCCATATGCGGTGATAATGCGTTGCCGTAACATCTTTCCTGGCCTTAATAAGCGTAGGAATGACTTCTTCCGGAATACCCTTTTCCTTTAGGATCCGGTGTTCAACCGCCATGCCGTCAAACGCAGCCGCGGTAAGTCTTGGAACAGACAGGGCCCCTGTTGTATCAGGTCCTGTCTGAGCGGTAGAGGCCACGGGTCCTCTGAGAGCATCTCTTGAAGTTCCGGGTACCACGCTCGTCTTGGCCAATCCGGAACCACGAGAATCGTGTTTACTCCTCGCTTTCTTATTATTCTCAATACCTTTGGAATGAGAGGCAGAGGAGGGAACACATAAACCGACTGGTACACCCACGGTGTCACTAGAGCGTCCACAGCTATCGCCTGAGGGTCCCTTGACCTGGCGCAATATCTTTTTAACTTTTTGTTGAGACGGGACGCCATCATGTCCACCTGTGGTTTTTCCCAACGGTTTACCAGCATCTGGAAGACTTCTGGGTGAAGTCCCCACTCTCCCGGGTGGAGGTCGTGTCTGCTGAGGAAGTCTGCTTCCCAGTTGTCCACTCCCGGAATGAACACTGCTGACAGTGCTAGTACATGATTCTCCGCCCATCGGAGAATTCTTGTGGCTTCTGCCATCGCCATCCTGCTTCTTGTGCCGCCCTGTCGATTTACATGGGCGACTGCCGTGATGTTGTCTGACTGGATCAGCACCGGCTGGTGTAGGAGCAGGGATTTTGCTTGACTTAGGGCATTGTAGATGGCCCTTAGTTCCAGAATATTTATGTGAAGGGAAGTCTCCTGACTCGACCATAGTCCTTGGAAGTTTCTTCCCTGTGTGACTGCCCCCCAGCCTCGAAGGCTGGCATCCGTGGTCACCAGGACCCAGTCCTGTATGCCGAACCTGCGGCCCTCTAGAAGATGGGCACTCTGCAGCCACCACAGTAGAGACACCCTGGTTCTTGGAGATAGGGTTATTAAGCGATGCATCTGAAGATGCGATCCGGACCACTGGTCCAACTGAAAGATTCTGGCATGGAACCTGCCGAAGGGAATTGCTTCGTAAGAAGCCACCATCTTTCCCAGGACCCGCGTGCAGTGATGCACTGATACCTGTTTTGGTTTCAGGAGGTCTCTGACTAGAGATGACAACTCCCTGGCTTTCTCCTCCGGGAGAAACACTTTTCTCTGGACTGTATCCAGAATCATACCCAGGAACAGTAGCCGTGTCGTCGGAACCAGCTGTGACTTTGGGATATTCAGAATCCAGCCGTGCTGGTGCAGCACTTCCTGAGATAGTGCTACTCCCACCAACAACTGTTCCTTGGACCTCGCTTTTATTAGGAGATCGTCCAAGTACGGGATAATTAAAACTCCCTTTCTTCGAAGGAGTATCATCATTTCCGCCATAACCTTGGTAAATACCCTCGGTGCCGTGGACAGTCCAAACGGCAGCGTCTGAAATTGGTAATGGCAATCCTGTACCACAAATCTGAGGTACTCCTGGTGAGGATGGTAAATGGGGACATGCAAGTAAGCATCCTTGATTTCCAGGGATACCATGTAATCCCCCTCGTCCAGGCTTGCAATAACCGCCCTGAGCGATTCCATCTTGAACTTGAATTTCTTTATGTATGTGTTCAAGGATTTCAAATTTAGAATGGGTCTCACCGAACCGTCCGGTTTCGGTACCACAAATAGTGTGGAATAATAACCCCGGCCTTGTTGAAGTAGGGGTACCTTGATTATCACCTGCTGGGAATACAGCTTGTGAATTGCCGCTAGCACCGCCTCCCTGTCTGAGGGAGCAATCGGCAAGGCAGATTTTAGGAACCGGTGGGGTGGGGACGCCTCGAATTCCAGCTTGTACCCCTGAGATACTATTTGCAGGATCCAGGGATCCACCTGTGAGCGAACCCACTGATCGCTGAAATTTTTGAGGCAACCCCCCACCGTACCTGGCTCCGCCTGTGGAGCCCCACCGTCATGCGGCGGACTTGGAAGAAGAAGCGGGGGAGGACTTTTGCTCCTGGGAACCTGCTGTTTGTTGCAGCCTTTTTCCCCTACCTCTGGACAGAAAAGACCCGCCTTTTCCACGCCTGTTTTTCTGGGTCCGAAAGGACTGAACCTGATAAAACGGCGCCTTCTTAGGCTGTGAGGGGACATGGGGTAAAAATGCTGACTTCCCAGACGTTGCTGTGGAAACTAGGTCCGAGAGACCATCCCCAAATAATTCCTCACCCTTATATGGTAACACTTCCATGTGCTTTTTTGAATCCGCATCTCCTGTCCACTGGCGAGTCCATAAGCCTCTCCTAGCAGAAATGGACAATGCACTTACTTTAGATGCCAGCCGGCAGATTTCCCTCTGTGCATCTCTCATATATAAGACTGAGTCTTTTATATGGTCTATGGTTAACAGGATCGTGTCTCTGTCTAATGTGTCAATATTTTCTGACAGTTTATCTGACCACGCAGCGGCAGCACTGCACATCCATGCTGACGCAATAGCTGGTCTGAGTATAATGCCTGTGTGTGTATATACAGACTTCAGGCTCGCCTCCTGCTTTCTATCAGCAGGTTCCTTGAGGGCGGCCGTATCCGGAGACGGTAGTGCCACCTTTTTAGACAAACGTGTGAGCGCTTTATCCACTCTAGGGGGTGTTTCCCAACGTGACCTATCCTCTGGCGGGAAAGGGAACGCCATTAGTACCTTCTTAGGAATTACCAATTTTTTATCAGGGAAAGCCCACGCTTCTTCACACACTTCATTTAATTCATCTGATGGGGGAAAAACTACGGGTAGTTTTTTCTCTCCAAACATAATACCCTTTTTAGTGGTACCTGTAGTTATATCAGAAATGTTTAACACCTCTTTCATTGCCTCAATCATGCAGTGAATGGCCTTAGTGGGCATCAGATTTGACTCATCGTCGTCGACACTGGTGTCAGTATCAGTGTCGACATCTGGGTCTGCTTGAGGTAGCGGGCGTTTTAGAGCCCCTGACGACCCATGCGACGCCTGGGCAGGCACGAGCTGAGAAGTCGGCTGTCCCACATTTGGCATGTCGTCGATTTTTTTATATAAGGAGTCTATACGTGCACTCATTACTTTCCATAAGCCCATCCACTCAGGTGTCTGTCCCGCAGGGGGTGACATCCCTTCTAAAGGCATCTGCTCCGCCTCCACATCATTATCCTCATCAAACATGTCGACACAGCCGTACCGACACACCGCACACACACAAGGAATGCTCCGAATGAGGACAGGACCCACAAAAGCCCTTTGGGGGGACAGAGTGAGAGTATGCCAGCACACACCAGAGCGCTATATAATGCAGGGACTAACTGAGTTATGTCCCCTATAGCTGCTTTTAATATTATATATATATATATATATATATATATATATATATATTGCGCCCAAATTTAGTGCCCCCCCTCTCTGTTTTTACCCTGTTCTGTAGTGCAGGGGAGAGCCAGGGAGCTTCCTTCCAGCGGATCTGTGAAGGAGAAATGGCGCCAGTGTGTCTGAGGGAGATAGCTCCGCCCCTTTTCCGCGGCCTATTCTCCCGCTTTTTTCTGGATTCTGGCAGGGGTATTTTCCACATATATAGCCTCTGGGGCTATATATTGTGGTATTTTTGCCAGCCAAGGTGTTTTTATTGCAGCTCAGGGCGCCCCCCCCCCCCAGCGCCCTGCACCCTCAGTGACCGGAGTGTGAAGTGTGCATGAGGAGCAATGGCGCAGAGCTGCAGTGCTGTGCGCTACCTTGGTGAAGACTGATGTCTTCTGCCGCCGTTTTTCCGGACCTCTTCTTGCTTCTGGCTCTGTAAGGGGGACGGCGGCGCGGCTCCGGGACCGAACACCAAGGACTGGGCCTGCGGTCGATCCCTCTGGAGCTAATGGTGTCCAGTAGCCTAAGAAGCCCAATCCGGCTGCAAGCAGGCGAGTTCGCTTCTTCTCCCCTTAGTCCCTCGCTGCAGTGAGCCTGTTGCCAGCAGGTCTCACTGAAAATAAAAAACCTAAAACTATACTTTCTTTCTAAGGGCTCAGGAGAGCCCCTAGTGTGCATCCAACCTCGGCCGGGCACGAAATCTAACTGAGGCTTGGAGGAGGGTCATAGTGGGAGGAGCCAGTGCACACCAGGTAGTCATAAATCTTTCTAGAGTGCCCAGCCTCCTTCGGAGCCCGCTATTCCCCATGGTCCTTACGGAGTTCCCAGCATCCACTAGGACGTTAGAGAAAAAGCAATGACATTACAACAGGGCTGGCCAAACCGGTCCTCGAGATCTACCAACAGTACATGTTTTCCAGGCCTCCTGGAGATCTGTAGAATTGTCAGTTAGGAATGAATGCATGAATGAATGAATCTTAATTAGTAATGACTACACCTGAGCACCAGCTAGGTGGTCTGGAAAATGTGAACTGTTGGTAGATCTCGAGGACTGGTTTGGCCAGCCCTGCGTTACAACAATGTTATGTATAGTCCATGAATATTTCTTTACTTTAAAACATTCTGCATAATAAATCCAATTATGTATTATACCATTTTATAGGAAAACTTGACTGATCTGGAATGACTGGATCGCAGCAGGTCACGTCATATTAACAAGATTCATGTATAGGATTATTTATTCTTGTATGATTTACGGCACCTTGTTTAACAAATGAATGCAATATATTTCCCTTTCATTGGCAAACATAATTTTTCCTTACCTAAACCCCCAGGTCCAGCCAATAGAAACTCCTGTCTGCTGATCCTCTTTATAATCGGTCGCTTTTGCTCACTGGGATACGGGAAAAGATCCTGGCAATGTCCTGTAGTATAGTTAAGGGTGACATAACGGCTGCTGAGTGCCAGACACAGATAATGTCCATCTGCTGCTAGCGCACAGGGCTGCTCCGGTGTGGCAACTTCCCGAACCAGGTGCACCTTCTCCTGCCCCACACTGAAGATCTGCACTGTGCGTCGCTTGGAGGAGATTATGCAGACTTCCACACTGAAGGGATCCCCACTTACTGGATTTTCATTGAGGGTGAAGCTGAGTGCCCCCCGGATCTTGATTCCTGGTACTGGTTCAAGTAACTCACTACACAGTAATGTAATAGTATTATCACACAGTACTAGTAACCGGCCCAAAGCAGAGGCGGCTCTCAATTCACATATTGGCTTTTTCAAACCCAGCTGTCTTTGCCTTTGCCGTGTGGTTGTGAAACTAGTATTAGGATGATCTGAATGCTGGACTAACGGTAGACCAGGCGTCTCGGTGCCATTTTCTTCCACTAGCAGGAGGTGATGAATACAGCTGTCGCTGGTGCCTATGTACAGATCATGTCCACAACACTCTAAGCACTCAATCTGTATTCCTGGGGGAAGGTGATCCTTCCCTGATGCACACACCAATCTGAATGCCTGCACACTCATGGCCAAATCAAAAGGGAGTCCCAGGGCGTCCTGAAAAGATAAATGGAAGTACAATGAGTAATATTTTGACAAATAAAGCAGTAACATTGCGCTTAAAGTGCATCTCGTGAAATAAATTAACATTTCTGATGCCAAGATATATAACTGCAGGCACAAGATACCCATTTCATACCAAATATAAGGATATGGGTCATTAGGTCAACCACTATTGGTCGACATGCAGTGGGTCAACATGGTCAATAGGACGACATGAGTTTTTTTTAACTGTTTTGGTGTCGTTTTCTTCGTAAAGTGATGGGGAACCCCAATTAGTGTACTGCTTCGCTCACCATGCTTAGGGCAAGGTGCCTTGCTGCGCTCAGCACAGGATAACCGTTCCCAATTGTAGTCCACGTGGATCATAAAGTATGAAAAAGTTAAAAAAATGGTAAAGAAACTTTGAAAAACTCATGTTGACCTTTTTCCATGTCGACCTACTGACCATAACCCAAATATAATCATTTATGTTTCTTCTTTTTGCTTCTTTCAGATTTTAGGACACACTTCACATGGAAAATCACTATTTGATATTTTAAAGAAACTGATTATGTGTGGGTATTTCACATCCACATTAGAAAACCACTAAACCCCAAAATGGACAGTTTCAGTTATAAGCCATAAAATAAGAATTTACTTACCGATAATTCTATTTCTCGGAGTCCGTAGTGGATGCTGGGGTTCCTGAAAGGACCATGGGGAATAGCGGCTCCGCAGGAGACAGGGCACAAAAGTAAAGCTTTTACAGGTCAGGTGGTGTGTACTGGCTCCTCCCCCCATGACCCTCCTCCAGACTCCAGTTAGGTACTGTGCCCGGACGAGCGTACACAATAAGGGAGGATTTTGAATCCCGGGTAAGACTCATACCAGCCACACCAATCACACCGTACAACTTGTGATCTAAACCCAGTTAACAGTATGATAACAGAGGAGCCTCTGAAAGATGGCTTCCTAAACAATAACCCGAATTAGTTAACAATAACTATGTACAAGTATTGCAGATAATCCGCACTTGGGATGGGCGCCCAGCATCCACTACGGACTCCGAGAAATAGAATTATCGGTAAGTAAATTCTTATTTTCTCTATCGTCCTAAGTGGATGCTGGGGTTCCTGAAAGGACCATGGGGATTATACCAAAGCTCCCAAACGGGCGGGAGAGTGCGGATGACTCTGCAGCACCGAATGAGAGAACTCCAGGTCCTCCTTTGCCAGGGTATCAAATTTGTAAAAATTTACAAACGTGTTCTCCCCTGACCACGTAGCTGCTCGGCAGAGTTGTAATGCCGAGACCCCTCGGGCAGCCGCCCAAGATGAGCCCACCTTCCTTGCGGAATGGGCCTTAACAGATTTAGGCTGTGGCAGGCCTGCCACAGAATGTACAAGTTGAATTTTGTTACAAATCCAACGAGCAATCGACTGCTTAGAAGCAGGTGCACCCAACTTGTTGGGTGCATACAGTATAAACAGCGAGTCAGATTTTCTGACTCCAGCCGTCCTTTAAATGTATATTTTTAAGGCTCTGACAACGTCCAACAACTTGGAGTCCTTCAAGTCGTCTGTAGCCGCAGGCACTACAATAGGCTGGTTCAGGTGAAACGCTGATACCACCTTAGGGAGAAAATGCGGACGCGTCCGCAGCTCTGCCCTATGTCGAATGGAAAATTAAATAAGGGCTTTTATAAAACAAAGCCGCCAGTTCAGATACTCTCCCGGCCGAAGCCAGGGCCAGTAACATAGTCACTTTCCATGTGAGATATTTCAAATCCACCTTCTTTAGTGGTTCAAACCAATTGGATTTGAGGAAATCTAAAACTACATTTAGATCCCACGGTGCCACCTTAGGCACCACAGGAGGCTGTATATGCAATACTCCTTTGATAAAAATCTGGACCTCAGGGACTGAGGCCAATTCTTTTTGGAAGAATATTGATAGGGCCGAAATTTGAACCTTAATAGATCCCAATTTGAGACCCATAGACAATCCTGATTGCAGGAAATGTAGGAAAACGACCCAGTTGAAATTCCTCCATCGGAGCACTCCGCTGCTCGCACCACGCAACATATTTTCGCCAAATACGGCGATAATGCTTCGCGGTGACTTCCTTCCTTGCCTTTATCAAGGTAGGAATGACTTCTTCTGGAATGCCTTTTCCTTTTAGGATCTGGCATTCAAACGCCATGCCGTCAAACGCAGCCGCGGTAAGTCTTGAAAAAGACAAGTACCCTGCTGAAGCAGGTCCCTTCTCAGAAGTAGAGGCCACGGATCGTCCGTGACCATCTCTTGAAGTTCCGGGTACCAAGTCCTTCTTGGCCAAACCGGAGCCACTAGTCTTACTCCTCTTTGCCGTATAATCCTCAATACCTTTGGTATGAGAGGCAGAGGAGGAAACACATATACCGACTGGTACACCCAAGGTGTTACCAGCGCGTCCACAGCTATTGCCTGCGGATCTCTTGACCTGGCGCAATACCTGTCCAGTGTTTTGTTGAGGCGAGACGCCATCATGTCCACCATTGGTTTTACCCAACGGTTTAATAGCATGTGGAAAACTTCTGGATGAAGTCTCCACTCTCCCGGGTGAAGGTCGTGTCTGCTGAGGAAGTCTGCTTCCCAGTTGTCCACGCCCGGGATGAATACTGCTGACAGTGCTATCACGTGATTCTCCGCCCAGCGAAGGATCCTGGCAGCTTCTGCCATTGCCCTCCTGCTTCTTGTGCCGCCCTGTCTGTTTACATGGGCGACTGCCGTGATGTTGTCCGACTGGATCAACACCGGTCTTCCTTGAAGCAGAGGTTCCGCCTGGCTTAGAGCATTGTAGATTGCTCTTAGTTCCAGAATGCTTATGTGAAGAGACTTTTTCAGGCTCGACCACACTCCCTGGAAATTTCTTCCCTGTGTGACTGCTCCCCAGCCTCTCAGGCTGGCATCCGTGGTCACCAGGATCCAATCCTGCATGCCGAATCTGCGGCCCTCCAATAGATGAGCCTCCTGCAACCACCACAGAAGGGATACCCTTGTCCTCGGCGACAGGGTTATCCGCAGGTGCATCTGAAGATGCGACCCTGACCATTTGTCCAACAGATCCCTTTGCATGGAATCTGCCGAAAGGGATTGCTTCGTAAGAAGCTACCATTTTTTCCCAGGACTCTTGTGCATTGATGTACAGACACCTTTCCTGGTTTTAGGAGGTTCCTGACCAGGTCAGATAACTCCTTGGCTTTTTCTTCGGGAAGAAAAACCTTTTTCTGAACCGTGTCCAGAATCATCCCCAGGAACAGCAGACGAGTTGTCGGCATTAATTGGGATTTTGGAATATTCAGAATCCATCCGTGCTGCTTTAGCACCTCTTGAGATAGTGCTAAACCCATCTCTAGCTGTTCTCTGGACCTTGCCCTTATTAGGAGATCGTCCAAGTATGGGATAATTAATACGCCTTTTCTTCGAAGAAGAAATATTATCTCGGCCATTACCTTTGTAAAGACCCGAGGTGCCGTGGACAAACCAAACGGCAGCGTCTGAAACTGATAGTGACAGTTTTGTACAACGAACCTGAGGTACCCCTGGTGTGAGGGGTAATTGGAACGTGGAGATACGCATCCTTGATGTCCAAGGATACCATAAAGTCCCCTTCTTCCAGGTTCGCTATCACTGCTCTGAGTGACTCCATCTTGAACTTGAACTTCTTTATGTACAGGTTCAAGGACTTCAGATTTAGAATAGGCCTTACCGAGCCATCCGGCTTCGGTACCACAAAAAGAGTGGAATAATACCCCTTCCCTTGTTGTAGAAGAGGTACCTTGACTATCACCTGCTGAGAATACAGCTTGTGAATGGCTTCCAAAACCGTCTCCCTTTCTGAGGGGGACGTTGGTAAAGCAGACTTCAGGAAACGGCGAGGTGGCTCTGTCTCTAATTTCAACCTGTACCCCTGAGATATTATCTGCAGGATCCAGGGATTTACCTGCGAGTGAGCCCACTGCGCGCTGTAATTCTTGAGACGACCGCCTACCGCCCCCGAGTCCGCTTGCGAAGCCCCAGCGTCATGCTGAGGCTTTTGTAGAAGCCGGGGAGGGCTTCTGTTCCTGGGAAGGAGCTGCCTGTTGCTGTCTCTTCCCTCGTCCTCTGCCTCGTGGCAGATATGAATAGCCCTTTGCTCTCTTATTTTTAAAGGAACGAAAAGGCTGCGGTTGAAAGGTCGGCGCCTTTTTCTGTTGGGGAGTGACTTGAGGTAGAAAGGTGGATTTCCCGGCCGTAGCCGTGGCCACCAAATCCGATAGACCGACCCCAAATAACTCCTCTACGCATCGCCTGTCCACTGTCGTGTCCATAAAGCTCTTCTGGCCGAAATGGACATAGCACTTACCCGTGATGCCAGTGTGCAGATATCTCTCTGTGCATCACGCATATAAAGAAATGCATCCTTTATTTGTTCTAACGACAGTAAAATATTGTCCCTGTCCAGGGTATCAATATTTTTGATCAGGGACTCTGACCAAACTACCCCAGCACTGCACATCCAGGCAGTCGCAATAGCTGGTCGTAGTATAACACCTGCATGTGTGTATATACCTTTTTGGATATTTTCCATCCTCCTATCTGATGGATCTTTAAGTGCGGCCGTCTCAGGAGAGGGTAACGCCACTTGTTTTGATAAGCGTGTTAGCGCTTTGTCCACCCTAGGAGGTGTTTCCCAGCGCTCCCTAACCTCTGGCGGGAAAGGGTATAAAGCCAATAACTTCTTTGAAATTAGCAGTTTTTTATCGGGGCACCCCACGCTTCATCACACACGTCATTTAATTCTTCTGATTCGGTAAAAACTACTGGTAGTTTTTTCACACCCCACATAATACCCTGTTTAGTGGTACCTGTAGTATCAGCTAAATGTAACATCTCCTTTATTGCCAAAATCATATAACGTGTGGCCCTACTGGAAAATACGGTTGATTCGTCACCTTCACTACCGGAATCAGTGCCTGTGTCTGGGTCTGTGTCGACCGACTGAGGCAAGGGGCGTTTTACAGCCCCTGACGGTGTTTGAGGCGCCTGGACAGGCACTAAGTGAGTGTCCGGCCGCCTCATGTCGGCAAACGACTGCTTAAGCGAGTTGACGCTATCCCGTAATTCCACAAATAAAGGCATCCATTCTGGTGTCGACCCCCTAGAAGGTGACATCCTCATATTTGGCAATTGCTCCGCCTCCACACCAATAACGTCCTCATACATGTCGACACACACGTACCGACACACAGCAGACACACAGGGAATGCTCTATACGAAGACAGGACCCACTAGCCCTTTGGGGAGACAGAGGGAGAGTCTGCCAGCACACACCAAAAGCGCTATATATGACAGGGATAGCCTTATGATTAAGTGCTCCCTTATAGCTGCTTTTATATTAATATATATTGCCATTTATTTTGCCCCCCCTCTCTGTTATACCCTGTTTCTGTAGTGCAGTGCAGGGGAGAGACCTGGGAGCCTTCCTGACCAGCGGAGCTGTGACAGAAAATGGCGCCGTGTGCTGAGGAGATAGGCCCCGCCCCTTTTCCGGCGGGCTCGTCTCCCGCTATTTAGTACATTTAGGCAGGGGTAAATATCTCCATATAGCCTCTGGGGCTATATGTGAGGTATTTTTAGCCTTTTTAAAGGTTTTCATTTGCCTCCCAGGGCGCCCCCCCCCCCAGCGCCCTGCACCCTCAGTGACTGCCGTGTGAAGTGTGCTGAGAGGAAAATGGCGCACAGCTGCAGTGCTGTGCGCTACCTTAAGAAGACTGCAGGAGTCTTCAGCCGCCGATTCTGGACCTCTTCTTGCTTCAGCATCTGTGAGGGGGCCGGCGGCGTGGCTCCGGTGACCATCCAGGCTGTACCTGTGATCGTCCCTCTGGAGCTTCATGTCCAGTAGCCAAGAAGCCAATCCATCCTGCACGCAGGTGAGTTCACTTCTTCTCCCCTCTGTCCCTCGTTGCAGTGATCCTGTTGCCAGCAGGAAACACTGTAAAATAAAAAACCTAAGCTAAACTCTCTAAGCAGCTCTTTATGAGAGCCACCTAGAATTGCACCCTTCTCGGCCGGGCACAAAAATCTAACTGGAGTCTGGAGGAGGGTCATGGGGGGAGGAGCCAGTACACACCACCTGACCTGTAAAAGCTTTACTTTTGTGCCCTGTCTCCTGCGGAGCCGCTATTCCCCATGGTCCTTTCAGGAACCCCAGCATCCACTTAGGACGATAGAGAAAGGGGAAATGCATTATTCAGCATTAGCCAGACATTCCGCAGCAGCCTCCGTGTGAAACGGGTACCAACATGTGTTGAAATCTTGTTCATTATCTTCACTCACACCCGGGATTTTGGTGTGAAAGGGGTGTAACTGTGAATGAATCCACCAATCCATGTAGTGCATGTAGGCCAAGCTGTCAGTCACTCTCTACTTGTTTGGGTAGAGAAGCATCTCTTTCCTAACATCCCACCCTGCTGCCGAGGAGCAAGCATGATGGACATAATAGGATTTTAATACCTACCGGTAAATCCTTTTCTCTTAGTCCGTAGAGGATGCTGGGGTCACATCAAGAACCATGGGGTATAGACGGCATCCGCAGGAGACATGGGCACTTTAAGACTTTCAAAGGGGTGTGAACTGGCTCTTCCCTCTATGCCCCTCCTCCAGACTCCAGTTATAGGAACTGTGCCCAGGGAGACAGACATTTCGAGGAAAAGGATTTAATTTTTAACTAAGGTGAGATACATACCAGCTCACACCTCAAGAACGCCGTACAACATGGCACGCAACACAACGCAAGTCAACGGCATGAACAACATCAGCAACAGGCTGACTATAAACGTAACACAACATGTGTGTAACCACAACTAATAACTGCAGACACAGTACGCACTGGGACGGGCGCCCAGCATCCTCTACGGCAGTGTTTTTCAACCACTGTGCCGTGGCACACTAGTGTGCCCTGAGCAGTCTCCAGGTGTGCCGCCATAGAAGCAGAGCCAGGCCCGTCAGTGTTTTGCCGCTACTGAGGCCCTGGAACGATCAATACTGGTGGGTTTAGTGGTTGCAGAGCCAGTTCTAATTTTGGGCCCAGACAGTGTTTGGCTTTTCTAGCTTTCTCAGATATAGCTGAGGCATTACCTACGGAGAAGCTGTGACATGACATCCTAGGACACGCAACTGCACCATGCATCACCATTATATTTGAGTGTGCCATGGCAATATTTAGATCTTGTTCAGTGTGCCGCGAGTTGTAAAAGGTTGAAAATCTCTGCTCTACGGACTAAGAGAAAAGGATTTACCGGTAGGTTTTAAAATCCTATTTTCTCATACGTCCTAGAGGATGCTGGGGTCACATCAAGAACCATGGAGTTATACCAAAGCTCTAGAACGGGCAGGAGAGTGCGAACGACTCTGCAGCACCGATTGATCAAACATGAGGTCTTCCTCGGCCAGGGTATCAAACTTGTAAAACTTCGCAAAGGTATTTGAACCCGACCAAGTAGCTGCTCAGCAAAGTTGTAATGCAGAGACCCCCCGGGCAGCCGGCCAGGACGAACCCACTTTCCTGGTAGAATGGGCCTTCACCGAATTCGGTAACGGTAACCCAGCCGTAGAATGGGCATGCTGAATCTTATTACAGATCCATCGCGCAATAGTCTGCTTGGAAGCAGGAGCCCCAATCTTGTTGGGAGCAAACAGGACAAACAGAGCCTCCGTTTTCCTAATCTGAGCCGTTCTGGCGACATAAATTTTCAAAGCTCTGACTACATCGAGAGACTTTGATTCCACTAAGGCGTCATTAGCCACTTGCACCACAATAGGTTGGTTCATGTGGAATGATGAAACCACTTTCGGCAGAAAATGCTGACGAGTCCTCAACTCCGCTCTATCCTCATGGAAAATCAAATAGGGGCTCTTGTGAGACAAAGCCGCTAATTCAGACACCCGCCTCGCGGATGCCAAGGCCAACAACATGACCACTTTCCAAGTGACGAATTTCAACTCTACCTTCTGCAAAGGTTCAAACCAATGTGATTGAAGGAACTGCAACACCACGGTAAGATCCCATGGAGCCACTGGGGGCACAAAGGGAGGTTGGATGTGCAACACGCCTTTCACGAAAGTCTGAACTTCTGGAAGGGAGGCCAATTGTTTTTGAAAGAAAACCGATAAGGCTGAAATTTGTACTTTAACTGAGCCCAATTTTAGGCCCGCATCCACACCTGCTTGTAGAAAATGGAGAAAGCGTCCTAAGTGAAACTCTTCCGTAGGAGCCTTCTTGGACTCACACCAAGACACATATTTCCTCCAAATACGGTGGTAATGTTTAGACCAGAGGTTCTCAAACTCGGTCCTCGGGGGCCCACACAGTGCATGTTTTGCAGGTCTCCTCACAGAATCGCAAGTGAAATAATTAGCTCCACCTGTGGACCTTTTAAAATGTGTCAGTGAGTAATTAATACACCTGTGCACCTGCTGGGTTACCTGCAAAACATGCACTGTGTGGGCTCCCGAGGACCGAGTTTGAGAACCTCTGGTTTAGAAGTTACCTCTTTTCTAGCCTGAAGAAGTGTGGGAATGACTTCAAAGAGGATACCCTTTCGGGTTAGGAGCCACGCTTAACCGCCAAGCCGTCAAACGTAGCCGCGGTAAGTCTTGATACACGCACGGCCCCTGCTGTAACAGATCCTCTTGGAGAGGAAGAGGCCAGGGATCTCCTATGAGTAATTCCTGAAGATCTGGATACCAAGCCCTCCTTGGCCAATCTGGAACAATGAGGATCGCCTGAACCTTTGTTCTTCTTATGATCTTTAGCACTTTTGGAATGAGAGGAAGCGTAGGGGAATACATACACCGACTGAAACACCCATGGTGTTACTAGTGCGTCCACAACTATTGCTTGAGGGTCCCTCGACCTGGAACAATATCTCTGCAGTTTCTTGTTGAGACGAGACGCCATCATGTCTATTTGAGGAATTCCCCAACGACTTGTCACTTCTATGAAGACCTCTTGATGAAGACCCCACTCCCCTGGATGGAGATCGTGTCTGCTGAGGAAGTCTGCTTCCCAGTTGTCCACTCCTGGAATGAAGATCGCTGACAGAGCGCTTGTATGTCTTTCCGCCCAACGGAGAACTTTTGTGGCCTCTGACATCGCCGCTCTGGTTTTTGTTACGCCCTGGCGGCTTATGTACGCTACTGCTGTTATATTGTCCGATTGAATCAGGACGGGCAGATTGCGCAGAAGATGTTCCGCTTGAAGAAGGCCGTTGTAAATGGCCCTTAACTCCAGAACGTTTATGTGTAGACAAGTTTCTTGGCTTGACCATCTTCCCTGGAAGTTTTCCCCCTGCGTGACTGCCCCCCAGCCTCGGAGACTCGCATCCGTGGTTACCAAGATCCAGTCCTGGATCCCGAACCTGCGCCCCTCTAGAAGGTGAGAGCTGTTCAGCCACCACAGGAGTGAGATTCTGGTCTTGGAAGACAGGATTATTCTTTTGTGCATGTGCAGGTGGGATCCGGACCACTTGTCCAACAGGTCCCACTGAAACACTCTGGCATGGAATCTGCCAAACTGATTTGCCTCGTAGGCCGCCACCATTTTCCCCAGTAACCGAGTTCATTGATGGACTGACACACTTGTCGGTTTCAGAATTTGTTTGTTTGACCAGGTTCTGAATTTCCAGAGCTTTTTCCACTGGGAGAAAAACTCTGTAATTCTGTGTCCAGAATCATTCCCAAAAACGACAGCCGCGTCGACGGCACCAAGTGCGATTTCGGCAAGTTTAGGAGCCAACCATGTTGTTGCAGAACTGTCAGTAATGTTCTGCAGTAACTGGTCCCTGGATCTCGCCTTTATCAGGAGATCGTCCAAGTACGGGATAATTGTGGCTCCCTGCTTGCGCAGGAGAACCATAATTTCCGCCATTACCTTGGTGAAAACCCTCGGAGCCATGGACAGACCAAACGGCAACGTCTGAAATTGGTAATGACAATCCTGAACTGCAAACCTCAGGTAAGCCTGATGCGGAGGATAAATGGGAACATGCAAGTAGGCATCCTTTATGTCTACCGACACCATAAAATCCCCTCGCTCCAGAGTGGAGATCACCGCTCGGAGAGGTTCCATCTTGAATTTGAATTTTCTTAGGTAGAAATTGAGGGATTTTAGATTCAGGATTGATCTGACCGAGCCGTCCGGCTTCGGGACCACGAACAGGCTCGAATAAAATCCTTCTCCCTGTTGTGATGGGGAAACCTTGATAATGACCTGATTTAGACACAACTTTTGTATTGCGTCGCGTACAACCTCCCTGTCCGGAAGAGAAGCTGGTAAGGCCGATTTGAAAAATCGGCGAGGGGGAACATCTTGAAAACCCCCCACCCCCACCGGTGCTCCTGGGAACCTGCCACTGCCGATTACTTTTTTCCTTTCCCTCTTCCTCCAGTAGCAAGGAAGGAAGAACCTCGGCCTTTCTTGTATTTATTGGGCCGAAAGGACTGCATCTGATAGTGGTGTGTATTCTTTTGTTGTGCAGGAACATAAGGTAAAAAGGACTACTTACCCGCGGTAGCCGTAGATACCAAATCGGTGAGGCCATCACCAAACAAGACACCACCTTTATACTGCAGAGACTCCATATTTTTCTTAGAGTCGGCATCAGCATTCCATTGATGAATCCACAATGCTCGTCTAGCCGAGACTGCCATGGCCTTTGCACCCAAAAGGCCAATATCCCTTGCAGCTTCCTTTAGGTATGCTGCAGCGTCCCTGATATGACCTAGTGTCAAGAGATCGCTATCCCTATCCAGGGTATCTATATCAGATGACAAGTAATCTGCCCATTTTTCGATAGCACTACTCACCCACGCAGATGCAATGGCTAGCCTGAGCAGCGTACCTGTGGTGACATAAATGGATTTCAATGTAGTTTCCTGCCTACAATCTGCCGGATCCTTAAGGGCTGCCGTGTCAGGGGACGGAAGAGCCACCTTTTTGGACAGCCGTGATAGAGCCTTGTCGACAATGGGTGGCGACTCCCACTTTTCCCCATCCCCAGAGGGAAACGGATACGCCACTGGAATCCTTTTGGGAATCTGAAACTTTTTGTCAGGATTTTCCCAAACCTTTTCAAATAGGGTGTTCAGTTCATGAGAGGGAGGAAACGTTACCTCAGGCTTCTTCCCCTTATACATACAGACCCTTTTGTCAGGAACAAGAGGGTCCTCCGAGATATGTAAAATGTCTTTTATCGCCACAATCATGTACCGAATGCTCTGCTAATTTCGGATCTAATCTGGTATCACTATAGTCGACACTGGAGTCAGAGTCCGTGTCAGTATCCGTGTCTGCCAACTGGGCAAATGATCTTTTTTGTGACCCCGAGGGGGTCTGGACTTGTAACAATACATCCTCCACAGATTTCTTCCATGCCTGGTTCTGAGACTCCGATTTATCCAATCTCTTATTAATAAGAGCCATATTAGCATTCAACGCATTTACCCAATCAGGAGTCGGCGGTGCCGACAGGTTCACTCCCACAGACGTTTGTATCCCTAATACAGCCTCCTCCTGGGAAGAGCACTCCGCCTCAGACATGCCGACACACGTGTATTCACCACTCACAGACACACTGGGCATATAGGGGACAGACCCACAGTAAAGTCTGTCAGAGAGACACAGAGGGAGTTTGCCAGCTCACAACCCAGCGCTTCACCAACGGTTCTGAAAACACTAAATAATGTCCCAGACCTGCAGCGCTTTTATAATCAACATATATTGCACCAAATTTACTGTGCCCCCCCCCCCATTTTTCACCCTGATACTTGTGCAGCAGTGAGAGGAAGGACCAGCGTCTCTGCAGCCTGTGTAGAGAAAATGGGCTGTATGAGCTGTGAGGGCTAAGCTCTGCCCCCGTAATGGTGCGCTTCAGTCCCGCAATTTTTTCAAAACTTTTATACCGGCGGGGATTAGGACAGTGCCCTGGCACTATGTCCCTTGTTGCCAGTGTCATATAGAGGTTTATATGCTGCCCAGGTTGGAGTCTGGAGGAGGGGCATAGAGGGAGGAGCCAGTTCACACCCCTTTGAAAGTCTTAAAGTGCCCATGTCTCCTGCGGATCCCGTCTATACCCCATGGTTGTGACCCCAGCATCCTCTAGGACGTATGAGAAAATGAGTTAAGTATTAACACAAGTTTTTTCAGGTATGTTATCTAGCTCTGTAAATAATGAACAATAATAATGCTCAAGAAATCATACATGACAACTACAATATCCTATTAGTTGATTTCTAAGCTTAACAGAGAAATACAGGATGTATCTCAAATGATAGGTTTAGGTACCAACCGGGGAGGTTAGGGTTAGGCTGCAGGGGTAGAAGGTTATGGTTAGGCTGCGGGAAGGGAGGGTTGGACACCACTGGGGAGGATTAGGCTGCTGGGGTGGGATGGTTAGGGACAGGCACCACCCAGGGAGGTTAGGGTTATACTTATTGGTGTAGGGATCCTGCGCATGGGATGCCGCTGTCTGTATTTTGTCCGCCGGCATCACAAGGGCCGGGATCCCGATACCAACCCTCTCAAACATGCCTGTTTGATATGTAGCCTCTCTATACTTTTAAACTGACCATGCAGTTGGCAAGACAATACAGCCGGCAATACACCAACCATAGAGGAATGCGGTCAAGATCCCGCCGGACGGAATCCCGGCGGTCGGAATACCGACACCAGAATCACGACTAGCACAATCCACACATATTCTCCCTCTGTGGGTGTCCACGACACCCATAGAGGGAGAATAAATTAGTGTGCCGAGCGTCGCAAGGCACCGTGGCTGCAGCGTGGCGAGCCCGCAAGGGTCTGCGTTGCGCTCACCCCCCTGTCGGGATTGTGCCGGTCGGGATCCCGGTGTCGGTATTCCGACCGGCGGGATTCCATCTGGCAGGATCTCGTACTGATCCCATCATAGACTATACAAATTAACAATTGGAATGACAGTATGTCTGGGGAACCTGTTTATTAGCAAAGCAACAACTGCCAAAAACAAGAATCAACACTGTGTACACAGCGTACATGAGGCTATGCTGTGCTTCTGTTACAGGATGTAGCATAATGGAAAGATACACTGACCTGAGGAAAATGCTGAAATTGCCTTTTCTACAGAATCAAAAAAAAAAAAAAAAGTGACCAGCAATAAGCTATATAAAGATCTTGAAATATAAAAACAACATTTCCCTCAGCAGATGAAAAGTGCTTACCCACATAAAAATAGTCCTAGCACTTTTTGGAGCCTTTGTAAGAAATAGAAATATCTACATTTGCTTCTTCAGGACAGTGGGACATCTGCCTTATAAGCACTGCACTTTTTTGAGGTACTAGTTAAAACCTAAATAGTAGCTGCATGAAAGGAGAAATAGTAAAATTTAAAAAAGAAAAGAAAAACATTTTTACATTTAAGGGCTGATTTTAAAAAAAACAAAAACAAAAAAAACCTGCCTCCACAATTACAAAATTAGAAAATTCACATTAAGTTAATGGGGTGAATTCAATTGTTTTTGGGAGCGTGTAAGTTATGGGCACCCATCAGGCGATATTAAAGTGTTCTGCAGATTGGCGCAAGTGCGCTTTTTGCTACCAAATCCACTGGGTTTAGATGCAAAAAGCAGCTAAACCCATGCAAAGTACTGTGGCAGAGTGAGGAGGTGAAAAGGAGGGAAAAAAAATCTTTATTTTTAGGTAAAACTGTTGGGACACTGTGCATTTGTAACCATTTAAATTGCAGAAGTTGGCCAATAATGAAAACATTTTATCAGGTGATTTTCTGTAATAAACTCATAAAATGGTATAATTATGTGGTACATGCATTTTGGGGTGTTGTATAGATGGGAAATTAGTATTTGGTTGTTTGTTAGTGTTTAGTACAGTAGGGGAGGGAATTCAGGCTCTTGTTATACCCCACAGACACATGTATAAGAGCAGGTAATAGTATTCTAATTCCACTTTCACAAAGAAAGTCAAATAACTGGGTGAAGCAGTTCTACCCGGTAATTTGCAGATCAACACGGGTCCTTTTTTTTATGTGAAACTGTAAACCCGGGCTGAAATTCCCAGGACTTCGACCCAGGAATTTACCAGGTTGGAGACCTGGGAATTTCAACCCGGATTGACCCTTTCACACAGAAGAAATATCTGTGTTGATGCGCAAATTACCAGTTAGAAAGGATTAACTCTGTAATTTGCTTGCATGTGCAAAAGGGGGGTTATGCAGGGACAGCCAAAACGACCCAGCACTCAAATGCTGGGTAAAAGCAGCCATTTTCAGACATTTCTGTCTGAGAATTATGCGATTCCCAAAATCTTTTTTGATCCTTTTGCTAGAATAGAATTATAGGACTTTCTGTCTATGTACGGATTGAGTCTCTCATATTCAAAATACATTATCCAAATGTTTTTGAGCGTGACCGAGATAGTGACACCTTTGCTTTCTAATGGTTTAATGTACACAAACTTTTTTTATGCACAAATTAAAAATATTGTATAAAATGACCTTCAAACTAGGTGTATAAGGTGTATATGAAACTGAAATGGATTTCATGTTGCATTTATGGTGTGCAAATATTACAAATTAAAAAACGAGTTTTATGGTAAGAACTTACCTTTGTTAAAACTCTTTCTGCGAGGTACACTGGGCTCCACAAGGATAGACATTGGGGTGTAGAGTAGGATCTTGATCCGAGGCACCAACAGGCTCAAAAGCTTTGACTGTTCCCAAGATGCATAGCGCCGCCTCCTCTATAACCCCGCCTCCCTGCACAGGAGCTCAGTTTTTAGTTAACCAGCTCAATGCAGTAGCAGGAAAAGAGACGACAACAGTTAGTAGCCACAAACACCACATTCTCACGACAGGAGAAGTGTCAGCGGCTAATGCCATACCAACCCAAAGAAGCTAAGTGCGTCAGGGTGGGCGCCTTGTGGAGCCCAGTGTACCTTGCAGAAAGAGTTTTAACAAAGGTAAGTTCTTACCATAAAACTCGTTTTCTGCTGCGGGGTACACTGGGCTCCACAAGGACAGACATTGGGTATGTCCTAAAGCAGTTCCTTATAGGAGGGGACGCACTGTAGCGGGCACAAGAACCCGGCGTCCAAAGGAAGCATCCTGGTAAGCGGAAGTATTGAAGGCATAGAACCTTATAAACGTGTTCACTGAGGACCACGAAGCCGCCTTGCACAATTGTTCAAGGGTCGCACCACGGCGGGCCGCCCAAGAAGGTCCAACAGACCGAGTAGAATGGGCCGTAATGTGAGCAGGAGCTGATAGACTAGCCTTCACATAAGCTTGTGCAATCACCATTCTAATCCATCTGGCCAAAGTCTGCTTGTGAGCAGGCCAGCCACGTTTGTGAAAACCAAACAGAACAAAGAGAGAATCAGATTTCCTAATAGAAGCAGTTCTCTTCACATAGATACGGAGAGCCCGTACCACATCCAAAGACCGCTCTTTGGAAGACAAGTCAGGAGAGACCAGGGCCGGAACCACAATCTCCTGGTTAAGGTGAAACGAAGATACCACCTTAGGCAAATATCCGGGACGAGTTCGAAGAACCGCCCGGTCACGGTAAAAAATCAGATATGGGGATCTGCAGGACAAGGCACCCAAATACGACACTCTTCTAGTGGAGGCAATAGCCAGCAAATACACCACCTTAAGGGAAAGCCACTTAAGGTCAGCTGAGCTAAGAGGTTCAAACGTAGACTCTTGCAACGCGGGACATAGGGAGGTTGGATACGCAACACACCCTGAGTAAAGGTATGAACATCAGGCAAGGTCCTTCACTGCACTCACAGCCGCTTGGCAGTGAAGGAAGTCTCACGGATTCTTCAATGGGCAGAACGCCATCTACCGGCCATATCGGCAATATTCATTCCGGGAGTCCTAAATTGGGAAGCGGACTTTCTCAGTCGTCAGGACGTACACGCCGGAGAGTGGGGCCTCCATCCAGAAGTGTTTCAACTCTTACTGGAAAGGTTTATGTAAGCCACTGTGGTGGCTTTGTCCGACTGTACTTGAACAGGACGGTTCTGTATTAAATGCTGGGCCAGGTTCAATGAGTTGAAGACCGCCCGCAATTCCAGAATGTTGATCGGAAGGAGAGACTCCTCCTTGGTCCACCGACCCTGAAGGGAGTGTTGCTCCAACGCCGCGCCCTAACCTCTTAGACTGGCGTCCATCGTCAACAGGACCCAGTCGGATATCCAGAAGGGACGGCCCCTGCACAATCATTGGTCCTGGAGCCACCAGTACAGCGACAGGCGGACCACCAGAGTCAATGAGATCATGTGAGACCTGATCCGGTGAGGCAGGCCATCCCACTTGGCCAGAATCAGCCTCTGGAGGGGGCGAGAATGGAATTGAGCATACTCCACCATGTCGAATGCTGACACCATGAGGCCCAGCACCTGCATCGCCGAATGTATCGACACTTGCGGACAAGACAGGAAGCAACTAATCCTGTCCTGAAGCTTCAGGACTTTCTCCTGAGACAAGAACAACCGCTGGTTGTGAGTGTCCAATAGCGCTCCCAGGTGCACCATGCTCTGAGCAGGGACCAGGGAGGATTTCTTCCAGTTGATGAGCCACCCGTGAGCTTGCAGAAACCGGACAATCAGATCCAAGTGACGTAGGAGAATTTCTGGGGAATTTGCCAGGATCAACAAGTCGTCCAGATACGGTAGGATCCGGACCCCTTGACGGCGGAGTTCTGTCGTCATCACCGCCATAACTTTGGTGAAGACTTGCGGAGCCGTGGTTAAACCAAAAGGTAACGCCCGAAACTGGTAATGGAGGTTGCAAACCTCAGGTATTGCTGTTGTGACACTGCTATAGGAATATGCAGGTAAGCATCCTGTATATCCAGGGAGACCATATAATCCCCAGGTTTCAAGGCCAGAACAATAGAGCGAAGGGTTTCCATACGGAATTTGGAGATTCTCACAAACTTGTTCAACGCCTTGAGGTTGAGAATGGGCCGGGAGGACCCATTCGGTTTCAGGACTAGAAACAGCGGAGAATAGTACCCCTAGCCCCTCTGAGCAAGAGGCATCTGTACTACCACTCCTGTGTCCAGGAGAGTCTGTACCACCGAATGTAGAGTCTTTGCCTTCACCTGATCCGAAGGGACCTTTGTCAGGCAAAATCGACGAGGGGGACGTTTTTTGAAGGCTATGGCATAACCTCGAGTGACGACTTCCCGTACCCAGGCATCTGAAGTGGTCTTCAACCATTCCGGGGTATACCCTAGAAGCCGGTCCCCCAGAGGGGAGGCCCGCCCCGTCATGCGGCAGGCTTATCGGTCTTGGAAGCTGGCTGACGGGCAGCCCAGGCTCTTTTGGGCTTTGGCTTACCAGGTTTGGAAGTGCGGGCCTGTTTGTGGTACGCCTGACCTTTTGCTTTACCTGAAGGACGAAAGGGACGAAAGGAAGTACTTTTAGCCTTCGGCACAGAAGGAGCGGTACTTGGCAGACAGGCAGTTTTGGCAGTAGCCAAATCAGCCACTATCTTATTTAAGTCCTCCCCGAACAGAATATCTCCCTTAAAAGGGAGTACCTGCAGGGTTTTTCTAGAATCCAGATCCACGGACCAGGATCTCAGCCACAATATTCGGCGAGCCAGGACTGACGTAGTAGAAGCCTTGGCTGCTAGAATACCGGCATCAGAAGCCGCCTCTTTAATATAGTGAGAAGCTGTGACAATATAGGACAAGCACTGTCTAGCATGGTCAGTAGAGATTTCAGCTTCCAACTCTAGGGCGCACGCTTCAATAGCTTCTGCAGCCCATGCTGCTGCAATAGTGGGCCTTTGCGCAGCACCCGTGAGGGTGTAAATCGCTTTCAGACAACCCTCCACATGTTTATCCGTAGGCTCTTTCAGAGACGTGACGGTAGTGACAGGTAGAGCCGAGGAAACCACCATCCTTGCCACATGCGAGTCCACTGGAGGAGGCATCTCCCAATTTTTTGACAGCTCTGGCGCGAGGGGATAATGGGTCAGCATCTTCTTGTGAGGCACAAACTTCTTCCCTGGATTTTCCCAGGATTCCTGACGTATATCCACCAGGTGATCAGAATGAGGTAAAATAAGATTTTACTTACCGGTAAATCTATTTCTCGTAGTCCGTAGTGGATTTTCTCTAACGTCCTAGTGGATGCTGGGGACTCCATAAGGACCATGGGGATTATACCAAAGCTCCCAAACGGGCGGGAGAGTGCGGATGACTCTGCAGCACCGAATGAGCAAACACAAGGTCCTCCTCATCCAGGGTATCAAACTTGTAAAACTTTGCAAAAGTGTTCGAACCTGACCAAGTAGCTGCTCGGCAAAGCTGTAATGCCGAGACCCCTCGGGCAGCCGCCCAAGAAGAGCCCACCTTCCTTGTGGAGTGGGCTTTTACTGATTTTGGAGACGGCAATCCAGCCGCAGAATGAGCCTGCTGAATCGTGTTACAGATCCAGCGAGCAATAGTTTGCTTTGAAGCAGGAGCACCCAGCTTGTTGGATGCATACAGGATAAACAGCGACTCAGTTTTCCTGACTCTAGCCGTTCTGGCTACATAAACCTTCAAAGCCCTGACCACATCTAGCAACTCGGAATCCTCCAAGTCACGAGTAGCCACAGGCACCACAATAGGTTGGTTCATATGAAAAGATGACACCACTTTTGGCAGAAATTGTGGACGGGTCAGCAATTCTGCCCTGTCCATATGGAAAACCAGATAGGGGCTTTTATGTGACAAAGCCGCTAATTCTGACACACGCCTAGCTGAAGCCAAGGCTAATAGCATGACCACCTTCCACGTGAGAAATTTTAACTCCACGGTTTTGAGTGGCTCAAACCAGTGTGACTTCAGGAAACTCAACACCACGTTAAGATCCCAAGGTGCCACTGGAGGCACAAAAGGGGGCTGAATATGCAGCACTCCCTTTACAAACGTCTGAACTTCAGGAAGAGAAGCCAGTTCCTTTTGAAAGAAAATGGATAGGGCCGAAATCTGGACCTTAATGGAACCCAATTTCAGGCCCAAAGTCACTCCCGACTGTAGGAAGTGAAGGAAACGGCCCAGCTGGAATTCCTCCGTAGTGGCATTCCTGGCCTCACACCAAGCAACATATTTTCGCCATATACGGTGATAATGTTTAGCCGTCACGTCCTTCCTAGCCTTTATCAGCGTAGGAATAACCTCATCCGGAATGCCTTTTTCTGCTAGGATCCGGCGTTCAACCACCATGCCGTCAAACGCAGCCGCGGTAAGTCTTGGAACAGACAGGGCCCCTGTTGCAACAAGTCCTGTCATAGAGGCAGAGGCCATGGGTCCTCTGTGAGCATTTCTTGCAGCTCTGGATACCAAGTCCTTCTTGGCCAATCCGGAACAATGAGTATTGTTCTCACTCCTCTTTTTCTTATGATTCTCAGCACCTTGGGTATGAGAGGAAGAGGAGGAAATACATAAACCGACTGGAACACCCACGGTGTCACTAGTGCGTCTACAGCTATCGCCTGAGGGTCTCTTGACCTGGCGCAATACCTCTGTAGCTTTTTGTTGAGACGGGATGCCATCATGTCCACCTGTGGCAGTTCCCACCGACTTGCAATCTGCGTGAAGACTTCTTGATGAATTCCCGACTCCCCCGGGTGGAGGTCGTGCCTGCTGAGGAAGTCTGCTTCCCAGTTGTCCACGGAATGAACACTGCTGACAGTGCTCTTACGTGATTCTCCGCCCAGCAAAGAATTCTGGTGGCTTCCGCCATCGCCACCCTGCTCCTTGTGCCGCCTTGGCGGTTTACATGAGCCACTGCGGTGATGTTGTTTGACTGAATCAGCACCGATTGGTGGCGAAGCAGGGTCTCCGCTTGACTTAGGGCGTTGTATATGGCCCTTAGTTCCAGGATATTGATGTGAAGGCAAGTCTCCTGACTTGACCACAGATCTTGGAAATTTCTTCCCTGTGTGACTGCCCCCCACCCTCGGGGGCTTGCATCCGTGGTCACCAGGACCCAGTCCTGAATGCCAAATCTGCGGCCCTCGAGAAGGTGAGCACTCTGCAGCCACCACAGGAGAGACACCCTGGCCCTGGAGGATAGGGTGATCAGCCGATGCATCTGAAGATGTGATCCGGACCACTTATCCAACATATCCCATTGAAAGGTCCTCGCATGGAACCTGCCAAAGGGAATGGCCTCGTATGATGCCACCATCTTTCCCAGGACTCGCGTGCAGTGATGCACCGACACCTGTTTTGGTTTTAATAGGTCTCTGACCAGTGCCATGAGCTCATGAGCCTTCTCCATCGGGAGATAAACCCTCTTCTGGTCTGTGTCCAGAATTATGCCCAGGAAGGGCAGACGAGTCGTAGGAATCAACTGCGACTTTGGAATATTTAGAATCCAGCCGTGCTGTTGTAACACTTCCCGAGAGCGTGCTACGCTGATCAGCAACAGCTCTCTGGACCTCGCCTTTATGAGGAGATCGTCCAAGTATGGGATAATTGTGACCCCTTGCTTTCGCAGGAGCACCATCATTTCCACCATTACCTTGGTAAAAATTCTCGGTGCCGTAGAGAGACCAAACGGCAACGTCTGGAATTGGTAATGACAATCCTGTACCACAAATCTGAGGTACGCCTGATGAGGTGGATAAATGGGGACATGAAGGTATGCATCGTTTATGTCCAGAGACACCATAAAATCCCCCCCTTCCAGGCTTGCGATGACCGCTCTGAGCGATTCCATCTTGAACTTTAACCTTTTCAGGTATATGTTCAGGGATTTTAAATTCAATATGGGTCTGACCGAACCGTCCGGTTTCGGAACCACAAACATGGTCGAATAATAACCCTTTCCTTGTTGGAGGAGGGGAACCTTGACCACAACCTGCTGAAGATACAATTTGTGAATTGCAGCTAACACAATTTCCCTCTCTAAGGGGGAAGCTGGCAGGGCCGATTTGAGGTATCGGTGAGGGGACATCTCCTCGAATTCCAGCTTGTATCCCTGAGACACAATCTCTATTACCCAGGGATCCACCTGGGAGTGAACCCACTTGTGGCTGAAATTTTCGGAGACGCGCCCCCACCGGGCCTAGCTCCGCCTGTGGAGCCCCAGCGTCATGCGGTGGATTTAGTAGAAGCCGGGGAGGACTTCTGTTCCTGGGAACCAGCTGTGTTGTGCAGCTTCTTTCCTCTACCCTTGCCTCTGGCAAGAAAGGACGCACCTCGGACTTTCTTGCCTTTTTGTGAACGAAAGGACTGCATTTGGTAATACGGTGCTTTCTTAGGTTGTGAGGGAACATATGGCAAAACATTTGACTTTCCAGCAGTAGCTGTGGAGACCAGGTCCGAGAGACCCTCCCCAAACAATTCCTCACCCTTGTAAGGTAAAACCTCCATGTGCCTTTTTGAGTCGGCATCGCCTGTCCATTGCCGAGTCCACAGGACCCTTCTGGCAGAAATCGACATTGCATTTATTCTAGAGCCCAGTAGGCTAATGTCTCTTTGAGCATCTCTCATATATAGGACAGCGTCTTTTATATGCCCCAGGGTCATTAATATAGTATCCTTGTCGAAGGTATCCAGTTCCTCAGATAAGGTATCTGTCCATGCTGCTACAGCACTACAAACCCAGGCCGACGCAATTGCCGGCCTTAGTAAGGTACCTGAATGTGTATAAATGGACTTCAGGGTACCCTCTTGCTTTCTATCCGCAGCATCTTTTAGGGTGGCCGTATCCTGTGACGGCAGGGCTACCCTCTTGGATAAGCGTGTTAGAGCTTTATCCACCCTAGGGGAGGATTCCCAGCGTAACCTGTCCGTTGGCGGGAAAGGATACGCCATAAGCATCCATTTGGAAATCTGCAGTTTCTTATCTGGAGATTCCCAAGCCTTTTCACATAACTCATTTAGCTCATGTGAAGGGGGAAAGGTCACCTCCTGCCTTTTTTCCCCATACATATGAACCCTCGTCAGGGACTGGGGTTTCCTCTGTGATGTGCAACACCTCCTTCATTGCTATAATCATATAACGTATAGCTTTAGCCAATTTAGGCTGTAACTTTGCATCATCATAGCAGACACTGGAGTCCGACTCCGTGTCGGTGTCTGTGTCAACAATTTGGGATAGTGGGCGCTTCTGAGACCCTGACGGCCTCTGCGACATAGGATCAGGCATGGGCTGAGACCCTGACTGTCCTAAGGTTTCAACTTTATCCAACCTTTTATTCAAGGAATTAACATTATCATTTAAAACATTCCACATATCCATCCAATCAGGTGTCGGCGCCGTCGGCTGCGACCC
Organism: Pseudophryne corroboree; assembly: GCF_028390025.1. Classification (NCBI taxonomy): domain Eukaryota; kingdom Metazoa; phylum Chordata; class Amphibia; order Anura; family Myobatrachidae; genus Pseudophryne; species Pseudophryne corroboree. Next base: position 402,669,517 of record NC_086445.1, on the reverse strand, counting down.
CACATTAATTTGCTCCCGCTCTGCTTCCACATAGCCTTCCTCGTCAAACATGTCGACACAAGCGTACCGACACACCACACACATACAGGGGATGCTCTTTTTTGAAGACAGTTCCCCCACAAGGCCCTTTGGAGAGACAGAGAGAGAGTATGCCAGCACACACCCCAGCGCTATATGACCCAGGAATCACACAGTAACTTAGTGTTAACCCAGTAGCTGCTGTATATAAAGCTTTTTGCGCCTAATTTTTGTGCCCCCCCTCTCTTTTTACCCTCTTTCTACCGTGTTTCTGCAGGGGAGAGCATGGAGAGCTTCCTCTCAGCGGAGCTGTGGAGAGAAAATGGCGCTGGTGAGTGCTGAGAAAGACGCCCCGCCCCCGCAGCGGCGGGCTTCTGTCCTGCGTTTGTGTGTAAAATAATGGCGGGGACTCATGCATATATACAGTGCCCAACTGTATATATGCTACTTTTTGCCAAGAGGTTCCTAATTGCTGCCCAGGGCACCCCCCCCCCCCCTTCATCAGACGAGGTGTCAGTGACAGCAGTGGATTGTGAGGAGGTAAGAGCTCGCTTAGAGGACCCCTTGGTCTTAGGCGAGCGAGGGTCAGACTTTTTAGTAGTCAAAGGGGTCGATTCTATTCGGCAACTTAAGAATAGGGCCGGGAATTAGCTCCCGACGCTATTCAATACAGCTCCAGTTAAGTCGGCGATGTCCCGTTCTCGCCGACTTAACAGGTAGTTTTGTCGGGAGAACGGGCAATCTCCGACTTAACTACCCGCGGCGATGCTGATTCCCGACAGAATCAGCCACGCGCCGGCCGCGAGGCAGCACTTTTGTCGGGTTTCTTCTCTCATCCCCCGGGGATGAGAGAAGAATTCCCGACAATTGCGGGTCACTAGCAGCTGAATTGAATAGCGTCGGGAGCTAATTCCCGGCGCTATTCTTAAGTTGCCGAATAGAATCGACCCCAAAGACTGGTTCAATTTCTTCAATTGAGTGGACAAGTTATCTGCCCACGGCGGGTTAGCCGCAGGGACCACATACGATTGAACCGGCATAGGAGGTCCCATAGGGGGCGTTAGTTTAGTAACTAGCATATTCAGAAGTGTGGAGAAAGTAGCCCACGGAGGGTCATTATGGACCCCCGTTGCCACAGTCCCACTGAGGGAGCAAGGAGCCCCCAGAACCAGAGCCCTCAGCTGTTATATTCTCCTCATAGGGATCTGTGGCGTCAGCAACACCGGTAGTGTGTTCAGCCCCAGAACCGTTACTCTCAGAAGCAGACATGATATAACTTGCAATATCAGGTAACACAGTACAATTATCAGCAGCACAATACCTCTTGCCCAAACCCCTGCGCAGTGTAGTCAGCACAAGAGGGGATATAGGAGAGATATGGTGACTAAATTCACAGAGAAAAATACAATTACAGTATATCTTGTGAATATCCTATATTACAGTATTATAAACCTGACGCACCAAGCCCCCTCAGGTTATAGAATATAGGGATAGAAAGTTGAGTGAGAGACAGAAAATGAAATTCACCCAGCAAGCTAATGCACACACATGTAGTTACAGTTGTACAATGCAGAGGTTATTACAAACAATAATACTGCACTGGACTAGCTTATACACTGCTCAAAAAAATAAAGGGAACACAAACAACACAATGTAACTCCAAGTCAATCACACTTCTGTGAAATCAAACTGTCCACTTAGGAAGCAACACTGATTGACAATCAATTTCACATGCTGTTGTGCAAATGGAATAGACAACACGTGGAAATTATAGGCAATTAGCAAGACACCCCCAATAAAGGAGTTGTTCTGCAGGTGGTGACCACAGACCACTTCTCAGCTCCTATGCTTTCTGGCTGATGTTTTGGTCACTTTTGAAAGCTGGCAGTGCTTTCACTCTAGTGGTAGCATGAGACGGTGTCTACAACCCACACAAGTGGCTCAGGTAGTGCAGCTCATCCAGGATGGCACATCAATGCGAGCTGTGACAAGAAGGTTTGCTGTGTCTGTCAGCGTAGTGTCCAGAGCATGGAGGCGCTACCAGGAGACAGGCCTGTACATCAGGAGACGTGGAGGAGGCCGTAGGAGGGCAACAACCCAGCAGCAGGACCACTACCTCCGCCTTTGTGCAAGGAGGAGCACTGCCAGAGCCCTGCAAAATGACCTCCAGCAAGCCACAAATGTGCATGCGTCTACTCAAACGATCAGAAACAGACTCCATGAGGGTGGTATGAGGGCCCGACGTCCACAGGTGGGGGTTGTGCTTACAACCCAACACCGTGCAGGACGTTTGGCATTTGCCAGAGAACACCAAGATTGGCAAATTCGCCACTGGCGCCCTGTGCTCTTCACAGATGAAAGCAGGTTCTCACTGAGCACATGTGACAGAGTCTGGAGACGCCAAGGAGAACGTTCTGCTGCCTGCAACATCCTCCAGCATGACCGGTTTGGCAGTGGGTCAGTAATGGTGTGGGGTGGCATTTCTTTGGGGGGCCGCACAGCCCTCCATGTGCTCGCCAGATGTAGCCTGACTGCCATTAGGTACTGAGAGGAGATCCTCAGACCCCTTGTGAGACCATATGCTGGTGCGGTTGGCCCTGGGTTCCTCCTAATGCAAGACAATGCTAGACCTCATGTGGCTGGAGTGTGTCAGCAGTTCCTGCAAGTGGAAGGCATTGATGCTATGGACTGGCCCGCCCGTTCCCCAGATCTGAATCCAATTGAGCACATCTGGGACATCATGTCTCGCTCCACCCACCAACGCCACGTTGCACCACAGACTGTCCAGGAGTTGGCGGATGCTTTAGTCCAGGTCTGGGAGGAGATTCCTCAGGAGACCATCCGCCACCTCATCAGTAGCATGCCCAGGCATTGTAGGGAGGTCATACAGGCACGTGGAGGCCGCACACACTACTGAGCCTCATTTTGACTTGTTTTAAGGACATTACATCAAAGTTGGATCAGCCTGTAGTGTGTTTTTCCACTTTAATGTTGATTGTGACTCCAAATCCAGACCTCCATGGGTTAATAAATTTGATTTCCATTGATAATTTTTGTGTGATTTTGTTGTCAGCACATTCAACTATGTAAAGAACAAAGCATTTAATAAGAATAATTCATTCATTTAGATCTAGGATGTGTTATTTTAGTGTTCCCTTTATTTTTTTGAGCAGTATATATATAGCTATGTAGTCAATAGATATTACACTGCACAGTAAAAAACTGAATGTATATCACAGGGCACTTGTACCAGAGAACCCTGACTAAATGCACTTTTTCTTAACTATCACTGTCTAAACGACATGTAGAATACTTAGGGTCTTGTAAAGTCACAACGCTGACTATCAGGCGGCTTTACAAAGGAGGATTTGCACAAGCAGTCCCAGGAACAGTGTAGCTGAGAGAAATGGCACCCAAACACTGACAGGGAGTGAGGGAGAGACAGATATGAAGCTCCAGGGCGGGAACATTTACTGTAAATGGCGCGCTGGGGGAGGGGCTCCAGGTCTAAGCCTTATCCCCTCTGCTGGCAAAACCACCTGGTAATGTGGGCTACTCTAAAAAGGTTTAGAGAGAAAACTTGACCTGCACCCATGCCCTGGTGATCTAGTGGGATCGCCTGTATGCCACAGTGTCCACCGCCAGCGCGCGCGGCCCGCCACCCACCGACCGTGCCAGATCGCGATACAGCACGGGACCCACTCACCACCTCCCGAAGCGCGGCCACGCGATCCCGGAGAGCCCCAGCCGTGTGTGCCTGACAGGAAGAAAACCGGAGCCTCCCGCTGTAGTTACCCGGCAACCAGGCCGCGGGAGTGTACAGTGCCGCTAGGGAGAGATGGAGCTGCAGCAGTGAATGTCTCCCTACATCTACACACTGCTGCAGCCCTTGAAGTTTTCACTTTTCTTCTTAAAAAGCTTTCTTTAGGGCTGCTAGGAGCAGCCCCTCTATTAAGTGCCTGCTATCTGCGGCACCAACTACAAAACTGAGCTCCTGTGCAGGGAGGCGGGGTTATAGAGGAGGCGGCGCTATGCATCTTGGGAACAGTCAAAGCTTTTGAGCCTGTTGGTGCCTCGGATCAAGATCCTACTCTACACCCCAATGTCTATCCTTGTGGAGCCCAGTGTACCCCGCAGCAGAAAACTAAATACAAAATTCTGGTCCCAAGCATTACGTATATGGAACATCAACATGTATAATTTGTTCTGGGGAGTTTTTAGTGGTTGTTAAAATGACAGCTCTTTATGCCATGCAATGAACACACAGGTAACAAATAAGCAGTCGTCATCCCATCCCCAACTGCCTAGAACGGTTCTGCCACCATGCTGCTTATTTAGGTATTATGACTGCTGATACAGTAATGGTTAGAAATCTTGTCCATATCATGCAATGTTAAGTAACTTTTTTTTCAATCTTGCTTATACTGTTTCTGTACTTTGGAAAGCGCTTGAGAACCCCTTGTGGGACACCATATAAAGAAAAAGAATAATACTAAGAACACACAATAAATTATATATTCTCAATACTGAGGCACCATATAGTGATGGGAACAGATTATTTTGTGCCACAACACTATATACGGGGACAGAGTACTATAGTACAGAGATTTTCAACCTTTTACAACTCGCGGCACACTGAACAAGATTTCAATATTGCCAAGGCACACTCAAATATAATGGTGATGCATGGTGCAGTCGCATGTCCTAGGATGTCATGTCGCAGCTTCTCAATAGGTAACGCATCTGAGAAACCCAGAAGAGCCCAACACTGCCCAGGCACAAAATTAGAACTGGCTCTGCAATCACTAAACCCACCAGTATTGATCGTTCCAGGGCCTCAGTAGCGGCAAAACACTGACGGGCCTGGCTGTGCTTCTATGGCGGCACACCTGGAGACTGCTCAGGGCACACTAGTGTGCCACGGCACAGTGGTTGAAAAACTGTGCTATAGTATATAATAATAATGTTATTTGTATAGGTTATCTATTTCCTTCCACTGTTCGAAGTGTTATCCAGTTCCTAATACTAAAGCTGGGAAATCACAAGTACGGTTTCTGTCAATGTCACGCTCACCATACTCAGAAGCTGCCTAGTAGCAGTCTCTGCAGGCTGCAGCCTGATCCCAGTCTCCTGCACAACCCTGCACTACATCCATTAGGAACAGGTTTCACCTGGTGAGTCAGTCAGTGGCTGCACTGGGAGCAGCAATAACAGCATAGCATCTGGGGCACAGGTGGAAGCTGCCCTGACACACAGCATGCACAGCACAGTATGTATATTGGGTGAATGCTGGCCAAACACATACCACCAGCATGACAAATAGCAGGACCACCACCACATACGTGCAGTACAAATGATAACATAACATGTATGTAAGGAGTATATGGAGAAGCATGACAAATGTTTCACCTTAGTACAAGCAACATTATTTTCTGCCAATGCAATTAATCAGCGATTTACTGCATACGCCCACTCCCCATACTATGATGTAAATAGACGTATGGTATTCTACCTGATATTTCCTGGAGCATTCTCACAGCTCTGGCCAATGCCTGGCACAGATCACACACAGATGGGCGCAGCGTACACATGCCACACTACACACAGGAGCTGCATGTGTGGCCGCTGCACACAGGTGTATGCATGTATGTATGTAGGGGGAAGAGTGTGCGGGCCAGCAGTACCTGGATGTTCTGTGGCTGCCCCGGGCCTCCTCTCTGTCACTGTCACGTGATCCCAAGGGGCGGGACTCCCGTGGTACGTGACGTGCCACCCTGACATTGGCACTAACCACGTGATAGCCTGTAGAAATCTGCCGCCGCCATCTTTGGTTTGGGTATGTGTACAAAAACACACCCCTCTGGATAAAATCCTATATTACAGTGCATCTCTCAGGTAGGTTATGGCCGACACAGTGTTGTTCTATGCCTCCCTGCTATGTATCCGCTATACAGATTTCTGTCTCTATGGAGCACTTGTAAAATCCGACAGCTGCCTGTGCAGTGCACTATATGTAGCGCAGCTCTGACGCCACTTCCGGGCGCGGCGCAGAGCGCTGTATTGGAGCTGTCAGCCATGGCTCTGGGAGCTAGTAGTTCGGGTGATGTGAGGCCGGAGTGTGATCTGCTGCACCCGGAGCTGCTCTCCAGGGACTTCCTGCTGCTGTCTCTAGGCCAGGTGAGGCAGAGGGTGCGGCATAGCGCGGGTACAGCACCTGTGCCCCAGTTAGGGGGGGACCATGCTGGTGTGGGGGAGATTTATCAAAGCTTGGAGAGAGATAAAGTCCCACCCAATCCGCGTCTGCTGTGTTACCGACTGTGCTAGAAAAAATGACAGCTGATTGGTCGGTACTTTATCTCTGTTCAAACTCAAACTCAAATACATTTATCTAGCACCACAGTTTATAAAATGACAAGCTGCTAGGTTGCTATGGGCAACTTTTGATGCATCTCTCTCTGGGGGTCATTCCGAGTTGATCGCTAGCTGCATTCATTCGCTGTGCAGCGATGAGGCAAAAAATGGCACTTCTGCGCATGCGGTGCAATGCGCACGCGCGACGTACTATTACAACAACAATGTCGTTTCACACAGGGTCTAGCGAAGCATTTCAGTCGCACTGGTGGCCGTAGAGTGATTGACATGAAGTGGGCGTTTCTGGGTGTCAACTGACCGTTTTCAGGGAGTGTTCGAAAAAACGCAGGCGTGGCTGGGCGAATGCAGGGCGTGTTTGTGACGTCAAAACAGGAACTGCATAGTCTGAAGTGATCACAAGCGCTGAGTAGGTTTTGAGCTACTCTGAAACTGCACAAAAAACGTTGTAGCCGCTCTGCGATCCTTTCGTTCGCACTTCTGCTAAGCTAAAATACACTCCCAGTGGGAGGCGGCATAGCGTTTGCATGGCTGCTAAAAACTGCTAGCGAGCGAACAACTCGGAATGACCACCCCTGTACGAGTATGGGGGCTGGCATGCTGCTGCTGTATGCTGTGTAGCAAAAAGGGGCGTACACACTGGAGCAACGGGCATTTGTTACGACATAGGAATGCCCATCTGCCCAAATTGCCTGTATATACTGGAGCGATGTTAATGAAGGACAGAATGATCATGTTCCGGCCTTCATTAACCTACTACAGGACACTAGCGATATTGTCAGGTTTGATGTGCAGCACATCAAACCTGACAACGTCACTAGCGACAACAGGAGCACGCACATTGGGCATACACACTGATCGATACACCGTTCTGATTCGACATATCGTGCTGAGATCACTCCCGGGTATACCCAACTTTGCTGTCCGCAGCAGATAGGGAAACTGAATATTACTCCATTAATATGTGCCCATTATCCATACATACCTGAGTCTTAATAAAACTTACATAAAATCGTAATTATTACAGTCTTGTAAAAATATAAAACAACTTGAGATGACCATAAGAAGGGAAGATGTCCCTGCTTATTGGGGAGTTGCTGATGCTCCATAGAGTCAGTTGTACAAGCACGAAAAGTTAGCACATATCACACCGTGTGTACACAGCTTGCGATAACCATGAGCGCTCCCATGGGGTCGGTATCGCAAGAAAAAATAGTGAAAATCGCATATTGTCAAAATTGGTGGTTCTGGGCTTCGGGTAGTTCAAGGGAACTCTCATAGTCAAAATTGCCACTTACTTAAAATCTCACCATGTGTATGCACCTTTACTGTGAGAGAAGCATGGGTATGTATCTCTAACCGGTGCTATGCACCTCCTGCATTTGCATTACTAAGGATTGCAGTTGTAAAGCTGCTGCAATCAGCTTTGCAGTTGCAATCCTTAGTGAATTATGAGCCTGATTCACTACCGTTTGCAAATGTGAGATTGCACGCAGTGAGCGATTATTGGCAGACTGGATATGCTGAGAAAACATTGTGCATGAGCAAAGAGCAAAATGCGATCGTACTGCGTTTGCAGCCTAATTGTAAAGTGAACGCATTTTGATGGACTGGAAGTGACCATTTTTAGGTGTTAACATGGCGTTTCTGGGGAGTGGTTGGGAAAACGCAGGCATGTCATGGTCGTTTTCAGGGGGGTGTATCTGACGTCATCTGCGAACGTCGCATTCAAAAACATGTCGCCCGTTGCAACTGCATTCTGATTTGAGTGTTTTAGGGTAGCCGCAACTGCGATTCTGCTAATGCATACACAGATTTGTGGATGTCTTTTATCTTTTTCTAGGCGGTTCTTTACAGACGATTTTAGCAATAGCAGAGTTGATAGAATCGCTATCTCAGCCCTAGGCCCATTATTGCATCTTGGATTAGTCTAGACGCCATTCTAGAGGTAGTCTAGTTCCAGCCAGGCATATAATATTTATGCGCCATCTGCAGCCTCTTCAGCTGTAAATAGCAAACAAAAGAATGTGGTTCTGATTATTGTCTATTGTGCCACTGTTAAGGATTCACATAAGTAATTATCGAAGATTTTACATTCAGCTTATTTGTGAGAAGTCGTGTATAGATTTGAGGTGCCCATAAACTAGTGCGATTTGGGCCCTTTTCATCCAATTCTGACGCATCGGGCCGAGAAATCGAATGAAAAGTGTTAAATGGCATGTGTATTACCTCCGATTCGATGCACGGTCCTGTGCACATCGGATCAGAGCTGGAGATCGCAAGGGCTGCACTATAGATTTATCGGATTCGGCACTAGTGTTCACGCTAGGCAGTTTTAGCAGGGCGCCTCGCCCCTCCCAATTTTTTTTTTAATTTTTTTTTTATTAAGGGCAGAACCCGCCCTTCCCTTTCTGCGGCGCCCTGCTAAAACTGCCGACCGCTTTCTGCCCTCACAGCTTCACGCGGCATCCATTCACGCTGAGAGAGCGCTTGGGGGAAGCCCAGCACCTCTGCAGGTGCTGGGCATGCCCCCAACAGTGATGCCGCCCATGCCCCCTCTTTTTTACGTCTGCGGGCTGAACCGCCCACTTTTATTACCCGCAATTACCCCGTCCCCTATTTTGAATGGAAGCCGCGCGCGCACGCTAGTGCCCCTCTAGGTCCGGCGCCCTGCCCGGATTCTAGAGTGAACACTACGGCAGCCTTGGCTGGTTATCGCATACGATACACCGTATGCAAAAGGACTGTATACAATGTATTGTGTGTGATCCGGCCTCCCGGGAAGCTGCCGGGCAGTTCAAGGGAGATCGTATGTGACTTCTCCCCTCGGAGAAGTTGCAGTAGTATATTGGGACCTTAACAAATATCCTTGTATTCAACTATGATGCTTTTATTCTGGTGTGTCAAAACGATGAGCGTCAAGCATAGTGTCTGCAAATAGGAAGGGGAACCTTTGTAAATGTAATAATGTACGATTGGCACTTTCTTTTTAATTTGCAGATGCGCTAAATCATTGTGATATGTGTTCAGAACAGTGACATCTAATGGGTCACCAGCTCTGTGATGTCGGTACACAAAACCTTCAACTCCAACCCCCTTATTTTATGACTGTCCGACTTCTGCATGAATGGCAAATGGATATTATGCGTAACAAATCTACTGTAGTAAACTGGTAGCATAAGGCATTGTCATCACCACCACATAAATTAGCAGGATACTTTGAACATAAAATATTTATTTCTCTATCGTCCTAGTGGATGCTGGGGTTCCTGAAAGGACCATGGGGAATAGCGGCTCCGCAGGAGACAGGGCACAAAAAGTAAAGCTTTTCCAGATCAGGTGGTGTGCACTGGCTCCTCCCCCTATGACCCTCCTCCAGACTCCAGTTAGATTTTTGTGCCCGGCCGAGAAGGGTGCAATCTAGGTGGCTCTCCTAAAGAGCTGCTTAGAAAAAGTTTAGCTTAGGTTTTTTATTTTACAGTGAGTCCTGCTGGCAACAGGATCACTGCAACGAGGGACTGAGGGGAGAAGAAGTGAACTCACCTGCGTGCAGGATGGATTGGCTTCTTGGCTACTGGACATCAGCTCCAGAGGGACGATCACAGGTACAGCCTGGATGGTCACCGGAGCCGCGCCGCCGGCCCCCTTGCAGATGCTGAAGTCAGAAGAGGTCCAGAATCGGCGGCTGAAGACTCCTGCAGTCTTCTAAAGGTAGCGCACAGCACTGCAGCTGTGCGCCATTTTCCTCTCAGCACACTTCACACGCAGTCACTGAGGGTGCAGGGCGCTGGGGGGGGGCGCCCTGGGAGGCAAATGTAACCTATATAAAGGCTAAAAATACCTCACATATAGCCCCCAGAGGCTATATGGAGATATTTAACCCCTGCCTGGATTCACTAAATAGCGGGAGACAGGCCCCGCCCCTTTTCCGGCGGGCTCATCTCCTCAGCACACGGCGCCATTTCCTCTCACAGCTCCGCTGGTCAGGACGGCTCCCAGGTCTCTCCCCTGCACTGCACTACAGAAACAGGGTAAAACAGAGAGGGGGGGCAAATTTATGGCGATATTTTGATATATATAAAGCAGCTATAAGGGAGCACTTATTATAAGGCTATCCCTGTTATATATAGCGCTTTTGGTGTGTGCTGGCAAACTCTCCCTCTGTCTCCCCAAAGGGCTAGTGGGTCCTGTCTTCGTTAGGAGCATTCCCTGTGTGTCTGCTGTGTGTCGGTACGTGTGTGTCGACATGTATGAGGACGATATTGGTGTGGAGGCGGAGCAATTGCCAAATATGAGGATGTCACCCCCTAGGGAGTCGACACCAGAATGGATGCCTTTATTTATGGAACTACGGGATAGTGTCAACACGCTAAAGCAGTCGTTTGACGACATGAGACGGCCGGACAATCAATTAGTGCCTGTCCAGGCGACTCAAACACCGTCAGGGGCTGTGAAACGCCCTTTGCCTCAGTCGGTCGACACAGACCCAGACACAGGCACTGACTCCAGTGGTGACGGTGACGAATCAACCGTATTTTCCAGTAGGGCCACACGTTATATGATTTTGGCAATGAAGGAGGCGTTACATTTAGCTGATACTACAGGTACCACTAAACAGGGTATTATGTGGGGTGTGAAAAAACTACCTATAGTTTTTCCTGAATCAGAAGAATTAAATGACGTGTGTAATGAAGCGTGGGTTGCCCCTGATAAAAAGCTGATAATTTCAAAGAAATTATTGGCATTATACCCTTTCCCGCCAGAGGTTAGGGAGCGCTGGGAAACACCTCCTAGGGTGGACAAGGCGCTAACACGCTTATCTAAACAAGTGGCGTTACCCTCTCCTGAGACGGCCGCACTTAAAGATCCATCAGATAGGAGGATGGAAAATATCCAAAAAAGTATATACACACATGCAGGTGTTATACTACGACCAGCTATAGCGACTGCCTGGATGTGCAGTGCTGGGGTAGTTTGGTCAGAGTCCCTGATTGAAAATATTGATACCCTGGACAGGGACAATATTTTACTGTCGTTAGAACAAATAAAGGATGCATTTCTTTATATGCGTGATGCACAGAGGGATATCTGCACACTGGCATCACGGGTAAGTGCTATGTCCATTTCGGCCAGAAGAGCTTTATGGACGCGACAGTGGACAGGCGATGCGGATTCAAAACGACATATGGAAGTTTTGCCGTATAAAGGGGAGGAGTTATTTGGAGTCGGTCTATCAGATTTGGTGGCCACGGCTACAGCCGGGAAATCCACCTTTCTACCTCAAGTCACTCCCCAACAGAAAAAGGCACCGACTTTTCAACCGCAGCCCTTTCGTTCCTTTAAAAATAAGAGAGCAAAGGGCTATTCATATCTGCCACGAGGCAGAGGTCGAGGGAAGAGACAGCAACAGGCAGCTCCTTCCCAGGAACAGAAGCCTTCCCCGGCTTCTACAAAAGCCTCAGCATGACGCTGGGGCTTCTCAAGCGGACTCGGGGACGGTGGGTGGTCGTCTCAAAAATTACAGCGCGCAGTGGGCTCACTCGCAGGTAGATCCCTGGATCCTGCAGATAATATCTCAGGGGTACAGGTTGGAATTAGAGACAGATCCACCTCGCCGTTTCCTGAAGTCTGCTTTACCAACGTCCCCCTCCGAAAGGGAGACGGTTTTGGAAGCCATTCACAAGCTGTACTCTCAGCAGGTGATAGTCAAGGTACCTCTTCTACAACAAGGGAAGGGGTATTATTCCACTCTTTTTGTGGTACCGAAGCCGGATGGCTCGGTAAGGCCTATTCTAAATCTGAAGTCCTTGAACCTGTACATAAAGAAGTTCAAGTTCAAGATGGAGTCACTCAGAGCAGTGATAGCGAACCTGGAAGAGGGGGACTTTATGGTATCCTTGGACATCAAGGATGCGTATCTCCACGTTCCAATTTACCCCTCACACCAGGGGTACCTCAGGTTCGTTGTACAAAACTGTCACTATCAGTTTCAGACGCTGCCGTTCGGATTGTCCACGGCACCTCGGGTCTTTACAAAGGTAATGGCCGAGATGATGATTCTTCTTCGAAGAAAAGGCATATTAATTATCCCATACTTGGACGATCTCCTAATAAGGGCAAGGTCCAGAGAACAGCTAGAGATGGGATTAGCACTGTCTCAAGAAGTGCTAAAACAGCACGGGTGGATTCTGAATATTCCAAAATCCCAGTTAATGCCGACAACTCGTTTGCTGTTCCTAGGGATGATTCTGGACACGGTTCAGAAAAAGGTTTTTCTCCCGGAGGAAAAAGCCAAGGAGTTATCCGAGCTTGTCAGGAACCTCCTAAAACCAGGAAAGGTGTCTGTACATCAATGCACAAGATTCCTGGGAAAAATGGGGGCTTCTTACGAAGCAATTCCATTCGGCAGATTCCACGCAAGAATTTTCCAAAGGGATCTGTTGGACAAATGGTCAGGGTCGCATCTTCAGATGCACCTGCGGATAACCCTGTCTCCAAGGACAAGGGTGTCTCTTCTGTGGTGGTTGCAGAGTGCTCATCTATTGGAGGGCCGCAGATTCGGCATACAGGATTGGATCCTGGTGACCACGGACGCCAGCCTGAGAGGCTGGGGAGCAGTCACACAAGGAAGAAACTTCCAGGGAGTATGGACGAGCCTGGAAACGTCTCTTCACATAAACATTCTGGAACTAAGAGCAATATACAATGCTCTAAGCCAGGCAGAACCTCTGCTTCAGGGAAAACCGGTGTTGATCCAGTCGGACAACATCACGGCAGTCGCCCATGTGAACAGACAGGGCGGCACAAGAAGCAGGAGTGCAATGGCAGAAGCTGCAAGGATTCTTCGCTGGGCAGAGAATCATGTGATAGCACTGTCAGCAGTGTTCATCCCGGGAGTGGACAACTGGGAAGCAGACTTCCTCAGCAGACACGATCTTCACCCGGGAGAGTGGGGACTTCATCCAGAAGTCTTCCACTTGCTGGTAACCCGTTGGGAAAGACCAATGGTGGACATGATGGCGTCTCGCCTCAACAAAAAACTGGACAGGTATTGCGCCAGGTCAAGAGATCCGCAGGCAATAGCTGTGGACGCGCTGGTAACGCCTTGGGTGTACCAGTCGGTGTATGTGTTTCCTCCTCTGCCTCTCATACCAAAAGTATTGAGAATTATACGGCAAAGAGGCGTAAGAACGATACTAGTGGTTCCGGATTGGCCAAGAAGGACTTGGTACCCGGAACTTCAAGAGATGATCACGGAAGATCCGTGGCCTCTACCTCTAAGGAGGGACTTGCTTCAGCAGGGTCCCTGTCTGTTTCAAGACTTACCGCGGCTGCGTTTGACGGCATGGTGGTTGAACGCCGGATCCTAAAGGAAAAAGGCATGCCGGAAGAAGTCATTCCTACTTTGATTAAAGCAAGGAAGGAAGTAACCGTGCAACATTATCACCGAATTTGGCGAAAATATGTTGCGTGGTGCGAAGATCGGAGTGCTCCGACGGAGGAATTTCAACTGGGTCGATTCCTACATTTCCTGCAATCAGGATTGTCTATGGGTCTCAAATTGGGATCTATTAAGGTTCAAATTTCGGCCCTGTCGATTTTCTTTCAAAAAGAATTGGCTTCAGTCCCTGAAGTCCAGACCTTTGTTAAGGGAGTGCTACATATACAGCCTCCTGTGGTGCCTCCAGTGGCACCGTGGGATCTCAATGTGGTTTTGGACTTTCTAAAATCTCATTGGTTTGAACCACTAAAGAAGGTGGATTTGAAATATCTCACATGGAAAGTGACCATGCTTCTAGCCCTGGCTTCGGCCAGGAGAGTGTCAGAACTGGCAGCTTTATCTTACAAAAGCCCATATCTGATTTTCCATTCGGACAGGGCAGAACTGCGGACTCGTCCGCATTTTCTCCCTAAGGTGGTGTCAGCATTTCATCTGAACCAGCCTATTGTAGTGCCTGCGGCTACAAGTGACTTGGAGGACTCCAAGTTACTGGACGTTGTCAGAGCATTAAAAATATATATTGCAAGGACAGCTGGAGTCAGAAAATCTGACTCGTTGTTTATATTGTATGCACCCAACAAGATGGGTGCTCCTGCGTCTAAGCAGACGATTGCTCGTTGGATCTGTAGCACAATCCAACTTGCACATTCTGTGGCAGGCCTGCCACAGCCTAAATCTGTAAAGGCCCACTCCACAAGGAAGGTGGGCTCATCTTGGGCGGCTGCCCGAGGGGTCTCGGCATTACAACTTTGCCGAGCAGCTACGTGGTCAGGGGAGAACACGTTTGTAAAATTTTACAAATTTGATACTCTGGCTAAGGAGGACCTGGAGTTCTCTCATTCGGTGCTGCAGAGTCATCCGCACTCTCCCGCCCGTTTGGGAGCTTTGGTATAATCCCCATGGTCCTTTCAGGAACCCCAGCATCCACTAGGACGATAGAGAAAATAAGATTTTACTTACCGATAAATCTATTTCTCGGAGTCCGTAGTGGATGCTGGGCGCCCATCCCAAGTGCGGATTATCTGCAATAATTGTACATAGTTATTGTTAACTAATTCGGGTTATTGTTGAAGGAAGCCATCTTTCAGAGGCTCCGCTGTTATCATACTGTTAACTGGGTTTAGATCACAAGTTGTACGGTGTGATTGGTGTGGCTGGTATGAGTCTTACCCGGGATTCAAAATCCTCCCTTATTGTGTACGCTCGTCCGGGCACAGTACCTAACTGGAGTCTGGAGGAGGGTCATAGGGGGAGGAGCCAGTGCACACCACCTGATCTGGAAAAGCTTTACTTTTTGTGCCCTGTCTCCTGCGGAGCCGCTATTCCCCATGGTCCTTTCAGGAACCCCAGCATCCACTACGGACTCCGAGAAATAGATTTATCGGTAAGTAAAATCTTATTTTTATTAATATTTCTGAACAAGAATACTTTTCTAATACAAATTAAAAAGTTCTGGGGACACAGCCTATCCTAACTCTAAAATGCAATGTAAAAACAGATCTGGTCAGTATGTGCGTGCAACATGTAAACTCATGCTGCGTTTTCACTGCAAGCAAAAAAACAAAAACATGCATTTGCACACATTGGGGTATATTTACTAAGGTCCCGATTTTGACCGAGATGCCGTTTTTTCTTCAAAGTGTCATCTCGGTAATTTACTAAGCAAAATTCACGGCAGTGATGAGGGCATTCGTAATATTTTGGAAGTCCTAGGAAAAAATCACGAATCAATACACCATCGGTCAAATACGCCTGCAATTTGGTAGAAATCGGGAATTTACTAAAAAGTGCAAATCACAAACACTGCCGACAATAGCCAAACACTGCCGTGCAGAAATACAAATCGTAAAAAAGTGCTAAAAAAAAAACAGACCTGCTTTTTTTTATCCCGTGTTTGGATAGGCATGCAGGGATCCATGAGATCCGTGCATGTTTATCAGTGGGAAGGGGATGGAAAAGTGTTAATTTTTCTAAAAAAAATTGCGTGGGGTCCCCCCTCCTAAGCCAAACCAGCCTCGGGCTCTTTGAGCCGGTCCTGGTTGCAAAAATATGGGGGAAAAATTGACAGGGGTTCCCCCATATTTAAGCAACCAGCACCGGGATCTGCGCCTGGTCCTGGTTCCAAAAATACGGGGGACAAAAAGCGTAGGGGTCCCCCGTATTTTTGAAACCAGCACCGGGCTCCACTAGCTGGACAGATAATGCCATAGCCGGGGGTCACTTTTATACAGCGCCCTGCGGCCGTGGCATTAAATACCCAACTAGTCACCCCTGGCCGGGGTACCCTGGAGGAGTGGGAACCCCTTCAATCAAGGGGTCCCCCCCCTCCAGCCACCCAAGGGCCAGGGGTGAAGCCCGAGGCTGTCGTCCCCCCCCCCCCCCCCATCCAATGGGCTGCGGATGGGGGGCTGATAGTCTTTGTTGTAAGTTATGAATATTGTTTTTAGTAGCAGTACTACAAGTCCCAGCAAGCCTCCCCCGCAAGCTGGTACTTGGAGAACCACAAGTACCAGCATGCGGCGGAAAACCGGGCCCGCTGATACCTGTAGTACTACTACAAAAAAAATACCCCAATAAAGACATAACACACACACCTTGAAAGTATAACTTTAATGCATACATACACACCACCATATACACATACTTACCTTATGTTCACACGAGGGTCGGTCCTCTTCTCCATGTAGAATCCATGGTGTACCTGTTGAAAAAATTCTACTCACCAAATCCAGTGTAGAGGGCTCCTCGGGTAATCCATTTGTAATCCACGTACTTGTAAAAATAAAAAAACGGACACCCGACCACGAACTGAAAGGGGCCCCATGTTTTCACATGGGACCCCTTTCCCCGAATGCCAGAAACCCCCTCTGACTTATGTCTAAGAGGGTTTCCTCAGCCAATCAGGGAGCGCCACGTTGTGGCACCCACCTGATCGGCTGTGTGCTCCTGTACTGTCTGACAGGCGGCACACG
This sequence comes from Pseudophryne corroboree, assembly GCF_028390025.1. Taxonomy (NCBI): domain Eukaryota; kingdom Metazoa; phylum Chordata; class Amphibia; order Anura; family Myobatrachidae; genus Pseudophryne; species Pseudophryne corroboree. The sequence continues at coordinate 402,652,657 of NC_086445.1, read as the reverse complement.
GCAGTGTTACAATGTAGCGCCTATGCGCTCCATTGTAACCAATTGTGGGAACTTTGTGGTCAGCGGGTGACCGAAAGTAACCTCACCGCTGACCACAAAGTTCCCACAATTGGTTACAATGGAGCGCATAGGCGCTACATTGTAACACTGCCGTGTGCCGCCTGTCAGACAGTACAGGAGCACACAGCCGATCAGGAGGGTGCCACAACGTGGCGCTCCCTGATTGGCTGAGGAAACCCTCTTAGACATAAGTCAGAGGGGGTTTCTGGCATTCGTGGAAAGGGGTCCCATGTGAAAACATGGGGCCCCTTTCAGTTCGTGGTCGGGTGTCCGTTTTTTTATTTTTACAAGTACGTGGATTACAAATGGATTACCCGAGGAGCCCTCTACACTGGATTTGGTGAGTAGAATTTTTTCAACAGGTACACCATGGATTCTACATGGAGAAGAGGACCGACCCTCGTGTGAACATAAGGTAAGTATGTGTATATGGTGGTGTGTATGTATGCATTAAAGTTATACTTTCAAGGTGTGTGTGTAATGTCTTTATTGGGGTATTTTTTTAGTAGTAGTACTACAGGTACCAGCGGGCCCGGTTTTCCGCCGCATGCTGGTACTTGTGGTTCTCCAAGTACCAGCTTGCGGGGAGGCTTGCTGGGACTTGTAGTACTGCTACTAAAAACAATATTCATAACTTACAACAAAGGCTATCAGCCCCCCATCCGCAGCCCATTGGATGGGGGGGACAGCCTCGGGCTTCACCCCTGGCCCTTGGGTGGCTGGAGGGGGGGACCCCTTGATTGAAGGGGTGCCCACTCCTCCAGGGTACCCCGGCCAGGGGTGACTAGTTGGGTATTTAATGCCACGGCCGCAGGGCGCTATATAAAAGTGACCCCCGGCTGTGGCATTATCTGTCCAGCTAGTGGAGCCCGGTGCTGGTTTCAAAAATACGGGGGACCCCTACGCTTTTTGTCCCCCGTATTTTTGGGACCAGGCGCAGAGCCCGGTGCTGGTTGTTTAAATATGGGGGAACCCCTGTCAATTTTTTCCCCATATTTTTGCAACCAGGATCGGCTCAAAGAGCCCGAGGCTGGTTTGGCTTAGGAGGGGGGACCCCACGCAATTTTTTTTTTTAAGTTTAAACATTTTTTATTTTTTTTTACAAGGTCACAATGAAGCCCAGCACGGATCTCTCAGATCCTGCCGAGATTCATTGTATTAAAGTCGCCAGTGTTTTACAAGTCACTCACGTAAAACACTGCCTAAAAAAACGAATGACATCGACATCGGAAAAACCGAAAATGCAAAATACGGCAGCTTAGTAAATTAGTCGTAATCAATTCAAAAAGTTGCATATTTACACTTTCGATGTCATTCGTGATTGAACTTTGACCTCAAACGGAAAATTACGAATGTTAGTAAATTTATCCCATTGTGCCTGATTCAGACCCCGACGGATCTGTGGCATGAGGTTGGCTGCTACTACATGTGCAGGACCCGTCTGACGCATTGCAGCTGCAGACATCAAGAGAATGACAGTCTGCAGCCGTTTGGAGGCAGGAAGTTGGTGGCGATGGCCTCCATTTCCCAAAATGGAGGCATGTCTTCTCTGTTTTGAGGGAAAGGCGATGCTAGGATCTCCATTGGAAGACATAGATTTCCTGGCCTCTTGGTAGGAGGTGCGGCAGCTGGCTTGCGTGACCCTGTGGGGTCGTGCAGCTGGCTGATGGTGTTACAAGTGATCCGATGATGCATCCGAGGACACAGCACTGAATCACAAATGCAAGCAGAAGGTGTTTACTTATATCAGACGCCTACTGCCACATTACCATATCTATGCATCGCTGCTGTTAAAGTAAAGCAGCAGTGATGCACCTTCCAAACACATGTGAATCAGGCCCCTTGCTTGCAGTGCTCCATGGTTTGTTTAAAAAGTGCAGTTTGCACTACTTCTAAATCAGGGGCATCATTAGTATTCATTCTATACGATGTAGCATTACCAAAATGCCTGTACATATGCTAATGTGATTACTGACATTTATATGAGTTTTTATTAAGAAGCTGGAGTCGGTACATTTCTACCAACTCCGACTCCACAGCCCTATGGGTCACTTTGGGTGACACATTGTTCTTATCACCTCAGTTCTCTCTGGTACGTTGAACTTCGTTATACAGTACGCTCCATGCTTCTTCTAGTTGTGCACATTGGATAGTTCATACTGAAGAGTCATTTGGCATATATGCAGGATAGAACCATCTTTTTACATTTTTAGCTATAACTATAGATAACTGTTGCCTTTAATATATTTCTGATTGTGTTTTCATTTTATGTAATGTCTTAAATATTCTTTGTTTGGTCTTCTTATGTGCACAGTAACAGGCCCTCATTGCTGTTTTGTTAACAGTATTGTTTTACAATTATATCCCAGGTTGGTGTGAATAGCAAAGTCAAAAAATTATATTTAGCATATTATATTGTGCAATTAGTAATTCTAAGTCTGATATGTTACTAGTCTGCAACACATTTATTATGTATCAGTCATGTAGTGTATGTCTTTGGAAATATCCATTTCTAATGTGCCTGTTTTTTATATTCTGATTCAGAAAAATATTGCGGTTGAAGATGCATTGAATGACAAAGAGAAGCTAACGGAGATATTTGTCCTTCATGCCATGCCCCTTCCTCAGAGACCTTTACCCAAGAGCCGGTGGGGTAAAATGATGGAAAGTAAGAGGGGTGAAAAGAAGCACATGGAGCCACAGACAAAGTAAGATGACTGGAAATTGTACGGCTAATAACTGAATAGCTGTATCTTAAAAAGCCCCATGTATTATCATATTCAGGAATTTTCATTCCCATAGTCCACTAGAAATTGACACGGCCATTCTGAGAATTGGCGGGGCGCAGGTAGGGAAAGAAGGAAAGGGGTGGGGCATATGCCCCAGGTGATGGAGAGTGTGTATCAGTGACCATTATAAAATTCATTGGACATCAGTGACCATTATACAATACATAAAGTAGCACATTAACCCTCTCCCCATCCTACATCTGCACCCCTACCTACAGGTAATTCTTGTTTACAATTGCAGTGGTAGATACTATAGATAGTATTTATTATTCATACAAAGGCAAATGTTAAGGTACATTCCAATATGCTTTACCTCATTCATAAAAGATTGTGTCTCATACATTGTTACAAGATTGGAGAAATTTGTACAGGGCATTCTACTACTTAATTTACTTGAGCAAGCTACAGACAATAATTTGATGTTGTCAAAACAGATTAGTTTAGTGCGGTTTACTGCTGCATTGCTGTTTGAATGTAAAATAATCTGAGCAATGTTTTTGTTTCAGTGTTGAAAGTGGAAGAAAACGACCTCTCATAGTGTTTGATGGAAGTTCTACAAGCACTAGTATAAAGGTGAAAAAGACAGAAAATGGAGAGACAGCTCTGAGAATCCATCCACCATGCCCAGAAAAAAACAATAGCGCACGTGTCGAATCAGGAGCAGCACCTACTAGCCCTGTGTCCCACCTTAGTTCTCCTACTGCCAACAGACAGACCAAAGTGGTCACTATTGGTAACCATGGACATATGACTAGTAGGCCAGGAAGCAATGTGGCGGCACTCAATTTAAAAGCACAGTCACCCATCAGTGGAGTTGCTGTCAAAATAAAAAGAGCTGCACCAAAGGAGGATTCTGATGTGACGGTATGTAACATACAGATCACCTTTAATTCTTGCAAAGAAGAAAGTTGAAATTACATATGTGGGTCCACTTATGTGTTTAGCTATCTAACTGGCTCTACTAATATTTGTGTTTCCATATACTGTATATTCTTTAAGCCATTGTCTCATACTGCTATATGAAGGCTTGTACCAGTATCACAAAAAGACTGGCAACGCTTTTCTTTAGTCCTTTAGCCAGTACTTTATTGGTCATTGAGAAGCATTAGTAATGTTGTGTACAGTTTGTTCATTTTACTCCTATATAGTGTTCCCACCCTATGTAAAAGTTTTTCTTTAAAAAAAAAAAAAAAAATGGCCGCTAGATGATTACAGTGCACTAGTCAGAAGATACACCTAGCAGTGTTCGTTCTAGCACCCTGCACCTGTCGCAGCCTGTGCAGTTCCTCTTTCCTGCCTGGGGTGTCGCTCTCTGCACTGGTGCTTCTAGCACACTCTGGTCTGTATCTCGGCACAGATGTACAGACCAGACTGTGCTGAAAGCACCACAGCAGAGAGGGGGGCAGCCCAGGCAATTAAGAGGAACTGCACGGGTTGTGACATGTGCAGGGTGCTAGAATGAACACTAATACACCTATACAGTATATGGCTTTTTTATTGTTGGGATTGTTGCTGTTATCCATCCTAAATTCTCATAGCAACCAATCAGATTCTACTTAACATTTACCTAGTTGCTTCTAGAAGATAATAGATATAATCTGGTTGCTATGGGTAACATCACCAGTTCTAAAAAAAAAACCTCCACCTTAGTAAATTTACCCCTTGGTGTCCATGCTCAAATTGTAGTAGCATTCAGTGAGAATTTTATGTATGTGGTTGTTTCTGGCAAACCATTTCTAGACTATGCGCGTAGCTTTTGGGCAAACAAAGCAAAATGTGATTGGCGGCCAATTCTGGCATCAGAAACTGAGCTACGAAAATATAGCAAGTGCACATTAGGTAGCAGGGCCTTCATTTGTCAATCATCAATTAGTACGAAATGGTGGGTAGACTGAAACACAGGGGCAAAGAGAGACACTTACAGTAAGAGGTAGATAGGCAAGGTAGATGAAAAGTTGGCCTTGCAAATTAATTTCCCAGACACTTTTATCCAGATCACGTGGTGAAGGATTCTCTCTATTTCATCCCTACCCCCCTTCCCCTTCATATTAATGCTTAACTTCTGTTAGGAATGAGGTGAGCAGGAATGGTATTGGAATACCTACAGTCAGGATCCTGACGCTCAAAATGCCTGTGGATCCCAGTAAGTATTTTAACCCTTGCCCTGCCCTACTGCCTAATCCTAACCCCAGTACTTATCGTTGGGATTCCACTGTCGGCATTCTGACTGCATCCAGGTGAGCATTACTATATATCAGTGGTCTCCAACCTTAATTGGGGTGTGAGCTACTTTCGGAAAATAAAACCTCTGAAAGAGCTACCTCCTCCCCCCAATGCGCACGCATTCCTGTGAAAGTGGGTGTGGCCTGGGAAAGTGGGTGTGGCCTTGCAACAGTAATGCCCCCCTGCGTAGTGCCAGATACACAATGAATGCCCCCCAGCATTGCCAGATAAACAAATAATGCCCCCCCAGCATTGCCAGATAAACAAATAATGCCCCCCCAGCATTGCCAGATAAACAAATAATGCCGCCCCCCCAGCATTGCCAGATAAACAAATAATGCCCCCCCCCCAGCATTGCCAGATAAACAAATAATGCCCCCCCAGCAGTGCCAGATACACAAATAATGCCCCCCCAGCAGTGCCAGATACACAAATAATGCCCCCCAGCTGTGCCAAAACAAACTGTACAGTCAAATTATGCTCCAATATGCTCCATCAGTATACACCTGCATTGTGCTGATTATTGCAGCCATTGCCACACCCATTTAGACTCTAAATAGGTGTAGTGATGGCTGCAAAAATCCGCATAATGCAGGTGTATACTGATGGAGCATAATGAGGTTGTGGCACAGCCACATTATACTCCATCATAATACACTGCATTGTGCTGATAGCAGCTGCCACACACACACAGAAGTCTTTAATAATATTACTGCTTGCATTAAATGCCGCTGTCACCCCCATTTGGACGGACCGGATGGTGTGGGGTGCGGGCTCCATCACACTCCATGCGGCAGCGGCTGCTCAGGGGCAAACATGGAGGAGGTATCGGCGCCATCAGCTCTCCCGCGTACATCGCGCACAGCCGCGAATGGCTGCCCACTCCCCGAGTCCCTATGTGTGCAGTGTCTGTATGCCGGGTGAGATGGGCGGCTAGATTCCACCTGCGATCTACTCTGATTCCACGGGTTGGCGACCGCTGCAATATGGTTATCTTGTAAAATGATTATTGTAATTTCTCATACGTCCTCAGTGATCGCGCTGAGCCAAAAAAAAAGTGGGTCCCAGGGACCCCTCACTTTTAAAAATTGGGGTCCTACCGGTCTTTTTCTGGGTCCCATCGGAATGAAGGTTCATATTAATCTTAAGCTTGTTTGGACACTACAAAAGTGTTGCAAGGTGGGGGGATGGGGTGACTATGCTGCTGGGCTGTGTAGCATGCAGGACACCCTGTACCAGATGTGTAACTAGGCATTTTGGTGCACTTAGGAAAGTGAATTGGTGTTCCACCTCCCAGACAGGGAAGCACAGGAAGTGCGCGCCGAAGGCGCGCTGCAAAATTTTAGAGGCGTGGCTTCATGGGGAAGGGGCGTGACCACATAATAGTGCCAATTCACATTACACCACACAGTAGTGCCGCTTATACACATTACACCAGGTAGAACCTCCTATGCACACTGCGCCAGGTATAGCACTTTATACATATTGCGCCAGAGAGCACGTTATACACTTTGCTCCAGGTACAGCACGTTATACACTTTGCTCCAGGTACAGCACGTTATACACTTTGCTCCAGGTAGAGCACTTATACAAATTGCTCCAGGTAGAGCACATTTTAAACATTGCACCAGGTAGAGCACGTTACACACATTGCGCCAGGTAGAGCACGTTACACACATTGCGCCAGGTAGAGCACGTTACACACATTGCGCCAGGTAGAGCACGTTACACACATTGCGCCAGGTAGAGCACGTTACACACATTGCGCCAGGTAGAGCACGTTACACACATTGCGCCAGGTAGAGCACGTTACACACATTGCGCCAGGTAGAGCACGTTACACACATTGCGCCAGGTAGAGAGAGCACGTTATACACAATGCACCAGGTAGAGCACGTTACACACATTGCGCCAGGTAGAGAGAGCACGTTATACACAATGCACCAGGTAGAGCACGTTACACACATTGCGCCAGGTAGAGAGAGCACGTTATACACAATGCACCAGGTAGAGCACGTTATACACATTGTGCCAGGTAGAGCACGTTATACACATTGCACCAGGTAGAGCACGTTACACACAATGCGCCGGGTAGAGCACGTTATACACATTGCGCCAGGTAGAGAGAGCACGTTATACACAATGCACCGGGTAGAGCACGTTATACACAATGCACCGGGTAGAGCACGTTATACACAATGCGCCAGGTAGAGAAAGTTACACACATTGCGCCAGGTAGAGAAAGTTACACACATTGCGCCAGGTAGAGAAAGTTACACACATTGCGCCAGGTAGAGCACGTTACACACGATGCGCCAGGTAGAGCACGTTACACACGATGCGCCAGGTAGAGCACGTTACACACGATGCGCCAGGTAGAGCACGTTACACACATTGTAGCCACCATCTCGGACTCCCAGTTGTCGTCCACATACATAGTGATCGCAGGTGTCAGTGGGGGAGGGTGGTGTCCACAGTGATTGCACGGGAAGGGGGTGTCCATAGTCATCACAGGTGTCAGTGGAGGGGGGTGATCGTGGGAGTCAGCGAGGGAAGGGGGTGCCCACAGTCATCTCAGGTGTCAGTGGAGGGGGGTGATCTTGGGTGTCAGCGAGGGAAGGGGGTGCCCACAGTCATCTCAGGTGTCAGTGGAGGGGGTGATCTTGGGTGTCAGCGAGGGAAGGGGGTGCCCACAGTCATCTCAGGTGTCAGTGGAGGGGGTGATCGTGGGTGTCAGCGAGGGAAGGGGGTGCCCACAGTCATCACAGGTGTCAGTGGGGGTGCCGAGGGGAGGAGTGATGACTGACATGTAGTGCAGCAGCTGTGGTCCTCTTCCTGCTCTGGTGCTGCAGCGATGGCCACTGAGCACAGTGTGGCAGATGTAGGAGCCCGCTGTAAACCCCCACCCCACACACATAAAGCAGCCAGCTCTCCTCTCCCCCCACACAACACACAAACAGTCACCGGCACTCACTCCCCCCCCCCTTCCCCGCAGCACATACATGGGCACCAGCTCTGACATCCCCTGCCGGAAGAGCACATATAGTCTCCGGCGCTCCTCCCTCCCCCCCCAGCACATTATCACCAGCGCTCCCCCGCAGCACATACAATCAATAGTGCCCGTTCACCCCGCAGCACAGTAAAGTCACCAGCGCTCCCCCCGCCGCACATACAATCACTAGTACCCGTTCACCCCGCAGCACAGTAAGTCACCAGCGCTCCCCCCCGCCGCAGCACAGTCAATCACCAGCGCTCCCCCCGCCGCACATACAATCACTAGTGCCCGTTCACCCCGCAGCACAGTCGGTCACTAGCGCTCCCCCCGCCGCAGCACAGTCAGTCACTAGCGCTCCCCCCGCCGCACATGCACATACCTGCCAGCCTCACTGGGAGTCTTGCATAATGTTCCAGGGAGCCGCGCGATCGTGGCGGGACCCTGTGAACGAAGCCACTGCACGTTAACAGGAGAGGAGCGGTAAGGCTCCACCTCCTATTTAAATCCAGGAAACAGCAATCACTCTGATTTGCTGCTGCGGAGCGCGTCCCCGGGGACCCTCCCATTTTTGAAAACTGAGTCACCGGACTATAAAAGTGGGTAAAATACGCGCTATAGCGCGTTTTTGCGATCACTGCGTCCTAGAGGATGCTGGGGATGCTTCAAGAACCATGGGGTATAGACTGGAGCCGCAGTAGACATGGGCACTTTAAGACTTTAAATGGGTGTGAACTGGCTCCTCCCTCTATGCCCCTCCTCCAGACTCCAGTTAGATTCTGTGCCCAGGGAGACTGGTCACACTCAGGGGAGCTCGCCAGAGTTTCTCTAAAAAAAGACTTATGTTAGGTTTTTTATGTTCAGGGAGCACTGCTGGCAACAGGCTCCCTGCATCGTGGGACTGAGGGGAGAGAAGCAGACCTACTTCTGTGAGTTCAAAGGCTCTGCTTCTTAGGTTACTGGACACCATTAGCTCCAGAGGGTCCGATCACTTGGTGCGCCCAGCTGCTCGTTCCCGGAGCCGCGCCGTCACCCCCCTTGCAGAGCCAGAAGAAAGAAGCCGGGTGAGTAAAAGAAGAAAAGAAGACTTCAGTGACGACAGAAGACTTCAGTGACGGAGGTACAAATAAGTATATTAAAAGTGCCTAGGCACTAAATATAGACCCCCGCCAGTATAATTATGTAGATTTGAGCGGGACTGAAGCGCGCCGGTGAGGGGGCGTTGCTTAGCCCTCACAGCTCTGACCAGCGCCATTTTCTCTCCACAGAAGCTGCAGACGCTGGCCCTGACCTCCACACTGCTGTACAAGTAACGGGGTGCAAAAACGGGGGGGGGGAGGGGTGGCACAGTAGATTTGGTGCTATTATATTTATTATAAAAGCGCTAGCAGGTCTGAGGCATTGTATGTAAAGTCTCAGTACCGGGTTGGGTTGTGAGCTGGCAAACTCCCTCTGTGTTTTCCTAACAGGCTTTGCTGTGGGTCTGTCCCCTATAGCCCAGTGTGTTTGTAGGTGTCTGTACGTGTGTGTCGACATGTCTGAGGCTGAGTGCTCTTCCCAGGAGGAGGCTGGAGTGGGGACAGAAAAGGAGGTGGGAGTGACCATGTCGGCACCGCTGAGTGGGTAAGTATGTGGAGTGTTTTGAATGCAAATGTGGCTCGGTTGACTAAGAGATTAGATAAATCAGAGTCTAAAAACCAGACATGGAGGAAATCCATGGAAGATGCATTGTCACAAGCTCAGACCCCTTTTGGGTCACATAAACGTGCATTTACCCAGATAGCAGATACAGATACCGACACGGACTCTGATTCCAGTGTCGACTATAGTGATGCCAGATTAAATCCTAAACTGGCTAAGAGCATTCAGTACATGATTGTGGCGATAAAAGACGTATTACATATCACGGGGGACCCTGCTGTTCCTGATACTAGGGTCTGTATGTTTAAAGGAAAGAAACCTGAGGTAACGTTTCCTCCCTCTCATGAACTGAACACTCTTTTGGAAAAGGCTTGGGAAAATCCTGACAAGAAGGTACAGATTCCCAAAAGAATTTCAGTGGCATATCCGTTCCCCTCGGGGGACAGGGAAAAGTGGGAGTCAACCCCCACAGTGGACAAAGCTCTATCGCGTCTGTCCAAGAAGGTGGCGCTTCCGTCTCCGGACACGGCAGCCTCAAAGGATCCTGCGGATCGTAAGCAGGAAAACACACTAAAATCCATTTATGTTACTACAGGTTCGCTACTCAGACCTGCCGTTGCTTCGGCATGGGTGAGTAGCGCTATTGAAAAATGGGCAGATAACTTGTCATCTGAGATAGATACCCTGGACAGGGATAACGTGCTTTTGACTCTGGGTCATATCAGGGAAGCTGCAGCATATTTAAAAGAAGCTGCAAGGGATATTGGCCTTTTGGGATCAAGGGTCAATGCCATGGCTGTCTCGGCTAGGAGAGCATTGTGGATTCATCAATGGAATGCTGATGCTGACTCTAAGAAGGCGATGGAGTCTTTACTGTTTAACGGTAGTGTCTTGTTTGGCGACGGCCTCACTGACCTGGTATCTACGGCTACCGTGGGTAAGTCGTCATTTTTACCTTATGTTCCTGCACAACAGAAGAAAACGCCCCACTATCAGATGCAGTCCTTTCGGCCCAATAAATTCAAAAAAGGACGAGGGTCCTCCTTCCTTGCTGCGAGAGGAAGGGGAAAGGGAAAGAGGTCACAGGCTGTGGCAAGTTTCCAAGAGCAGAAGTCCTCTCCGGCTTCTACCAAATCCACCGCATGACGCTGGGGCTCCTCTGCGGGAGTCCACACCGGTGGAGGCACGTCTCAAACTCTTCAGTCAGATCTGGGTACACTCGGACCTGGATCCTTGGATATTGGAAATAGTAACCCAAGGGTACAAATTGGAGTTTCAAGACGTGCCCCCTCACCGATTTTTCAAATCGGCCTTGCCAGCTTCTCATCTAGAAAGGGAGGTAGTATGCGCGGCAATACTAAACCTATGTCAAAATAAAGTCATTGTCACGGTACCCCCGTCACAACGGGGGGAGGGTTTTTATTCGAGTCTGTTCGTGGTCCTGAAGCCGGATGGCTCAGTCAGACCGATTCTGAACCTAAAATCGCTCAATTTCTTTCTAAAAAATTCAAATTCAAGATGGAATCTCTCCGAGCAGTGATCTCCAGTCTGGAGGAGGGGGATTTTATGGTGTCGGTCGACATAAAGTATGCTTACTTACACGTTCCCATATATCCTCCACATCAGGCATACCTGAGGTTTGCTGTTCAGGATTGTCATTACCAATTTCAGACGTTGCCGTTTGGTCTGTCCACAGTACCAAGGATTTTCACCAAGGTTATGGCGGAAATGATGGTTCTCCTGCGCAAGCAGGGAATTACAATTATCCCGTACTTGGACGATCTCCTCATAAAGGCGAGATCCAGGGAGCAATTGCTGAAAAATGTTGCGCTCTCACAGACGATTCTGCTACAACATGGTTGGCTCCTAAACTTGCCAAAATCACAGTTGGCTCCGACGACACGGCTGTTGTTCCTGGGTATGATTCTGGATACAGAATTACAGAGAGTTTCTCTAACGTCCTAGTGGATGCTGGGAACTCCGTAAGGACCATGGGGAATAGCGGGCTCCGAAGGAGGCTGGGCACTCTAGAAAGATCTTAGACTACCTGGTGTGCACTGGCTCCTCCCACTATGACCCTCCTCCAAGCCTCAGTTAGATTTCGTGCCCGGCCGAGGTTGGATGCACACTAGGGGCTCTCCTGAGCTCTTAGAAAGTTATAGTCTTAGAATTTGTTATTTTCAGTGAGACCTGCTGGCAACAGGCTCACTGCAGCGAGGGACTAAGGGGAGAAGAAGCGAACTCGCCTGCTTGCAGCCGGATTGGGCTTCTTAGGCTACTGGACACCATTAGCTCCAGAGGGATCGACCGCAGGCCCAGCCTTGATGTTCGGTCCCGGAGCCGCGCCGCCGTCCCCCTTACAGAGCCAGAAGCAAGAAGATGGTCCGGAAAATCGGCGGCATGAAGACTCTGTCTTCACCAAGGTAGCGCACAGCACTGCAGCTGTGCGCCATTGCTCCTCTCACACACTTCACACTCCGGTCACTGAGGGTGCAGGGCGCTGGGGGGGGCGCCCTGAGGCAGCAATAAAAACACCTTGGCTGGCTAAAATACCTCAATATATGGCCCCAGGGGCTATATATGAGGTAAATACCCCTGCCAGAATTCCATAAAAAACGGGAGAATGGGGGCGTGGCCTGGATGTCCTGGAGAGTGGATGTGAATTCCACAGCTCCTGCTCTCCCGACCCTCATATTGGTCCCCATCCTCTACCGACCACCGCCAGACTGCCCCAGCTCCCTCACGGGGACCCTCTGTACCCACCTGCACCTGCTGTGGGGGACCCGCGGAGTCGGGGAGTGCTTTTAAGCACTCCTGCGGATTGCGGCCTTCCCCCCGGCCTAAAGCCTGGGGCTCGAGTTTGGAGCTGGGCCGGATCGACGAGCCGGGACGGACGTCTCGCAGAAGCTCGTCGCCTCTCTCCCTTCTCCCCCGTGCCCTCCATCAACCCTGAAGTGGATCCGGAGGGCGATCTGACCAGCTGAGGCCTCCTGCGTCCCTGCACGGAAGACGGCGCTAGCTCCGGCGGAGGCGCCCGGAGCTCGGACTGCGGACCCGCTGGCCGGAGGGAGCCGGGATCGAGGTCGGGCGACGGGGTAAGTCGAGAGTATAACTCCCCCTGCGCCCCTTGCCCTGCGACCCGATCCCTGGTGCTGCGGCGAGCTGCGGCCTACTCTGTGAGCCGGAGCCGGGGCCTCAAGTTTGACGCCGGCCCGCACGCGAGCCTCAGACCCGACCTACCCACGTTGGGATCCCCCACAGGCACCGTAAAGGCCCTTCTGCTCTCCACACAACATACCACCCCCAAGCTAGCTCTGCCATTGCTGGTTGCTGGGTACTCTCCAGAGAAGCACTGCAGCTACCCTCCGTCCCCTCTCAGCTACCATCCCCATAGGGGTCAGACGTGCTGCTGGCCTCCGGCCCTGCAAAAGACCCGGCCTACCTCTGCATTGGGGCTCATCACAGCTATTCCGGATCTGGCCGGTGGACTCCCCTTCCGCTACTGGCTGCAGACCTCCCTCCCCGCTGAGTGGTGCTGCCCCGGTCACTGGCTGGTCCGTGCCCGGAGCGCGCCTCCGCGATTCCTGCTCGGTGGAGACCCTACGTGAGTCCCCCTCTCAACCCCGGATATCTACCCTCCGGGCCCTCCACGGGTCACCCCCATGGACCGGACACGGATAACTACAATATAATGCACCCGTAATGCTCTCGGCCTTCCTTCCCCGGTCCTGAGTCTCACCGCTGGAGCGCCGCCCCCAGCATCTCCCCTGCTGTCTATCCCCCCCTCCCTACTCCCACGATGACCAGAGGTAATAAAAAATCCCAGGGGTCCGATCTTACACCATTCCTAACCAAAAAAAACACCCCGGCCATGAACAAGTCTGATACTCCCGGGCCCTCCCAGGCCCCTCCCGAATCGAAAGCCGAGGAAGACGATCTTACGCCCCTTACCCGCAGAGACTTCCTCTCCCTCCTTAGGGAGATGTGGGATATCAAATCCTCAGTCCAAGCTCTACACTCCCTCAAATCAGATATCGCTGACATCGGCTCCAGAACTGACCAACTCGAAAGAAGGGTCGAGGAGGTGGTAACGTTCCAGCAAACGGTTGAAACCGATCTTCACCAAATCCGCCAAGATGTCGCCCACCTTAAGGAGGAGCATGAAGATCAAGACAACAGAGCAAGGAGAAATAATTTGCGGATCCGGGGTATCCCCGAGGAGGTCGAGCCTACTCACCTTGAGCTCTACCTCAAACGCCTCTTTGCACACCTATCGCCTGACACCCCTGAGGAACATCTCCTCCTGGACCGGGCCCACAGGGCCCTGCGGCCCCGCTCCCAGGACTCCTCCCAGCCCAGAGATGTCATCCTCCGACTACATTACTTCACGGCAAAGGAAGCCGTCATGAGGGAGGCCCGACGATTAGGATCTGTGACTTTCCAAAACACCCCGCTTCAAATTTTTCAGGACTTATCCCCGCTCACTCTAGCTAAACGTAGGGACTTTAAACCCATTACCTCCCTACTCTCCCGCCACAACGTGAAGTACCGCTGGGGTTTCCCTTTCCGGATCCTCGTATGGCACCAAGGGAAACTTCTCACAGCCAAAGATCAATCAGAGGCCCAAATGCTCCTCTCCAGGCTGGGCATCTCCACCCCTGACCAAGATGCTCACCCGCCGCGCTTCCCGCCACGGTCACAACGGGACACACCCCAATCTCCTCGCTCAGAATGGATCACAGTCCCATCTTCCGCGACCTCCCAAGCTCCACCTCCAGTTACCTGAGAACTTTTATCCCTCTACACAACCGCTTTTCACACAAAAATGGGGCGACCACCCCTGGTCGCACTCTCCCAATAGAAATGTTACGTTATTTCAGGTTCTCCGTAACCTGATCTCTTGTTTCCTCAGTTGTTGTTTTACAAATGCTTTATTGTTGCCCCCTGTTGAAACGTTTCAATGTTGCGAATCTTAATGCCTAACTGCCTAAAATTACAAATGTCTCTGTCCTGAAGTGATTCCATCCTATCCTCTGAGTTAAGTCCTTCCATCCTCCCCCCCCCCCCCCCCCCCCCTCTCCTCTTCTTAGCCCCTTGGGGCTGGCGCTCCAGCTGCCTTCTCTTCCTGTCCTCTCTCTAGCTTTCTCCCTCAGGCTCCCCCCGGGGGAGGCTTGCCTACGATTATTTCCCGAGCGGCTCGTGATCCACGAACTGGGCCCCATGCCGCGCCCCCACAGGGCCATGCGCCCTACCGCTGACCTAGGTGCTCACCCGACGCCTAGTACTCCCTCCCATTGTCAGCTCTACCGGTCCTGGCCCCCAATGCCAGATGACCAACTACCTTCCCACCCCTTCCGGTCTCCTCTCCCCCCCCTCCCTCCGTGGACCACACTCTTTCCCACCTCATATACCTCCAATCTATCTCCCCCTCCCCTTCCTACATCTCTAAACATTTCCGCTCTTTTTAATCTGCCTACTTCGCTGTTGTTTCCCCATGGGTCTCCGGGTACTTTCTCATAATGTGAAGGGTCTGAATAGCCCTCAAAAGAGAGGTAAACTGTTTGCCTCCCTTAAACACCACAGAGGCGACCTGATCTTCCTACAGGAAACTCACTTTCTACACGACTCCCATCCTACCCTCCATTGCAAACCATTCCCTGTCTCCTTTCACGCCTGTGATCACTCAGCCAAAAAACGTGGAGTAGCGATCCTATTTGCCCGTCACCTCACCTTTGAACTCCTAGACTCCCATACCGACAAAGACGGTCGATTCCTTGTCCTGGTGGGGAAACTTAATAATAAATTATGCACCCTGGTCAACGTCTACGCCCCCAACCAACGACAGGAACGATTCTTCACAAGACTGGATACTCTCCTCACGCGAGTCCGACGGGGCGACCTCATACTTGCAGGGGACTTTAACTCCGTCCTCAACCCACAGCTAGATCGTTCTACCGCCTCCGCTGCCCCGTCCCCGTCGGACTCCCTCCGCTCTAGATCCCTCCTCCGTCTCATGCGCTCTCAACTCCTCTATGACTCTTGGAGGATAAAAGATCCCTCTGCCCGCGATTACACCTTCTACTCCGCCCCACATAACTCCTACTCCCGAATTGATATGATCCTGCTCAGCCATGATCTGGCCTTGAATCTCCGGGATGCCCATATTCACCCACTAATTTGGTCCGACCACGCCCCCATATCCTGCGACCTGACAGGCTTGGTTTCTCGTCCTCGCTCTATGACATGGCGTCTCAACGATTCCCTCCTACACAACCCTGAGATAAACTCTCACCTCCAAAACATGATCTCTGATTACTTCGCCTTAAATGACCATCCCGATACCTCTAGGTCCACCCTCTGGCTGGCACACAAGGCTGTCCTTCGGGGGCACCTCATTAGCCTTGCCTCAAAAGCCAAAAAGCAAACCCTCTCCCAATACAATAGACTCTCCATTAAACTCCACGCACTCGAGACCCTACACAAGGCGTCTTCCGACCCGACGGTCTTGTCCGAACTTCGCACCATTAAGGCGGAACTTGATCTCCTTCTCACTACACGGGTGGCCAAGCGTCTTAAGTGGCTTCGCCAGACCTTTTATGAGAAGGGCGACAAGGCGGACAAGATTCTGGCGGCACGACTCCGCTCTACGAGAGCCACAACCAACATTGTCACTATCAGGAACTCGCTCAACCAACTTGTTCAAGACCCCATAGCCATTAGAGCCGCTTTTCAATCCTACTATACTGATTTATACAACCTCCCGCCCCCCCCACCGGGTGCTCCCTCCCAACCCCACGCTGACCTCATTTCCCACTTTCTCTCTGCTTCCAAACTACCCAGACTACCCCAGGACGCATTGGACTCCCTCAACAGGGAGATCACGGTGGAGGAGATCACCCAGACTATCCTCATGCAAAAAACTGGCAAATCCCTGGGCCCGGACGGATTTACGGCTCTATACTACAAAAAATTCTCTGCCCTTCTCTCCCCACACCTGCACTCTCTCTTTAATGGGGTTGTCCAGGGCGACCTCTTTCCCCCTGAGATGCTAGAGGCCAGAATCGTGGTGATTCCCAAAGAAGGCAAAGATCCCCTTAACTGCGCCAGCTACCGCCCCATATCCCTCCTGAACCTAGACCTTAAAATTTTTGCCAAGATCCTGGCCACCCGTCTTAACCCATACCTCCCTTCCCTAGTTCACTACGATCAAGTAGGATTTATCCCGGGCCGCCAGGCAAGGGATAACACCAGGCGTGCTATTGACCTCATACATATCTCGAATTCCAGGAGAGCCCCCACTATCATACTCTCCTTAGACGCCGAAAAAGCATTCGACCGAATCTCCTGGGATTTCTTGAGACCCGCCCTAGAGGCCTATGGCCTATCTGGCGGCTTTCTCACAAGCATCCTAGCATTATACTCCACCCCCACTGCCACCGTCCTTATCAATGGTATCCCATCCGCCCCACTTAGTATTGCCAACGGCACACGTCAGGGCTGCCCTCTCTCCCCTCTAATATTTGCCCTCATTATAGAGCCACTTGCTTCTCAAATTAGAGCACATCCGGACATACACGGTATACAGGTGGGCCCCACAAATCCCAAAATTTCTCTCTTTGCAGACGACATCCTACTCTCCCTGTCCCAGCCCCTCATCTCACTCCCAAATCTATTCTCGCTTCTACAAGCCTACAGTCTTATATCAGGATATAAAATCAACTATTCCAAATCTGAGGCCATGATGCTTCATACCCCCCCAGCGTGAGGCCGAGTCCCTCCGTACCAACTTCAATTTTAAATGGCAACCCACGAAGATCAAATACTTAGGGATATACCTAACCCCTCGATACGACTGCCTCTTCCGAGAAAACTTCCCACCCCTTCTTACCAAAACACTAGCTGACTTGACCTCTTGGAACAGTCTTTTCATCTCGTGGCTGGGCAGGATCATAGCAGTTAAAATGACCACTCTCCCCAAATGGCTCTACCTTTTCCAGACCCTTCCCGTGGCAGTCCCGACCACCTTCCTCCGCACTATCCAACGAGCCCTCACACGCTTTATTTGGAACCACAGACCTCCCCGCATAGCCGCCAATACTCTGAAAAGACCAACCTCCGCGGGTGGCAGAGGCCTGCCCGACGTCAAACTATACTACCTTGCTTCCCACCTATCCCACATTATCACCTCATACGCTCCTCCAGGATCGGTGTCCTGGCTGGACATCGAAGCAGCCTTCATGGGCATGCCAGACCTGTCCCCCCTATGGGGCCTCTCCCCCACCTCTCGATCCCCAGCCTCTAAGCATCTCCCTACCATCAAATTCAATCTCAAAACATGGGATGCTCTCTCTCTGAATTGGGGTCTCACTACCACGCCCTCACCCTTGACCCCCATCTGGCAAAACCCCAAGTTTCCCTCCGGACTCTCAGTTACGAGATCCCGAATGTGGATAACACTGGGCCTTAAATTTCCAACGGACTTTGCCGATCGAGGCCAATGGTTGTCCCTGCCCGACCTCCAGCGGAAAACTCCCTCACAACCACTTAACCCCTTCCAATACCTACAAATACGCCACTTTCTGGCCTCCTTCCCCTCTACCGCCTTACTCCGCGCCCTTACTCCCTTTGAATCCCTATGCGTCAACTCCCATTCCTCCAAAGGTATAATCTCCCAACTCTACTCTCTCCTACTAGACTCCTCCCTCCCTTCTTCCCGGCCCCATGAACTCGCATGGGAACAAGACCTCGGGCCTCCTCCAGAAACAGAGGACTGGGAGGACATGAGGCTGGGGATCGCTAAAAGCTCCATTGCCACTGCCTTTAAGGAAACGGCCTACAAAATCTACTACCGCTGGTACTACACCCCCGACCGACTTAACAAAATTTTCCCGTCCTGTTGGAGAAACTGCGGAGCTAGAGGCACTATGCTCCACATATGGTGGACCTGCCCAGTAATTGTGCCCTTCTGGGACTTGGTCTACTCCCTCCTTAACTCACTTCTAGACCCTCCTGTCCGGAAAGACCCCTGGACCTCCCTGCTATGTTATCCCCCCCCACTCCTCAATAAATTCTCCCAAAAGCTAACCTCACATATTTTAGCAGCAGCAAAATCATTGATTGCCCTCAACTGGAAGAACCCCTCCCCACCTTCCCTACTCTCCCTTAAAGCTAAAATTTGGCACATCGCCTCAATGGAAAAGATCACATACTATCTCCACGACCGGGGCCACGTCTTCGAGCAGGTTTGGGCTCCTTGGCTCGCCGCCGAACGCAGAAACTAGTCTCCCCTCCTTTAGAACATCCCCCTCCCCCCCCATGGGCCCCTACCTACCGCTCCCTCCCTCCGACAATTCTCTCTAACCCCCCCCCCCCCCGCTCTAACTTCCCTTCCTCCCTGCTGCTCTCTCCGTCCACACCCCCTTTCTGAATCCCCTCCCCCCTCTTAATCTGACTTTACTTGTTCTCATGGTATACATCATGTATAGACACAAATGTGGTCCTCCCCCCTCCCCTCCCAAACCCCATGTTTGAACTTGATTGTCTCTCCCTCACTGATTAATCTTGTTATATGCTTGAAAAATGTGGTCTACCCCGGACACTGGCTATGTTGGCCGCCTGTCCCATGTATTTTCAGTATGCTTTCTGTATCTACCTGACCACGCATAAATAAAGTATTTCAAAAAAAAAAAAAAAAACGGGAGAATAGGCCGCGAAAAAGGGGCGGAGCCTATCTCCTCAGCACACTGGCGCCATTTTTCCCTCACCGCTCGGCTGGAGGGAAGCTCCCTGGCTCTTCCCTGCAATTCTACAGTACAGTAAGAGGGAAAAGAGAGGGGGGGCATTAAAATTGGCACTGTATACAGTATATTATATAAAAGCTATTAGGGACATAACTCAGTTAGTCCCTGTATATATATATATATAGCGCTCTGGTGTGTGCTGGCATACTCTTACTCTGTCCCCCCAAAGGGCTTTTGTGGGTCCTGTCCTCGTTTAGAGCATTCCCTGTGTGTCTGCGGTGTGTCGGTACGGCTGTGTCGACATGTTGAATGAGGAGGCTTATATGGTGACAGAACAGAGGCCGATATATGTGATGTCGCCCCCTGTGGGGCCGACACCAGAGTGGATGGATAGGTGAAAGGTATTAACCGACAGTGTCAACTCCTTACATAAAAGGGTGGATGACGTAACAGCTGTGGGACAGCCGGCTTCGCAGCCCGCGCCTGCCCAGGCGTCTCAAAGGCCATCAGGGGCTCAAAAACGCCCGCTCTCTCAGATGGCAGACACAGATGTCGACACGGAGTCTGACTCCAGTGTCGACAAGGTGGAGACATATACACAATCCACTAGGAACATCCGTGACGTGATCCCGGCAATAAAAAATGTGTTATACATTTCTGACTTTAACCCAAGCACCTCTAAAAATGGGTTTTAGGTTTGGGAAGAAAAAACAGGCAGTGTTTTGTTCCCCCATCAGATGAATAAATGAAGTGTGTGAAAGCGTGGGTTCCCCCGTTAAGAAACTGGTAATTTATAAAAAGTTACTGATGGCGTACCCTTTCCCGCCAGGTGGATAAGTTACGCTGGGAGATATCCCCTAGGGTGGATAAGGCGCTCACACGTTTGTCAAAAAAGGTGGCACTGCCGTCTTAGGATACGGCCACTTTAATAGGTACCTGTTGATAAAAAACAGGAGGCTATCCTGAAGTCTGTATTTACACACTCGGGTACTAGACTGAGACCTGCAGATAGTGCTGCTGCAGCGTGGTCGGTGACCCTGTCAAACAGGGATACTAGTTGGCAAACGTAAAAACATATTAAAGACGTCGTCTTATATATGGGGGCTGCACAGAGGGATATTTTGCTGGCTGGCATCCAAAATAAATGTAATGTCCATTCTGTCAGGAGGGTATTAGAGACCTGTCACTGGACAGGTGATGCTGACTTAAAAAGCGCATAGAGAGCCTTATAAGGGTGAGGAATTATTTGGGGATGGTCTCTGGGACCTCGTATCCACAGCAACTGCTGGGAAGAAATAATTTTACCTCAGGTTTCCTCACAGACAAAGGTACAGTCCTTTCGGCTTCAGAAAAGCAAGCGGGTCAAATGGCGCTTCCTTTCTGTACAGAGACGAGGGTAGAGGGAAAAAAGCTGCACCAGTCAGCCTGTTCCCAGAATCAAGATTCTTCCTCCGCCTCCTGTGAGGCCACACCATGACGCGGGTGCTCCACAGGTGTAGCCAGGTACGGTGGGGGGCCGTCTCAAAAATTTCAGCAATTAGTGGGCTCGCTCACAGGTGGATCCCTGTTTCTTTCAAGTAGTATTTCAGGGGTACAAGCTGGAATTCGAGATGTCTCCCCCCAGCCGTTTCCTAAAATATGCCTTGCTGACAACTCCCTCAGGCAGGGAGGCTGTGCTAGAGGCAATTAATAAGCGGTATTCCCAGCAGGTAATACTCAAGGTGCCCCTACTTCAACAAGGACGGGGTTACTATTCCACACGGGTTGAGGTACCGAAACTGCATGGTTCGGTGTGACCCATTTTATATTTAAAATCCTTGAACACAAAAATTCAAGTTCAAGATGGAATCGCTCAGGGCGGTTATTCCAAGCCTGGACGAGGGGGATTACATGGTATCCTGGGACATCAAGGATGCTTACCTGCATGTCCCCATTTACCATCCTCGCCAGGAGTACCTCAGATTTGTGGTACAGGATTACCATTACCAAGTCCAGACACTGCCGTTTGGACTGTACATGGCACCGAGGGTGTTTTATCAAGGTAATGGCCGAAATGTTGATACTCCTTCAAAAAAAGGGAGTTGTAATTATCCCGTACTTGGACAATCTCGTTATAAGGGCGAGGTCCAAGGAGCAGTTGGTAGTCGGGGTAGCACTATTTTGGAAAGTGCTGCAACAGCATGGTTGGATTCTAAACAGTCCAAAGTCACAGCTGGTTCCTATGACACGTCTACTGTTCCTGGGGATGGTTCTGGACATAAACCAGAAATAGTGTTTCTCCCGGAGGAGAAAGCCAAGGAGTTGTCATCTCTAGTCAGAGACCTCCTGAAGCCAAAATAGGTAGCGGTGCATCATTGCACGCGAGTCCTGGGAAAAATGGTAGCTTCCTACGAAGCAATCCCATTAGGCAGGTTCCATACAAGAACTTTTCAGAGGGACCTGTTAGACAAGTGGTCCGGATCGCATCTTCCGATGCATAGGCTGATAACCCTGTCTCCAAGGACCAGGGTATCTCTACTGTGGTGGCTGCAGAGTGCCCATCTTCAAGAGGGCCGCAGGTTCGGCATACAGGACTAGGTCCTAGTGACCATGGATTCCAGCCTTTGAGGCTTGGAGGCAGTCACACAGGGAAGAAATTTCCAGGGACTTTGGTCAAGTCAGGTTATTTCCCTACACATAAATATTCTGGACCTGAAGGCCATTTACAATGCCCTGAGGCCGGCAAGGCCTCTGCTTCAAAACCAGCCGGTACTGATCCAATCAGACAACATCACGGCAGTCGCCCATGTAAACCAACAGGGCGGCACAAGAAGCAGGATGGCGATGGCAGAAGCCACAAGGATTCTCCGATAGGCGGAAAATCATGTGTTAGCACTGTCAGCAGTGTTCATTCCCGGAGTGGACAACTGGGAAGCAGACCTTCTCAACAGACACGACCTCCACCCGGGAGAATGGGGACTTCCTCCAGAAGTCTTCCAATAGGATTGTACACCATTGGGAAAGGCCACAGGTGGACATGATGGCGTCCCGCCTCAACAAAAAGCTATAAAAGATATTGCACCGGGTCAAGGGACCCTCAGGCGATAGCTATGGACGCTCTGGTAACACCGTGGGTGTACCAGTCGGTTTATGTGTTCTCCCCTCTGCCTCTCATACCAAAGGTACTGAGAATAATAAGAAGGCGAGGAGTAAGAACGATACTCGTGGATGGCCAAGAAGAGCTTGGTACCCAGAACTTCAAGAATTTATATCAGAGGACCCATGGCCTCTGCCACTCAGACAGGACCTGCGGCAGCAGGGGCCCTGTCTGTTCCAAGACTTACCGCGGCTGCGTTTGTCGGCATGGCGGTTGAACGCCGGATCCTGAAGGAAAAGGGCATTCCGGAGGAAGTCATTCCTACGCTTACTAAAGCCAGGAAAGAGGTTACAGCAACTCATTATCACCGCATATGGCGAAAATATGTTGCATGGTGTGAGGCCGAAAGGGCCCCAACAGAGGAATTTCAACTAGGTCGATTTCTGCATTTCCTGCAAGCAGGAGTGACTATGGGCCTTAAATTGGGTTCCATTAAGGTACAGATCTCGGCTCTGTCGATTTTCTTTCAAAAAGAACTAGCTTCAGTACCTGAAGTTCAGACATTTATTAAAGGAGTGCTGCAGAGTCAGCCCCCGTTTGTGCCTCCTGTGGCACCTTGGGATCTCAACGTGGTGTTGAGTTTCTTAAAATCACATTGGTTTGAACCACTAAAAACCGTGGATCTGAAATATCTCACGTGGAAGGTGGTTATGTTATTGGCCTTGGCTTCTGCCAGGCGAGTATCAAAGTTGGCGGCTTTGTCTTGTAAAAGCCCTTATTTGATTTTCCATATGGATAGGGCAGAATTGAGGACTCGTCCCCAGTTTCTCCCAAAGGTGGTGTCAGCGTTTCACCTGAACCAGCCTATTGTGGTGCCTAGGCTACTAGGGACTTGGAGGACTCCAAGTTGCTAGACGTTGTCAGGGCACTGAAAATATGTTTCCAGAATGGCTAGAGTCAGAAAATCTGACTCGCTGTTTATCCTATATGCACCTAACAAGCTGGGTGCTCCTGCTTCTAAGCAGACTATTGCTCGTTGGATTTGTAGTACAATTCAGCTTGCACATACTGTGGCAGGCCTGCCACAGCCAAAATCTGTCAATGCCCATTCCACAAGGAAGGTGGGCTCATCTTGGGCGGCTGCCCGAGAGGTCTCGGCTTTACAACTTTGCCGAGCAGCTACTTGGTCAGGGGCAAACACGTTTGCAAAATTCTACAAATTTGATACCCTGGCTGAGGAGGACCTGGAGTTCTCTCATTCAGTGCTGCAGAGTCATCCGCACTCTCCCGCCCGTTTGGGAGCTTTGGTATAATCCCCATGGTCCTTACGGAGTTCCCAGCATCCACTAGGACGTTAGAGAAAATAAGAATTTACTCACCGGTAATTCTATTTCTCGTAGTCCGTAGTGGATGCTGGGCGCCCATCCCAAGTGCGGTTTATCTGCAATACTTGTACATAGTTATTGTTAACTAAATCGGGTTATTGTTGAGCCATCTGTTGAGAGACTCTATTGTTTCATACTGTTAACTGTGTTTCATATCACGAGTTGTACGGTGTGATTGGTGTGGCTGGTATGAGTCTTACCCGGGATTCAAAATCCTTCCTTATTGTGTACGCTCGTCCGGGCACAGTACCTAACTGAGGCTTGGAGGAGGGTCATAGTGGGAGGAGCCAGTGCACACCAGGTAGTCTAAGATCTTTCTAGAGTGCCCAGCCTCCTTCGGAGCCCGCTATTCCCCATGGTCCTTACGGAGTTCCCAGCATCCACTACGGACTACGAGAAATAGAATTACCGGTGAGTAAATTCTTATTTTTTCTTCCAGTGAAAAAGGCTCTGGAAATACAGAATATGGTAAAACAGATTCTGAAACCGGCAAAAGTGTCAGTTCTTCAATGCACTCGGTTACTGGGGAAGATGGTGGCGGCCTACAAGGCCATTCCGTATGGCAGGTTCCATGCCAGGGTATTTCAGTGGGACCTGTTGGACAAGTGGTCCGGGTCTCACCTGGACATGCACCGGAAAATAATCCTATCTTCCAGGACCAGGATCTCCCTTCTGTGGTGGCTGCACAGTTCTCACCTTCTGGAGGGACGCAGGTTCGGGATTCAGGATTGGATCCTGGTGACCACAGGTGCAAGTCTCCGAGGCTGGGGAGCAGTCACACAGGGGAGAAACTTTCAGGGAAAATGGTCAAGCCAAGAAGCTTGTCTGCACATAAACATTCTGGAATTAACATCTTCTTCGCTGTCTGCCAGTCTTGATTAAGTCAGACAACATAACAGCAGTGGCGTACATAAACCGCCAGGGCGGAACAAAGAGCGGCGATGGCCGAGGCCACGAAAGTTCTTTGCTGGGCGGAAAGACATGCAAGCGCTCTGTCAGCAGTCTTCATTCCAGGAGTGGACAACTGGGAAGCAGACTTCCTCAGCAGACACGATCTCCATCCAGGAGAGTGGGGTCTTCATCAAGAGGTTTTTGCAGAAGTGACAAGTCGTTGGGGAATTCCTCAAATAGACATGATGGCGTCCCGCTTCAACAAGAAACTTCAGAGATATTGTTCCAGGTCGAGGGACCCTCAAGCAATAGCGGTGGACGCCCTGGTGACACCGTGGGTGTTTCAGTCGGTCTATGTGTTCCCTCCACTTCCACTCATTCCGAAGGTGATGAAGATCATAAGAAGAACAAAGGTTCAGGCGATCCTCATTGTTCCGGACTGGCCAAGGAATGCTTGGTATCCAGATCTTCAAGAATTACTCATAGAAGATCCCTGGCCTCTTCCTCTATGAGAGGACCTGCTACAGCAAGGACTGTGCGTGTATCAAGACTTGCTGCGTTTGACGGCATGGCGGTTGAACGCCAAATCCTAGCCCGAAAGGGAATTCACAATGAAGTCATTCCCACACTACTTCAGGCTAGAAAAGAAGTAACGGCAAAGCATTACCACCATATTTTGAGAAAGTATGTGTCTTGGTGTGAATCCAAGAAGGCTCCTACGGAAGAATTTCAGCTGGGGCGTTTGCTCCATTTTTTGCAAGCAGGTGTGGATGCGGGCCTAAAGTTAGGCTCCATTAAAGTACAGATTTCGGCCTTATCTATTTTCTTTCAGAAAGAATTGGCCTCCCTTCCAGAAGTTCAGACCTTCGTGAAGGGCGTGCTGCACATCCAACCTCCCTTTGTGCCCCCCAGTGGCACCATGAGATCTTAATGTGGTGTTACAGTTTCTACAATCTCATTTGGTTTGAACCTTTGCGTAAGGTTCAGTTAAAATTCCTTACTTGGAAACTGGTCATGCTATTGGCCTTAGCATCCGCAAGGCGGGTGTCTGAATTGGCGGCTTTGTCTCACAAAAGCCCCTATTTAATCTTCCATGCAGAAAGAGCGGAGTTGAGAACTCGTCAGCAATTTCTGCCAAAAGTGGTTTCATCGTTTCACGTAAACCAGCCTATTGTGGTGCCAGTGGCTACTGACGCCTTGGCGGAGTCGAAGTCTCTCGATGTGGTCAGAGCTTTGAAAATCTATGTTGTCAGAATGGCTCAGATTAGAAAAACAGAGGCTCTGTTTGTCCTGTGGGCTCCCAACAAGATTGGAGCTCCTGCTTCCAAGCAGACTATTGCACGCTGGATCTGTAATACGATTCAGCAGGCTCATTCTTCGGCAGGATTGCCATTACCGAAATCAGTGAAAGCCCATTCTACCAGAAAGGTGGGCTCATCCTGGGCGGCTGCCCGAGGGTTCTCGGCATTACAGCTTTGCCGAGCTGCTACTTGGTCAGGATCAAACACCTTTGCGAAGTTTTTCAAGTTTGATACCTTGGATGAGGAGAACCTCTTGTTTGGTCAATCGGTGCTGCAGTCATCCGCTCTCTCCCGCCCGTTCTAGAGCTTTGGTATAAACCCCATGGTTCTTGAAGCATCCCCAGCATCCTCTAGGACGTATGAGAAAATAGGATTTTAATACCTACCGGTAAATCCTTTTCTCTGACGTCCTAGTGGATGCTGGGAACTCCGTAAGGACCATGGGGAATAGCGGCTCCGCAGGAGACTGGGCACAAAAAGTAAAAGCTTTAGACTAGCTGGTGTGCACTGGCTCCTCCCCCTATGACCCTCCTCCAAGCCTCCGTTAGATTTTTGTGCCCGAACGAGAAGGGTGCAAGCTAGGTGGCTCTCCTGAGCTGCTTAGAAGTAAAAGTTTAAATAGGTTTTTTATTTTCAGTGAGTCCTGCTGGCAACAGGTTCACTGCATCGTGGGACTAAGGGGAGAAGAAGCGAACTCACCTGACTGCAGAGTGGATTGGGCTTCTTGGCTACTGGACATTAGCTCCAGAGGGACGATCACAGGTTCAGCCTGGATGGGTCCCGGAGCCGCGCCGCCGGCCCCCTTACAGAGCCAGAAGAGCGAAGAGGTCCGGAGAAAGCGGCGGCAGAAGACGTTCCGGTCTTCAAATAAGGTAGCGCACAGCACTGCAGCTGTGCGCCATTGCTCTCAGCACACTTCACACTCCGGTCACTGAGGGTGCAGGGTGCTGGGGGGGAGCGCCCTGAGACGCAATAAAAACGATATAAAAACCTTATATGGCTAAAAAAAATGCATCACATATAGCTCCTGGGCTATATGGATGCATTTATCCCCTGCCAGTTTCCTGAAAAAAGCGGGAGAAAAGGCCGCCGTGAAGGGGGCGGAGCCTTTCTCCTCAGCACACAAGCGCCATTTTCTTTCACAGCTCCGCTGGAAGGACGGCTCCCTGACTCTCCCCTGCAGTCCTGCACTACAGTAACAGGGTAAAACAGAGAGGGGGACACTATTGGCAGCTAATATATAAATACAGCAGCTATAACAGGGAGTAACACTTATATAAGGTTATCCCTGTATATATATAGCGCTCTGGTGTGTGCTGGCAAACTCTCCCTCTGTCTCCCCAAAGGGCTAGTGGGGTCCTGTCCTCTATCAGAGCATTCCCTGTGTGTGTGCTGGGTGTCGGTACGATTGTGTCGACATGTATGAGGAGGAAAATGATGTGGAAGCAGAGCAATTGCCTGTGTTAGTGATGTCACCCCCTAGGGAGTCGACACCTGACTGGATGGTAGTAATTAAAGAATTACGTGACAATGTCAGCACTTTGCAAAAAACTGTTGACGACATGAGACAGCCGACAAATCTATTAGTGCCTGTTCAGGCGTCTCAGACACCGTCAGGGGCGCTAAAACGCCCGTTACCTCAGATGGTCGACACAGACCCTGACACGGATACTGAATCCAGTGTCGACGGTGACGAGACAAACGTAATGTCCAGTAGGGCCACACGTTACATGATCACGGCAATGAAGGAGGCATTGAACATTTCTGACACTACAAGTACCACAAAAAAGGGTATTATGTGGGGTGTGAAAAAACTACCAGTGGTTTTTCCTCAGTCAGATGAATTAAATGAGGTGTGTGATAAAGCGTGGGTTTCCCCCGATAAAAAACTGCTGATTTCTAATAAATTATTGGCACTATACCCTTTCCCGCCAGAGGTTAGGGCACGTTGGGAAACACCCCCTAGGGTAGATAAGGCGCTCGCACGCTTATCAAAACAAGTGGCGTTACCGTCTCCTGATACGGCCGCTCTCAAGGAACCAGCTGATAGAAGGCTGGAAAATATCTTAAAAGGTATATACACACATACCGGTGTTATACTGCGACCAGCGATCGCCTCAGCCTGGATGTGCAGCGCTGGAGTGGCTTGGTCGGATTCCCTGACTGAAAATATTGATACCCTGGATAGGGACAGTATATTATTAACTATAGAGCATTTAAAGGATGCATTACTATATATGCGAGATGCACAGAGGGATATTTGCACCCTGGCATCTAGAGTAAGTGCGATGTCCATTTCTGCCAGAAGAACGTTATGGACGCGACAGTGGTCAGGTGATGCGGATTCCAAACGACATATGGAAGTATTGCCGTATAAAGGGGAGGAGTTATTTGGGGTCGGTCTATCGGACCTGGTGGCCACAGCAACGGCTGGAAAATCCACCTTTTTACCCCAGGTCACCTCTCAGCAGAAAAAGACACCGTCTTTTCAAACCCAGTCCTTTCGTCCCTCTAAGGGCAAGAGGGAAAAAGGCCGCTCGTTCCTGCCCCGGGGCAGAGGAAGGGGAAAAAGACTGCACCATGCAGCCTCTTCCCAGGAGCAGAAGCCCTCCCCCGCTTCTGCCAAGTCCTCAGCATGACGCTGGGGCTCTGCAAGCAGACTCTGGCACGGTGGGGGGCCGTCTCAAGAATTTCAGCGCGCAGTGGGCTCACTCGCAAGTGGACCCCTGGATCCTGCAGGTAGTATCACAGGGGTACAAATTGGAATTCGAGACGTCTCCCCCTCGCCGGTTCCTGAAGTCTGCTCTACCAACGTCTCCCTCCGACAGGGAGGCAGTATTGGAAGCTATTCACAAGCTGTATTCCCAGCAGGTGATAATCAAGGTACCCCTCCTACAACAGGGAAAGGGGTATTATTCCACGCTGTTTGTGGTACCGAAGCCGGACGGCTCGGTGAGACCAATTTTAAATCTAAAATCTTTGAACACTTACATAAAAAGGTTCAAATTCAAGATGGAGTCACTCAGAGCAGTGATAGCGAACCTGGAAGAAGGGGACTATATGGTATCTCTAGACATCAAGGATGCTTATCTCCATGTCCCAATCTACCCTTCTCACCAAGGGTACCTCAGGTTTGTGATACAAAACTGTCATTATCAGTTTCAGACGCTGCCGTTTGGATTGTCCACGGCACCACGGGTCTTTACCAAGGTAATGGCCGAAATGATGATTCTTCTTCGAAGAAAAGGCGTATTAATTATCCCTTACTTGGACGATCTCCTGATAAGGGCAAGGTCCAGGGAACAGTTAGAGGTCGGAGTAGCACTATCTCAGGTAGTGCTACGTCAGCACGGGTGGATTCTAAATATTCCAAAATCACAGCTGATTCCGACAACACGTCTACTGTTCCTAGGGATGATTCTGGACACAGTCCAGAAAAAGGTGTTTCTCCCGGAGGAGAAGGCCAGGGAGTTATCCGAGCTAGTCAGGAACCTCCTAAAACCAGGACAAGTGTCAGTGCATCAGTGCACGAGAGTCCTGGGAAAAATGGTGGCTTCTTACGAAGCGATTCCATTCGGAAGATTCCATGCAAGAACTTTTCAGTGGGATCTGCTGGACAAATGGTCCGGATCGCATCTTCAGATGCATCAGCGGATAACCCTATCTCCAAGGACAAGGGTATCTCTCCTGTGGTGGTTACAGAAGGCTCATCTTCTAGAGGGCCGCAGATTCGGCATTCAGGATTGGATGCTGGTAACCACGGATGCCAGCCTGAGAGGCTGGGGAGCAGTCACACAGGGAAGAAATTTCCAGGGCTTGTGGTCAAGCATGGAAACGTCTCTTCACATAAATATCCTAGAGCTAAGGGCCATTTACAATGCCCTAAGTCAAGCAAGGCCTCTGCTTCAGGGTCAACCGGTATTGATCCAGTCGGACAACATCACGGCTGTCGCCCACGTAAACAGACAGGGCGGCACAAGAAGCAGGAGGGCAATGGCAGAAGCTGCAAGGATTCTTCGCTGGGCGGAAAATCATGTGATAACACTGTCAGCAGTGTTCATTCCGGGAGTGGACAACTGGGAAGCAGACTTCCTCAGCAGACACGACCTCCACCCGGGGGAGTGGGGACTTCATCCAGAAGTCTTCCAAGTGATTGTAAACCGTTGGGAAAAACCAAAGGTGGACATGATGGCGTCCCGTCTCAACAAGAAACTGGACAGATATTGCGTCAGGTCAAGGGACCCTCAGGCAATAGCGGTGGACGCTCTGGTAACTCCGTGGGTGTTCCAGTCGGTATATGTGTTCCCTCCTCTTCCTCTCATACCAAAAGTACTGAGAATCATAAGAAGGAGAGGAGTAAGAACGATACTCGTGGCTCCGGATTGGCCAAGAAGAACTTGGTACCCGGAGCTGCAAGAGATGCTCACGGAGGACCCGTGGCCTCTACCTCTAAGGAAGGACCTGCTCCAGCAGGGACCTTGTCTGTTCCAAGACTTACCACGGCTGCGTTTGACGGCATGGCGGTTGAACGCCGGATCCTGAAGGAAAAAGGCATTCCAGATGAAGTCATCCCTACCCTGATCAAGGCCAGGAAGGATGTAACTGCAAAACATCATCGCATTTGGCGAAAATATGTTGCGTGGTGTGAGGCCAAGAAGGCCCCTACGGAGGAATTTCAACTGGGTCGTTTCCTACATTTCCTGCAAGCAGGATTGTCTATGGGCTTAAAATTAGGATCCATTAAGGTTCAAATTTCGGCCCTGTCGATCTTCTTCCAGAAAGAACTGGCTTCAGTGCCTGCAGTTCAGACGTTTGTCAAAGGGGTACTGCATATACAGCCTCCTTTTGTGCCTCCAGTGGCACCTTGGGATCTCAATGTAGTTTTAGGGTTCCTAAAATCACATTGGTTTGAACCACTTGCCACAGTGGATTTGAAATATCTCACATGGAAAGTGGTAATGCTGTTGGCCCTGGCTTCAGCCAGGCGCGTATCAGAATTGGCGGCTTTATCCTATAAAAGCCCTTACCTGATATTTCATTCGGATAGGGCGGAATTGAGGACTCGTCCTCAATTTCTCCCTAAGGTGGTTTCAGCGTTTCACATGAATCAACCTATTGTGGTACCTGTGGCTACTAGGGACTTGGAGGACTCCAAGTTGCTGGACGTAGTCAGGGCCCTGAAAATATATGTTTCCAGGACGGCTGGAGTCAGAAAATCTGACTCGCTGTTTATACTGTATGCACCCAACAAGCTGGGTGCTCCTGCTTCTAAGCAGACGATTGCTCGTTGGATTTGTAGTACAATTCAACTTGCACATTCTGTGGCAGGCCTGCCACAGCCAAAATCTGTAAAAGCCCATTCCACAAGGAAGGTGGGCTCATCTTGGGCGGCTGCCCGAGGGGTCTCGGCTTTACAACTTTGCCGAGCAGCTACTTGGTCAGGGGCAAACACGTTTGCTAAATTCTACAAATTTGATACCCTGGCTGAGGAGGACCTGGAGTTCTCTCATTCGGTGCTGCAGAGTCATCCGCACTCTCCCGCCCGTTTGGGAGCTTTGGTATAATCCCCATGGTCCTTACGGAGTTCCCAGCATCCACTAGGACGTCAGAGAAAATAAGAATTTACTTACCGATAATTCTATTTCTCATAGTCCGTAGTGGATGCTGGGCGCCCATCCCAAGTGCGGATTGTCTGCAATACTTGTATATAGTTATTGTTACAAACAAATCGGGTTGTTTATTGTTGGAAGCCATCTTTTCAGAGGCTCCTACGGTTATCATACTGTTAACTGGGTTCAGATCACGAGTTGTACGGTGTGATTGGTGTGGCTGGTATGAGTCTTACCCGGGATTCAAGATCCTTCCTTATTATGTACGCTCGTCCGGGCACAGTATCTGAGGCTTGGAGGAGGGTCATAGGGGGAGGAGCCAGTGCACACCAGCTAGTCTAAAGCTTTTACTTTTTGTGCCCAGTCTCCTGCGGAGCCGCTATTCCCCATGGTCCTTACGGAGTTCCCAGCATCCACTACGGACTATGAGAATTAGAATTATCGGTAAGTAAATTCTTATTTTCTCTTAGTCCGTAGAGGATGCTGGGCGCCCATCCCTGTGCGGACACTATCTGCAGTACTTGTTTCATAGTTATTGCTTGGGTTACACAAAGGTTGTGTTTCAGTTATGGTCAGCTTGTTGCTGATTTTGTTCATGCCGTTGACTGGACTTCTGTTTAATGCCATGTTGTACGGCGTGTTTGTGGTGTGAGCTGGTATATATCTCACCCTTAGTTTAACAATAAATCCTTTTCCTCGAAATGTCCGTCTCCCTGGGCACAGTTCCTATAACTGGAGTCTGGAGGAGGGGCATAGAGGGAGGAGCCAGTTCACAGTCACACCCATTTAAAGTCTTAAAGTGCCCATGTCTCCTGCGGATCCCGTGTATACCCCATGGTTCTTGAAGCATCCCCAGCATCCTCTACGGACTAAGAGAAAAGGATTTACCGGTAGGTATTAAAATCCTATTATTTTCATTGTAAGTATTCACACTTTCATTATGCTCACTATATTGATTTATAGCCAGATTTAGTAACCTAGTTAGCAACCATCCCAATTTGAGGTCCTTGTCAAGACTACATTATTTTAACAGTGCAGTTCAGGAGGTATGTCCTGTTCACCACTACCCTGCCTAGCAGAACATTGGTGCCCGGATGGTACGAGCACCTGCCAGTTGTGGGCATACAATGAAAGTTTGGTTGTAGGGGAATAAGGGACAATTTAGTGCTAAACATGGCCCCATCCTTCTCAGTTATATGGACATGGCCGTAGTTTCCGTACTAATACTCCCATCAGATATGTTGGGCTTTATATGATTAATAGGCCCTACACACTGGCCGATATTTCTCAAAGATATGAACGATCTCGTTCATTATTGAACGAGATAACGTTCATATCTTTGAGTGTGGAGTCACCAGCGATGAACGATGCGCGGCCCCGCGCTCGTTCATCGCTGGTGCCCCGTCGGCTGTACATGGAGGCCAATATGGACGATCTCGTCCATATTTGCCTGCACTTCAATGGAGCCGGGTGAGGGGGGGAATGAAGAAACGTCACTGCCGCCGGGTCGCCCGTCGGCCGTATCCGCCGTCGGGCAGCTCGGCGGCGGATCTTTATATGTGTAGGGCCCATTAGAAACATCCACTTGTTTCATTGTTTTCCCCCACCTGTTTGTGGTCTGTCATTTCACCAATCCAAGATGCTGGTCTACCCTAGAGACAGGGTTATTGATCAATGGGTCGACAGTCAGAAGGTCAAGTCAGAAGATCAACAATGTCTAGGTCGACATGCACAAGGTCAACATGACAATGGTCGACACATGAAAATATGAGTTTTTAATGAAGGGGGGGGGGTTATAAAAGAAATTAGTGACAAGATTTCCCTTTCAGCATGTGGACCCACAATTAGTGCACTGTGTCCCCTCGCACGGCTTACTTTGCTCACCATGCTTCAGGCAATTGTAGCCCACGTGGATGGTAAAAGTATGAAAAAGTCCTGAAAATGGAAAAAAATTCCAAAAAACTCATGTCGACCATTGTTTGTTGACCTTATCATTGTCGACCTTTCATCTGGTTACCAGATAAACTACAATTTAACAATACATTACATTGAAATGATACATATTTTATATTGTACATTCTGGAACGCGTGGTTGGTTCCTAGTCAAGTGTCTTCTGGTTGTTCCTCTGGAGCTCCAAGCAGTTAATGTTACTTCTTCTCTTCCAGAATGACCTGAAGCCCTCCGAAGCAAAGAAAAAGATTCAACATGTCACATGGCCATGATTACCACCCTGAGGACATACCAAACGTGGACTTTGTAATATCATCTTTTAATGATCAGTCATGGAGTTGAGAGACAAATGGACATAGATAACACTTTTGTATAAATCCAGAATTTTGGTTGGAGGTGCATGAAGTTTGCCACAGGACAGTGTTCCCAGGACCAGAAATGCATAACTTTCCACAGATCACATCTTCATACGCGGATTTACTGTTTATTGTTGAGCAGAATCTGACTTTTGGTTCCTGAGGATAGAAAGTTTAACACTGTCCTAAAGAATCTTAGAGTAGGGTTTTTGTTGTGGTTTTGTTTATTTTAGATATATTAACAGAACTGACTTGTATTATTTTTATAATATAAAGAGGTTTAAATTTCTATGACGTGTGTATTTTTTGTGCTGCCTCCATTTGGAGATCTACCAGGGTTCTGTTTGGAGGCAGTAAAATGCTTACTGATGAAGATACTAGTATGGATATTTGCCCAGTACACCACCTGTTTCCAATAGCCTTGCTAACAGCTTTCATTGCAGTATTACTTTGTATTCAAAGTGCACAATCGTTCAAACCCAGCAGTTACTTGTGATACCTTCATTTCAGCCATGGAGAATCCGCAAAATCCTTCTCATCTCCTTAGTGTCTTCCTGCCAAAAGTATAGCTGTTCTCTTTTTGAAACTAATACACTTGAATCATGTCATACACTGTAGGATGAGCTTGGCTATATACACTCTATGCTTCAAATTGAAGACTGCTTTGCTTTTGTGGTAAATACTTCCAGGAGGTGGTTTTGTTTTTGTGCAAGTATTTTAAATAGGATTTTTAGTAGTGTTTGTGAACTCTAAAACGTCACATTAAATATTATGAAAATGTGATTACATTGTATTATTTCAGTACATAACAAAGGAAAAAATGCCTAGAAATACTGTGGAAACTGAGTATTTTGTTGCAAGCAAGAATTACTGTCCATATTGGTCTAGGGTGGGTGGCGTTGCAGTACTAACCTGCCTATCCATAAAACTTAGCCTGTCACTTTGTTGTGTATGCCACATAAACATTTGGTTACTATAGATAGCACTACATTTTTATTTTGCAATATATTATACCTCCCACTGTCCAGATTTTGTCAGGACAATCCCTTTTTTGGGACACTGTCCTGCTGTCCCATCGGCGGTGGGGGAGGGGAATTGGGAGGCCCCCTCTCACTCATTGCTCTGTTTAGTGAGCAGCAGTGATAGATGACATAGGGGGTCATGTACTAAGCAGTGATAAAAGTGGAGAAGTTGCCCATGGCAACCAATCAGCTGCTCTGTATACTTGTATAGTATGCAAATTATAAATGTTACATCAATGCTGATTGGTTGCCATAGGCAACTTCTCCACTGGCTCACTTCTCCACTTTTATGACTGCTTAGTACATCTCCCCGAAAATGTGCAATCTTACACAGAGCTGTAGTAATAGAGTATAATTACCATCGCTTCTTAAACCTCTCACAATCCTTTTATTTCTTACACTCCAGATACATTTCTGCACCCACTTTATCTACGCTTTTGACTCATTTCATACGGAATCTACACCCATTAAGCCTACACTGCTTTTCTCACCTGCATTTCTGCAATTCTTCTGCTCGGATTCCCTTACACTCTCCTCTCCTACTTCCACTTTCCCTCAACCTATTTACCTACTTAACACTATGTCAAGGCTTTCTTATACTCCCCACATCACTCAGTGTCTACCTAATAATGTATCTTTATCCTTCCCCCCTACTCTCCTACACCTCCTCCTCTCTCCCCTCCTCTGTCTCCCCTCCATCCCTCTGTTTCCTTCCCCCTCCTTTCCTGTTACCCCACTTTCATTCACCTCTGCCCCATGGTCCTACTACCCCACAACTCAGCCCTGCTCCCTCTCTCCCTACCCTGTCACCTCCCCACACCCCCATCCACATCCCACTGACCTCCCTCCCTGCCCACCTTCCCCTCCTAGCTCAGGCACCCACACCATTACCACTCTCATCATCCCTGCCCTCAAAGTTAATCTCACCTCACCGCTACAGCAACCCTGATAATCTCATTCACATCTCTCCCACAAACTCATACCCCCTATCCTGTGCCCTCTGGAATGCCAGATCTGTTTGTAACAAACTGGTCCCCACTCATGACCTTTTCATTTCCAACTCCCTACACATACTAGCCATTACTGAAATTTGGATTACGCCCTCTGACACTACTTCTCCTTCTGCTCTCTCTGCTGGGGGCCTCACATTCACACACACACCCCGACCTGGGGGTCGCCATGGGGGTGGTGTTGGGGTCCTTTTACCTTCTAGTTACTCCTACCAACTCATACCACCAGAACCATCCCTTACATTCTCTACATTTGAGGTCCATACTATACGCCTCTTCCAACCAGTACATCTTAGAGTAGCTGTCATTTACCGCCCCCTTGGCACTGCTTCCAAATTCATCGACAACTTTGCTTCCTGGCTTCCTCACTTCCTCTCTTCTGACATTCCCTCCATTATCCTAGGTGATTTCAAAATCCCTATTGACATCCCCACACAATCCCCTGCCTCTAAATTCCTTAACCTCACCTCTTCACTTGGTCTCTCCCAGTGGACCTCCTCACCCTCCCATGTGAATGGGAGCTCACTGGATCTGGTCTTCACTCACCGCTGTGATATTTCTGATTTTCTCTGACGTCCTAAGTGGATGCTGGGGACTCCGTCAGGACCATGGGGATTAGCGGCTCCGCAGGAGACAGGGCACAAAAGTAAAAGCTTTAGGATCAGGTGGTGTGCACTGGCTCCTCCCCCTATGACCCTCCTCCAAGCCTCAGTTAGATTTTTGTGCCCGGCCGAGAAGGGTGCAATCTAGGTGGCTCTCCTAAAGAGCTGCTTAGAGTAAAAGTTTTGTTAGGTTTTTTATTTTCAGTGAGTCCTGCTGGCAACAGGCTCACTGCATCGAGGGACTTAGGGGAGAGAAGTGAACTCACCTGCGTGCAGGATGGATTGGCTTCTTAGGCTACTGGACACCATTAGCTCCAGAGGGAGTCTGAACACAGGTCTCACCCTGGGGTTCGTCCCGGAGCCGCGCCGCCGACCCCCTTGCAGATGCCGAAAAGTGAAGAGGTCCAGAAACCGGCGGCAGAAGACTTTTCAGTCTTCATAAGGTAGCGCACAGCACTGCAGCTGTGCGCCATTGTTGTCAGCACACTTCATAGCAGCGGTCACTGAGGGTGCAGGGCGCTGGGGGGGGCGCCCTGGGCAGCAATGATAGTACCTTATTCTGGCTAAAAATACATCACATATAGCCCCTGGGGGCTATATGGATGTATTTAACCCCTGCCAGGTCTCAGAAAAACGGGAGAAGAAGCCCGCCGAAAAGGGGGCGGGGCCTATTCTCCTCAGCACACAGCGCCATTTTCCCTCACAGAAATGCTGGTGGGAAGGCTCCCAGGCTCTCCCCTGCACTGCACTACAGAAACAGGGTTAAAACAGAGAGGGGGGACACTTATTTGGCGATATGACTATATATATTAAAATGCTATAAGGGAAAAACACTTATATAAAGGTTGTCCCTGTATAATTATAGCGTTTTTGATGTGTGCTGGCAAACTCTCCCTCTGTCTCCCCAAAGGGCTAGTGGGGTCCTGTCCTCTATCAGAGCATTCCCTGTGTGTGTGCTGTGTGTGTCGACATGTATGAGGACGATGTTGGTGAGGAGGCGGAGCAATTGCCTGTAATGGTGATGTCACTCTCTAGGGAGTCGACACAGGAATGGATGGCTTATTCAAGGAATTACGTGATAATGTCAACAGACGGCCGGCAAAAAAATAGTACCTGTCCAGGCGTCTCAAACACCGTCGG
Source organism: Pseudophryne corroboree (assembly GCF_028390025.1). Lineage (NCBI taxonomy): Eukaryota > Metazoa > Chordata > Amphibia > Anura > Myobatrachidae > Pseudophryne > Pseudophryne corroboree. Next base: position 402,614,869 of record NC_086445.1, on the reverse strand, counting down.
GGGCTTTAAAACGCCCATTTACCTCAGTCGGTCGACACAGACACGGACACTGATTTCAGTGTCGACGGTGAAGAAACAAACGTATTTTCCTTTAGGGCCACACGTTACTTGTTAAGGGCAATGAAGGAGGTGTTACATATTTCTGATACTACAAGTACCACAAAAAAGGGTATTATGTGGGGTGTGAAAAAACTACCTGTAGTTTTTCCTGAATCAGATAAATTAAATGAAGTGTGTGATGATGCGTGGGTTTCCCCCGATAGAAAATTATTGGCGGTATACCCTTTCCCGCCAGAAGTTAGGGCGCGTTGGGAAACACCCCTTAGGGTGGATAAGGCGCTCACACGCTTATCAAAACAAGTGGCGGTACCGTCTCCAGATAGGGCCGTCCTCAAGGAGCCAACTGATAGGAGGCTGGAAAATATCCTAAGAAGTATATACACACATACTGGTGTTATACTGCGACCAGCGATCGCCTCAGCCTGGATGTGCAGAGCTGGGGTGGCTTGGTCGGATTCCCTGACTAAAAATATTGATACCCTTGACAGGGACAGTATTTTATTGACTATAGAGCATTTAAAGGATGCATTTCTATATATACGAGATGCACAGAGGGATATTTGCACTCTGGCATCAAGAGTAAGTGCGATGTCCATATCTGCCAGAGGATGTTTATGGACACGACAGTGGTCAGGTGATGCAGATTCCAAACGGCACAAAGAAGTATTGCCGTATAAAGGGGAGGAGTTATTTGGGGTCGGTCCATCGGACCTGGTGGCCACGGCAACTGCTGGAAAATCCACCGTTTTTACCCTAAGTCACATCTCTGCAGAAAAAGACACCGTCTTTTCAGCCTCAGTCCTTTCGTCCCCATAAGAGTCATATCTGCCCAGGGATAGAGGAAAGGGAAGAAGACTGCAGCAGGCAGCCCATTCCCAGGAACAGAAGCCTCCACCCTTCTGCCAAGTTTCTCAGCATGACGCTGGGGCCGTACAGGACCCCTGGATCCTACAAGTAGGATCCCAGGGGTACAGATTGGAAAGTCGAGACGTTTCCCCCTCGCAGGTTCCTGAAGTCTGCTTTACCAACGTCTCCCTCCGACAGGGAGGCAGTATTGGAAACAATTCACAAGCTGTATTCCCAGCAGGTGATAATCAAAGTACCCCTCCTACAACAAGGAAAGGGGTATTATTCCACACTATGTTGTGGTACTGAAGCCAGAAGGCTCGGTGAGACCTATTCTAAATCTGAAATATTTGAACACTTACAAAGGTTCAAATCAAGATGGAGTCACTCAGAGCAGTGATAGCGAACCAGGAAGAAGGGGACTATAGGGTGTCCCGGGACATCAGGGATACTTACCTCCATGTCCCAATTTGCCCTTCTCACCAAGGGTACCTCAGGTTCGTGGTACAGAACTGTCACTATCAGTTTCAGACGCTGCCGTTTGGATTGTCCACGGCACCCCGGGTCTTTACCAAGGTAATGGCCGAAATGATGATTCTTCTTCAAAGAAAATGGACGACCTCCTGATAAGAGCAAGGTCCAGAGAACAGTTGGAGGTCGGAGTAGCACTATCTCAAGTAGTTCTACGACAGCACGGGTGGATTCTAAATATTCCAAAACCGCAGTTGTTTCCGACGACACATCGGCTGTTCCTAGGGATGATTCTGGACACAGTCCAGAAAAGGGTGTTTCTCCCGGAGAAGAAAGCCAGGGAGTTATCCGAGCTAGTCAGGAACCTCCTAAAACCAGGAAAAGTGTCAGTGCATCATTGCACAAGGGTCCTGGGAAAAATGGTGGCTTCTTACGAAGCGATTCCATTCGGCAGTTTTCACGCAAGAACTTTTCAGTGGGATCTGCTGGAAAAATGGTCCGGATCGCATCTTCAGATGCATCAGTGGATAACCCTGTCTCCAAGGACAAGGGTGTTTCTTCTGCGGTGGCTGCAAAGTACTCATCTACTAATGGGCCGCAGATTCGGCATTCAGGAAGGGTCCTGGTGACCAGGGATGCCAGCCTGAGAGGCTGGGGAGCAGTCACACAGGGAAAAATTTTTCCAGGGAGTGTGATCAAGTCTGGAGAATTCTCTCCACATAAATATACTGGAGCTAAGGGCAAGTTACAATGCTCTAAGCTTAGCAAGACCTCTGCTTCAAGGTCAGCCGGTATTGATCCAGTGGGACAACATCACGGCAGTCGCCCACGTAAACAGACAGGGCGGCACAAGAAGCAGAAGGGCAATAGCAGAAACTGCAAGGATTCTTCGCTGGGCGGAAAATCAGGTGATAGCACTGTCAGCAGTGTTCATTCCGACGCCCGGGAGAGTGGGGATTTCATCGGGAAGTCTTCCACATGATTGTGAACCATTGGGAAAGACCAAAGGTGGACATGATGGCGTCCCGCCTGAACAAAAAACTGGACAGGTATTGCGCCAGGTCAAGAGACCCTCAGGCAATAGCTGTGGACGCTCTGGTAACACCGTGGGTGTACCAGTCAGTGTATGTGTTCCCTCCTCTGCTTCTCATACCCAAGGTACTGAGAATTATAAGACGTAGAGGAGTAAGAACTATACTCGTGGCTCCGGTTTGGCCAAGAAGGACTTGGTACCTGGAACTTCAAGAGATGCTCACAGAGGACTCGTGGCCTCTGCCGCTAAGAAGGGACTTGCTTCAGCAAGTACCATGTCTGTTCCAAGACTTACCGCGGCTGCGTTTGACGGCATGGCGGTTGAACGCCGGATCCTAAGGGAAAAAGGCATTCCGGAAGAGGTCATTCCTACCCTGGTCAAAGCCAGGAAGGAGGTGACCGCACAACATTATCACCACATGTGGCGAAAATATGTTGCGTGGTGTGAGGCCAGGAAGGCCCCACGAAGAAATTTCAACTCGGTCGATTCCTGCATTTCCTGCAAACAGGAGTGTCTATGGGCCTCAAATTGGGGTCCATTAAGGTTCAAATTTCGGCCCTGTCGATTTTCTTCCAGAAAGAATTGGCTTCAGTTCCTGAAGTCCAGAAGTTTGTCAAGGGAGTACTGCATATACAACCCCCTTTTGTGCCTCCAGTGGCACTGTGGGATCTCAACGTAGTTCTGGGATTCCTCAAATCACATTGGTTTAAACCGCTCAAATCTGTGGATTTGAAATATCTCACATGGAAAGTGACCATGCTGTTGGCCCTGGCCTCGGCCAGGCGAGTGTCAGAATTGGCGGCTTTGTCTCACAAAAGCCCATATCTGATTGTCCATTCGGACAGGGCAGAGCTGCGGACTCGTCCCCAGTTTCTCCCTAAGGTGGTGTCAGTGTTTCACCTGAACCAGCTTATTGTGGTACCTGCGGCTACTAGGGACTTGGAGGACTCCAAGTTGCTAGATGTTGTCAGGGCCCTGAAAATATAGGTTTCCAGGACGGCTGGAGTCAGGAAAACTGACTTGCTGTTATCCTGTATGCACCCAATAAACTGGGTGCTCTTGATTCTAAGCAGACGATTGCTAGTTGGATGTGTAGTACAATTCAGCTTGCACATGCTGTGGCAGGCCTGCCACAGCCAAAATATGTAAATGCCCATTCCACAAGGAAGGTGGGCTCATCTTGGGCGGCTGCCCGAGGGGTCTCGGCTTTACAACTTTGCCGAGCAGCTACTTGGTCAGGGGCACACCCTGACTGAGGAGGACCGGGAGTTCTCTCATTCGGTGCTGCAGAGTCATCCGCACTCTCCCGCCCGTTTGGGAGCTTTGGTATAATCCCCATGGTCCTGACGGAGTCCCCAGCATCCACTTAGGACGTCAGAGAAAATAAGAATTTACTTACCGATAATTCTATTTCTCGTAGTCCGTAGTGGATGCTGGGCGCCCATCCCAAGTGCGGATTGTCTGCAATACTTGTACATAGTTATTGTTACAAAAATCGGGTTATTATTGTTGTGAGCCATCTTTTCAGAGGCTCCGCTGTTATCATGCTGTTAACTGGGTTCAGATCACAGGTTGTACAGTGTGATTGGTGTGGCTGGTGTGAGTCTTACTCGGGATTCAAAATCCTTCCTTATTGTGTACGCTCGTCCGGGCACAGTATCCTAACTGAGGCTTGGAGGAGGGTCATAGGGGGAGGAGCCAGTGCACACCACCTGATCCTAAAGCTTTTACTTTTGTGCCCTGTCTCCTGCGGAGCCGCTAATCCCCATGGTCCTGACGGAGTCCCCAGCATCCACTACGGGCTACGAGAAATAGAATTATCGGTAAGTAAATTCTTATTTTTCCAACTCCCCATTTCCCCTCTCTGACCACCACTTGCTCTCCTTTAACCTATCTCTCTCGACTTCCCCATCTCTACCTCCTAAGGCTACCATCACTAAGCGTAACATTGAAGCTATTGACACCACATTCCTTTCCTCCTTGTTTGACTCACTTCTCTCCTATTCTCTCTCTCTCATGCCCTGAACAAGCCACTTCCACATACAATGCATCCCTTACTTCTGCTCTTGACTCTGTTGCTCCACCAACCACTATTCACCCTCGCAAATTAACACCTCAACCCTGGCACACCAAATGCACCAGATATCTGCAAAAATGCTCACGTACTGCTGAGCGACACTGGAGGAAATCACGCTCTGAGGCAGACTTTCTCCATTTCAAACTTATGCTCTCATCCTTCAGTGCTGCCCTTTCTTTTTCATCCACTAGGGGTCACTGGAGTACTCTTGGGATATGGACGGCTTATCAGAAACAAAGGCACTGAATATTTAAATTTAGAACTCTCCACCCCTCCATATCCCAGAGTACCTCCGTGTACGACCTCAGTGTTTTTTCCGTGCTCACAGCAATAACAAGGCTTGTGGGGACTTCCCACACTTGGTGGAAGATTTTTATTAATTTTTCATTTTTACACTTAGCACATCGCTTCCCAGTTTCTGGAAAAACATGGGTCCGGGATGGTGCCGCTGCAAGGACAGCGCATGGCGTGTCGGTCCTCACAAAGAGCACCCTCACAGCCACAGGCAGCCTACTGTCTCCTGCAACAGCTGGACTGAGCTTACACATAGAAGCCCCGTCGCAGCCATGACCTGAGGAGCTGGACGGAGCTTACAGATAGAAGCCCCGTCGCAGCCATGACCGGAAAGACGTCGCAGACCTCCCTACAAAAGGTATGCTGGGGAAACGGGGCGGTCAGCGCAGGCTGCCGCCCCGCTGTGTGGGGTCCGTGGGTAAGGCCGACCGCTCACTACCGTGATAGCCGCTCCAGCGCTCCGTCTGCTGCTCCGACCGCCCGCCCCACGCTCCGTCCTCCCGCCAGGCGCTCCGTCAGCGGTACACCGCTCACAGAGGGAGACCCGCCGCAGCTTCGCTCCGTCAGCGGTGCTCACAGAGGGAGACCCGCCGCAGCTTCGCTCCGTCAGCGGTGCTCACAGAGAGAGACCCGCGCAGCTTGCCTAGCGACGCCGCGCTCCGGCCAGCCGACCTCAGCTGTTCTGGACTATGTGTCCCTCGCCTCCCTGAAATGAGCTTCCCGGCTCCCCGCTGAGACACAGCGCTACAGGGAGTACAGGGAAGGGGGGGGGAGTGGGGGACCTGGCTGATTACTGCGTGGCTGCAGCTGCCAGATGCTGCAAGGGGAAAATCACGGTATAATAGGCTGTTGAGCCTATATATAGCTGCCATATCTATAGAAGATATGTTAATATTAATATCTATAGAAGATATTAATACAAAATTAACTGCAGGCAGAGCTTATATTAATGTGACCTGCCTGTGATTGTATTGTAACCTGCATGTGATTATATATTAACTGCAGCAGGTATTGTAACTTGTCCTGTGAGTCTCAGTGTAAGCATGGCATGGGGGCCATTTTTAATCATGTTTCCTGTTTCTTCCAGTGATAATTCCAGAACATTCCTGCCCTACTTCTCTACGCCACCGGAGGCGCAGGGGTGTTAGTGGGAATTTTGGTTCAGGTTTCACATAGGCTGCCCATGTAAACTGTATTTAGCCATAAATATATATATATATATATATATATATATATATATATATATTACGCACCTTAAGTAAAGATTTTACTGAGTCGTGCAAGTGTCTGTCCTTTGGCTATTGTGGTGTCTGTAAGGCTCCAACACAGACTAAACATAAATCTACCACAGATTCAGTTGGTTTGTAGGTTTCCACTCCGGAAGCCGGGTCAGTCCCAGATCCTATGTTAAGCATTGGCAATTCAAATTGACTCCGCTCGACAGGAGCGGTAAGATCGGAGTCTCGGAAGTTACTCCGCCAGCTCTAACGGAGGAGTCTCAGCCTTTCCAAAGGTCCAACTTCCCTTTGGGTACCAGGGTGTTAATTTAACTGGTCTTATAATTTAATGCAGTCTGACAATGCTATGTCAAACCTCACAGCGATAACTACGAGTGAGAAGGGCACATTGGACCAGCAGTCAGATAGTGCGGGGTTTTGACAACCATACATTGCTAATGACCAGTGAGTCAATGTCTCAATTTTTACAGAGACTAAGTAGACTCTAACATCTAATCCGTCGAATTTAATAAACAACAGATCTTCAATGAGTTTCTTATTTAGAATATCTGACTAAGATTTAACTCTATTTACCCGTTTCCACATCTAAATGGGAGAATCCGCCATTGGTGAATTCGTCTGTGTCAAACATTATAAAGACCCAAGATACATTTGGGTCACTAGACGCTCTATGTATGGAAACAATGACGATCACGTTAGACTTACCGTTAATGAGAAGCTGCAGAGTATCTCTGTAAAGCTTCTGCTGACGCCTGTTACCTCGTTTCTTGCTTTTCATCGTCGCTAGTTTCAGCACGACAAGGCCAGAAGTTGTTTGGTCCTAAATTTGATATTCAGGCCAAGACGGGGGGGGGGGGGGGGTAAAGTCTAGCCATTGCCGCCTCCGGTATCAAAACGGAAATACTTTGGTCCGGCGTTTAAACCCTTTAGACTTCAGTCTTTTCAAGGCTGTGGTACAAAAACAGTCACGACTTGTAACGCCAGGGCGTTAAAGTCAACAAGCAGTGGCTTGACGGCCTCTTAGGCCATCTCGATTTTCCAATTGTGGAAGCGCGCCTTTACATGTTACATTTGCCGGGTTTCCAGACATCCACTCATGGATGTATCCGCTATTTAAAGATTAAAAGACAAGACTGCCTCTGGCGGACGAAATTAGGCGTTTTGGCAGGTTGCCATTCAGTCTCTGCTGGTTTCAGCTGTTTTTATTTTCAGGCCGGGTACACCAACAGAGTCAGGGTTCCCCTCTGTTTGGGGTGCCGAAGCCGGAGGGCTCCGTCGCAGTCTCAATCAGCAAGTCACTTACTACAGTTTGAAAATGGATTTTCTGCGGTTAGTAGTTGCATATTTGGAGCCACAAGATTGCATGATTGCGCTTGATCTTCAGAATGCGTATTTACCCATTCCGGTTTGGTCACCGCATCACAGGTTCTTGCGTTTTGCAATACGCCACAACCATTAACCATTTCAGGTTCTACCGTTTGGCCTCTTGTCAACGCCTCGGGTATTCACCAAAGTGATGTTGGTGATGATAGCTCATCTCAGAGCCCTGGCAGTGACAATCGTTCCATACTTAGACGATCTGCTCATAAGAACTCTGTCTCAACAGAGGTTCCTCTTACTTGCGCTACTAACGTACACCACGGTTGCAGTGTCAAGTTCAAAAACAATCGCATCTAATTCCGTCTGAACGACTTCAATTCCTAGGTATGATTATAGATACGGTAAATCAAAGACATTTACCTACTACACCAGAAAGAACAGATTATACCATCTAGTACAATTAGTGCAAAAGCCACGCACACTAGCGGTACATTGGTGTATTCGCCTATTAGGAACAATGATGTGTTTTCGAAGCGCTTTAGTTCGCCGGGTTTCACTCGCGTTTCCCACAGGGGGGCGAGGGTGTCTATACTCTGGGCGAGAGTCTCAGAGGTTGAGGAGTTGTAGTTAAAAAGGTCAGCGACAGGGGTTCTAAAACGGATCACGACAGATTGCTGTCTATAAATGTCCTGGAACTCCGTGCAATTTACAATGCACTACATGCTTCGCTTTCAGTCTGTCCAAGTGCAGTCAGACAACGCAACGGGAGTTGCATACACAAAAACCAGGGAGGACCGAGAAGCCGCATGGCAATGCGGGAGGTAGCTTGAATCCTCAATTGCCCAGAATACCACAAGGTGATATTGTCGACGGGGTTCATTCCGGGAGTGGACATCTGTTAGACAGATGATCTTAGCCGTCGGGATTGTCATCCAGAAAACTGGGCATTAAATCCAGAGGTGTTTCACATGTGGATCCACAAGTGGGGTTACCCTCAGGGGTACATGATGGCATCTCGCCACAATTACAAACGCTCAGTATGTGTACAGAACGACAGATCACAAGGGCAGTGGCGGTGGAGGCTCTCACATTCGCGTGGTCGTACAGCCTCGTGTATCTGGGTCCTCCGGTTTCCGCTGCTCTCTCCGTTGCTAGAACGGATCATAAGACAGTTCGTCAAAGTCATACTAGTGATATCTCATGGGTTTCGGAGAGCTTGCTTCTCGAATCTCCAAGGAATACTCGCACACGATCCTTGCCCGCTCATAATACGTCCAACCTGTTACAACAGGGACCGTTCTTTTACCCCTATTTACCTATGTACCGCGGCTGCGGTTGACGGGGGGGTGGTTCAGACCGCCCTCTTAAGAAAAGAGATAGGGCATTACAGTATCTGTTATACCAACCATGTTACGAGCTAGAAAGCCGGTTACGGCAGCTCATTATTACATAATTTGGTGTGCCTATATAGGTGGGTGTGAAGCTCGGAAGTTTCCGACATCATCTTTCAAGTTACCCGTATTCTGTTATTTTACAGACGGGGTGGGATGGAGAACTGCGTTTATCTACACTGAGGGTGCAGGTATCTGTGTTGTCAATTTATTTTCAAAGACGTTTGACTCTATTGCGTCGGTACACACCTTTCTACAAGGTGTCATCAGAGTGCAGCCTCCATTTATCCCACCTACAGCGCCATGCGACTTGAAGCTGGGTTCAGATTTCTTACAGTTTTCATATTTTGAACCCTTACAACAAATGGGGATTAAGTTTCTCACTTGGAAAACGTTTTTTCTTCCAGCCTTAGCTTCGGCAAGGGTTTGGTTTTCACATTTGGGTGCCTTGTATTCCAAGCCACCGTATTTGGGTTTCCTCATGACAGAGCGGAACTTCGGACGAATTCCGATTTTTTATTTTTCACATCAATAAACCAATAGTGTTTCCTGTGTTGACAGCACATTCTAGAATTCTGAATGTGGTACGCGCATTACGCGTTTATATGTCCCGAACGTCTACAGTTCGTAATACGGATACGTTGTTTGTTCTCTATGATGCTGCCAACTGGGGTTAGCCAGTTTCTCAGCAGACATTATCCAGTTGGATAAAACTGACTACAAGTCAGGTTTACCTTAAGGCTAAGTTACAGTCGCCTACGTCAGTAATAGCTCATCCCACAGGTTCTGTTGGAATGTCATGACCAGCTGGTCGTGGAGCTTCTACGACGCGGCTACATAGTCTTCAGTGCACACGTTTGTGCGCGTTTACACGTTATGAAACGTTTGCGGCATCAGCATCTAGCTTTGGCCGCCTACTGTTACAGGTGTCAAACAGCTCTCCCGCCCACGAGGGAAGCTTTGGTACGTCCCCTAGTGGATGAAAAAGAAAATAGGATTTTGGTACTTACCAGGTAAATCCTTTTCTTTGAATCCATAGGGGGCACTGGACGCCCACCCAGAGCAGTTTTACCTGGGTTGTATTAAGCTCAGAGGAGCTTATGGTAACACATTTTCACCGATTGGTTCAAATTATAAAGGTTTATCGGTTATGGTGTCAACTGTTTAGTTGTCAGTAACGTTATGTGTCAACTTTGTTGTTGTCCGTTATGTTATAGGAATTCTCCATTGTCAACCTCTCTATAGTTCCTGTTCGGCTCAGTAAAAAACACTGAGGTCGTACACTGAGGTACTCTGGGATATGGAGGGGTGGAGAGTTCTAAATTTAAATATTCAGTGCCTTTGTTTCTGCTAAGCCGTCCATATCCCAAGAGTACTCCAGTGCCCCCTATGGATTCAAAGAAAAGGATTTACCTGGTAAGTACCAAAATCCTATTTTCTCTTGCTAAACAGTCATACTTCAAGAACCTTATCTCCTCCCAGTCTTCCAACCCCCAGCGCCTCTTTACCACTCTCAACTCCTCTGCCCACCTCGTCTCCCTTCCTCACTCTCTGCTCTTGACTTTGCCACTTACTTCACATCCAGAATTGACTCCATACGTCAGGACATTGCATCACACCAGACCATCAGTAACCAGCCTTCTCCCATCCCTTACCAACCCTCCCCATCCCTCGCACCAACTCTGACATCTTTCTCCCATGCATCTGGAGAGGAAGTCATGGCCCTCATTCGTTCCTGTCCCCCCACCACCTCCCCACTTGACCCTATCCCCTCCCGCCTCCTCCGCTACCTCTCTCCTTCTGCTTGTTCCCATCTTTCCCACCTTCTCAATCTCTCCCTCTCATCAGGCACTGTCCCCTCTGCCTTCAAGCATGCACTCATCTCTCCTATTCTTAAAAAACCTACCCTTGATCCAAACACTCTCTCCAACTACCAACACATCTCTCTCCTCCCTTTTGCCTCCAAACTCCTTGAGCATATTGTCTACAACCGCCTTACTTCCTTTCTTTCCTCACACTCACTGCTTGACACATTCCAGTCTGGCTTCCGTCCTCTCCACTCCACTGAAACTGCCCTTACAAAAGTATGCAATGACCTCCATGCTGCTAAATCTAAGGGACACTACTCTCTACTTATTCTACTGGATCTCTCTGCTGCTTTTGACACTGTGGACCATCCTCTCCTACTGCAAATCCTTCACTCCATTGGTCTGCGTGACACTGCCCTTTCTTGGCTGTCCTACCTTTCTGACCGTTCATTCTCTGTCTCCTCTTATGACTCTGCCTCCCCCTCACTTCCACTAACTGTAGGGGTACCCCAAGGTTCTGTCCTTGGTCCTCTACTCTTCTCTCTCTACACGTCCTCACTAGGTAAGCTCATTAGTTCTTTTGGTTTCCAATATCATCTCTATGCTGATGACACTCAAATCTATCTTTCCTCTCCAGACCTCTCCCCTGCTCTCCTCACTCGTATCTCCAACTGTCTCTCTGCTACCTCTTACTGGATGTCCCAGCGCTTTCTTAAACTTAACATGTCTAAGACCGAGCTGATCATCTTCCCTCCCTCCCGCATAACCTCACCTCCTACAATCTCATTATCTATTGATGGCACTACTATCTCCTCTAGCCCCCAAGTGCGCTGTCTTGGAGTAATCCTTTCATCGTTTTCATCTAAAAAATATTTCCAGGATCAGACCCTTTCTGACCCAGGATGCTACTAAGACTCTTATCCACTCACTGGTCATCTCCAGACTGGACTACTGTAATCTCCTCCTTTCTGGCATTCCTGGCAAATACCTCTCTCCACTCCAATCTATACTCAATGCTGCTGCCCGGCTCATCTTCCTCACCAAACGCACTACGTCCACCTCTCCTCTCTTACTAGACCTTCACTGGACCCCCTTCCCTTTCAGAATCCATTTCAAGCTTCTCACACTTGCTTACAAAGCCCTTACCCACTCCTCTCCCATCTACATCTCTGACCTTATCTCCCTTTACACTCCCACCCATCCTCCTCGCTCTGCTAATGCACGTCGACTCTCCTGCCTACGGATTACTTCCTCCCACTCCTACCTCCAAGATTTTTCACGTGCTGCACCACTTCTCTGGAATTCCCTACCTCTCCCCCTCAGACTCTCTACAAAACTTCAAACGGGCTCTCAAGACCCACTTCACCAAACCCAGCCAAATCTCATCCTAAATCTCTGTTCCACGCTCTCTATGTACCCCATCTGTCTCACCCCTGTCTGTCTAGCCCTCCCCTTTAGAATGTAAGCTCTCACGAGCAGGGCTCTCTTCCCTCATGTGCTTATCCTTTTCTTACTTTAATAATATTCAACTGCACCAAATCCAGCAGTCTTCTGCCACCTGATACTTATTCCAGTGTCATCTGCTGATGTAGCTATGTTTATTTACCCTGTATTTGTCCTATATTGTCAACTGTAAGTTGCTGTTTTCCTGCTTGATTATTTGGTTATGTACTCTGTAATTGGGCGCTGCGGAACCCTTGTGGCGCCATATAAATAAAGGATAATAATAATAGAGCAATAGTCAAAAGTCCTGTACAGCTAAACATTTTTACATACGTTTCTACAATAAATCCACCAGAGGGAGCAGTGGTGTAAGGAATTCCACACTAGTCTTTACGTTTTAAAAGCATAAATCACACATTGAAATGGAGTGAGGCTGGTCAAATGAATGCTGCAGAGTATCCTCAGTTCTTGTAAGACATTGGTGAGCTGTGTACACATTCATACACAATAAAAATACGTAAAGCCATCTATTCAATATGCAGCTTAGATCCTAATTGATTCCATACATTGTAGGAGATTTTTTGACCTCTCACAAGCTTTATTGAGAGGTAGAACTGTGTTCATTGTTTCCTCTGAAGCGCAATTCATCTGTTTATAATAAAGCACGTCCTCTGTAGATGTGCATGTGTTTCTGTAAGCTACTATTTATGTACCTATTCTACTGCTTTCTTAAGCTACTTAAGGGTGTCACGCCTACATTTATTTTAAAAATAAAACACAACCAAGTTGGGCTGATACATAGCTAGAGAGATACAGAGAGATTGGTATAGATATATGTAATCTTAATAATCCTCCTAAATATCACTTTCCTTGCAGCAGTTTAGGTACTGAGCTGAAGCCTCTACCTAGCCAGTAATAAAACATGAGAACATGCTGTCCAGCAGCAGTCCTATGCTCTGAAAGTGGAAGTCGGGTGAAGACATTGGGCTAATTCAGACCTGATCGCTGCTGTGCGTTTTCGCACAGCGGGCGATAAGGTCTGAACTGCGCATGTGTATGCACCGCAATGCGCAGATGCGACGGGATGGTGCGACAAATCTGATCCCACCTACTATCGCAAGAAGATTGACAGGGAGAGGGCGTTTGTGGGTGGCAACTGACTGTTTTCAGGGAGTGTCCAGAAAAACGCAGGAGGGACCAGGCGTTTAGATTGAGTATTCGTGACATCAGCTCCGGCCCTGATCTTCGCAGCGACTGAGTGAGTCCTGAGCTGTGCTGAGACTGCACAACCTTCTGTTTGTACAGTTCTCCTGCACATGCAATCGCAGACCTGCACACCGAATTCCCTTTCCCCCTATATGCAGCGACTACCTGATCGCAGGGATGCAAAAAACCCACCCTAGCGATCAGGTCTGAATTACCCCCATTGTAATAACCATTTTCCCCAGTGTGGTGCTATGCTTTAATGGAGAACAGTCTCTGTTTTCCCAGCTCCCCACCATCTTCTGGGGTTAGCTACACTCTGTGATCCTATTTGACATTAACCAGCATGTGTGACCTGCTGGCAACTTGTAAAACATTTGTCAAGATCCCAGGTAGGTAATTAAAGCTGAAACGGCAATCCATATTTGACTCCATTATAATGCATTAAGGGGAGATGCAAATCTCATCATGCTGCATAGACACATATAGGGGGTCATTCCGCGTTGTTCGCTCGCTAGCTGTTTTTAGCAGCCGTGCAAACGCTATGCCTCCTCCCGCTGGGAGTGTATTTTAGCTTAGCAGATGTGCGAACGAAAGGATCGCACAGCAGCTACAAAATAATTTTGTGCAGTTTCAGAGTAGCTTCAGACCTACTCAGCGCTTGCGATGACGTCAGACTGTTCAGTTCCTGTTTTGATGTCACGAACACGCCCTGCATTCGCCCAGCCACGCCTGCGTTTTTTCGAACACTCCCTGAAAACGGCCAGTTGACACCCAGAAACGCCCACTTCATGTCAATCACTCTGCGGCCACCAGTGCGACTGAAAAGCTTCGCTAGACCTTGTGTAAAAATACATTAGCCGTTGTGAAAGTACGTCGCGCGTGCGCATAGCGCCACATGTGCAGAAGTGCCGTTTTGCATCATCGCAGCGAACATTTTCAGCTAGCGATCAACGCGGAATGACCCCCATAGTACGGGATGTACTAAAGCATAAATTGTGGAAAAACGTAGAATATGGCATTTTCGGAGGCTTGGGCACATTTATATGTACCAAGCTCCGGAATGTGTTACTGGAGTTTGAACTCGGTAGGCAATGCTATCTGTAGATGGCCTATGGGCTTTTTTTTATATTCTTTCTGAGAGGTATCCAATTGGATCATCCCTGCAGCGAGCGTGCACCATTCTGCACCTGTGTAGAAATACTTCCAGGTCATAAATCCGGATGTCCTTCTACCTCAAAGGACAGCTCTTCTGCAAGATGAACGGCATTTCTTTTTTTTTTTAATCAGCAATAAGTTAAACGGCAAAACTGATCTGATGCAGACGCACATAGGTGATGTATAAAACCTTCTAACGTTCTACATTGTGTTTTTTGTTCAGATTTCACATGAGTTGTCTGTTTTGATTTTTTTTTTATTTTGTGCAAAGATATCTGGATGAGAGTGCATATAATAAAAGTTTTTAATGTAAAAGTTGTGAATGTTTATTTTTTTACTTTTTTGGGTAGCTCATTTACTTTGCGTTAACAATATGATTGTCAAAATTGCTCCTCTAATGGTCCCTTTCAAGGGACTGAAACTTGTGAACCATCTGTTACTATCTGTTACTGATGGCCATCCCTACCTTCAAGCATTAGCCTGATCATCACACCATAGGGGGGAGTATTGAAGATCCTAGATACTGAGCTCTTCTACTGTATGAGTGCATTTCCCTTAGAAAGATGAGAAGAAGCCATTGACATTCTTAGGGCAGTATCTTATACTATAATGACAAGGGATAATCTAGATATTGTGGCATTGAGTCAAGGTGCAATGAAAATCATGACTGGGACACAGCTATACCGGGATATATTTCATTTAGGAAGGACAGAATGGGAAAAATCGGTGGAGGGGTAGCAATGTACGTAAAAAATAAAAAAAAAAGCATAAATACTACCTTAATACAAAGTATTGAAGAAAAAACTGAGGCCCTTTGGGTGACCATAGAAACAGAGGAGAAGTCGATTATGCGTATTGGCGTGATATACAGGCGAACAGGTCAGGAAGAGGAGTCCTGGCCTACGCAGTCCTGGGCTACGCAGAGACTGCACAAAAACAGGTTTTGTGCAGTCTCTGCGTAGCCCAGGACTGTCTCAGCCGCTGCGATCACATCAGCCTGTCCGGGACCAGAATTGACGTCAGACACCCTCCCTGCAAATGCATGAACATGCCTGAGTTTTTGTGTTTTTTGACACCCACAAACGCCTTCTTCCTATCAATCTCCTTGCGACCGCCCGTGCGAATGGATTCATTGCACAAACCTATCGCTGAGTGGTGATCCGCTGTGTACCCATGCGACGCGCCTGTGCATTGCAGTGTATACGCAAGCGCAGTTTTGACCTGATCGCCCGCTGTGCAAGAACGCACTGCAGCGATCAGGTCTGAATTGCCCCCTTAATACTTACAAATGGAGACAGACTATCAGACATAAAAGTGGGTGAAAACCTGGGATCCAGTGATCATCAAGCAGTATGGTTCAGCATAAAGACAGAGACTGACTCATCCCATACAAAAACAAAGGTGTTGGATTTAAGGAAGGCTGATTCTGTAGGGATGGGAAAATGTGTAAAGGGGGGTACTCACTGAGCGATCGCTGCTTTAAATCTAAGCAATCTGACTAGATTGCTTAGATTTTAAGCAGCGATCACTCTGTGTGTACCCCTCACAGCGATAGCGATGCGCAGCCCCGCACATCGCTATCACTGGTGCTAGATTGGATTCATGCAAGACAATCTAGCAGGTCGCTCACTTCACCCGCTGGGTGAAATGAGCGCCCCCCCTTCCCGTCTCCCCCTGCACGCTCAGCACACATTGTGGTGTGCTGAGTGGGGGGAGAGATGTGTGCTGAGCGAGCCGCTCAGCACACATCTCTCACTAAATCGTCCCGTGAATACGGCCCTTAAGCGATTCTTTGGCAGAGTGGAGGAGCTTGGAAGCAGAGCAGGAGAGGTGGGTAACATTAAAAAGTGCAATATTAAAGGCAACAGACCTTTGTATCAAAAACACAATGCCATCCACCGAGCTTGTCCTCAGCAATACTGTAAAGATTGGAGTTAGCGATAACCCTCGCATCATGTGACCGTCCGGGACACCCTATGAAGACATCTGTGAAACAAAAAATAAAGGTTTATTACAGTTTATGCATCATCAAAAAAAATCCCGAGCCTATTTCAAACACATTAGTAAAACAGTTCTTACCAGTATTTGTGGTCTACTACGGCTTGCAGGACAATGGAATGCCAACCCTTGCGATTGTAGTAGTCTGCTGGGTTGTCACGGGGGGCGATGATGAGGATATGGGTAGCCATGCTTCTTAAATCCTTTTATAGACTCATCTAGCCGCTGCCTTTGTGGCAAGGAAATAAAGCGATGGTACATGGTATCCAGCAATGCCCGCATGATCTGGTAGACAATCTTGCAGACCGTGCCAATCCCTACTCCAAATAAACAGGAAATTGTGCGATACTCTCCAGGGGTAGCATACCACCAGAGAGCAATCGCTAATCTCCTGCTCGGTTCAATGGGCTTCCGGAACCTGGTGGTCTGCTTGGTGATTGTGGGGGACAGTAGTTCCTAAATATAGTCGAATGTAGCACTGAAATGTGCCATCCACTGCTCCTCCTGATATGCTAAAATGGTCTGCATGATGCTTCTCCATGTCTGTGATCTCTCACCCACATTCTTCGATTAGGTGTAGAGCTCATTGTTATGACAGAAGTAACTGTGGATGATATCAGCACTCTCCTCCTTTTCAAATAGTTGCGTCGAGAACTAGCCCTCTCGGCAAAGAATTGAGCCCTCCTTCTCCAGCTCAGCAGTCGGTAGCACAAGGTAAGAAGTTGCATCAAGCTGTCTGTAGCAGATATAAGCAGCAACAAACTGCAAACAGTCTGCAACTCCATGCTAGACACAGCCAGGGCCGGAATAACAATGGGGCTGATGGAGCTGCAGCTCCAGGCCCACACTCCAGAATAGGCTCACAGCATTTTACACATCGCTGTGTGCTGTAGATAGGATAAAAAAAATCCTTCTACTGCAGCGCCTGTTGCTCCCTAGGCCCCAAAAAAGAAAAATGCTTACACTATAAAAATTCCCACAATGGGAAAAGACTGCAAATAAATCACAGTTCACCTTCCACAAACTGGATGCTAAAAAGATAGTAAAAGAACACAGAACATAGTGTATTCCAATTTAATTAATTATTGTATCTTTATTGCTTCCTGGTCTCACTCACATGGCATAAAGGTTTGATTTGCATGTAGAAATCATAAAATGATTCAACTTCGTAAATATGCACACAGCATATAACTCCAATGGGCAATGTCATAAAGGTTTGATTTGCATGTAGAAATCATAAGATGATTCAACTTCGTAAATATGCACACAGCATATAACTCCAATGGGCACTTAAAAAAGAGAAATGAAAAATAGTGCAATACTGTCTATGTGTGGATAAAAAATATTTTAATAAAAGCACTCACAAACACAGACTAAATAACAGCATAAAAGAAGTGTTGCATGGACATCAGGAAAGAGGAGGCAGCCGCCAGCAGCATGGGATTATAGTCACCACAAGTCCCGGTTTACTCAAGGTGTCCCCACGCTGTTAGATCCGTTCTCCAGGTCTCCAGTCAGTCCATCATCAAAGGTCCCCAGCTTAAGCGCTTTCGGATAGTGTATCCTTCTTCAGAAGCGTAGGGGACAAATGCGCTAAGCTGCTTTAAATAGTGTCTCAATCTCGAAGACAAGCCGCAGCTGTGGATGGAAGCCCTCCCTCGGAGCAGGTCCGTAACGCAAGGAGTGACGTCTGCGTTCCATCGTGCGGAAGTCGTATCGCCGGAAATGATGTATGCGAAACCCGGCTGGCGCAATATGCGTTCCATTCCACCCCGTTTATCGTTCACAGCTTATTAACACTCCGTGGCTCCACACAAAGTCCGTCAGTCACCCAAAACATAAAAAACATAGCAGGAGTAATTCTCAGAATAAATAAGAATTAAAATATAATCATACAGAACCATCAATGTTCACTTAAAAAAACAAGAGAAGAGATTTAATAAAAAGGGGTTATCACAAAAACCATTTCAGTACGAAATCACTATTAAGTCCCGAAGGGACTAAAGTTTTAAATTTATAGATCCACTTCATCTCAGTTTTAGATAATAGAATGTCAATTTCTTTATTTAGATGAAGTAAATCTAAAAATAAAGAAATGAAAAAAAAATTAAGAAATCGTGGCGAGAAGCAGGGCTGGCCCAACCGCCACACTGGGAACAGTGCTGCCAATGGTGATCTCTGGTATGAGGTGAGCTGTGGTGTAATGTGGTGCGGGGAAGGGGGGGGTGCTGTTGTGAGGTGAACACAGCTGTGGTGTAATGTGGAAAATGGGGTTGTGCTGCAGTATGGTGCAGGAAGCTGTGTGATGAGCGGAGTTGTAGTATAGTGCACTGCTGGGAGCTGCATGTTGTGTGGAGCTGTGGTGTAGTGCTGGGAGGGGAGCTGTCCATTGAGCGGAGATGTAGTGTAGTGCATAGAGGGGAGCTGTGCGGTGAGCAGAACTGTGGTGTAGTGCAATGAGCGGAGCTGTGCTGTAGTGCGGAGAGGGGAGCTGTGCGTTGAGCGGAGCTGTGGTGTAGTGCATAGAGGAGAGCTGTGTGACGAGCAGAACTGTGGTGTAGTGCGGTGAGGGGAGCTGTGCGTTGAGCAGAGCTGTGGTGTAGTGCAAAGAGGGGAACTGTGCTGTAGCGCGGAGAGGGGAGCTGTGCATTGAGCGGAGCTGTTGTGTAGCTGTGCATTGAGCGGAGCTGTGGTGTAGAACATAGAGGGGAGCTGTGTGATGAGTAGAACTGTTGTGTAGTGCGGTGAGCAGAGCTGTGCTGTTGTGCGGAGAGGGGAGCTGTGCGTTGAGCGGAGCTGTTGTGTAGTTGTGCGTTGAGCAGAGCTGTGGTGTAGTGCATAGAGGGGAGCTGTGCGGTGAGCAGAACTGTGGTGTAGTGTAGTGAGCGGAGCTGTGGTGTAGTGTGCTGAGCTGAGATGTTGTGTAATGCGGTGCGGGGAGCTGTGCTGTGAAGTGGGTATAGAAATATCAGGAAAACTCAGCCATTGGGCCTGCCTAGGTAAAGCCCTTCTGATATTTCCACAACCCCACTTCAAATTTTCTACTTTGGCCACTGGTAGCTTTGCCCCCCATGGAGTTATCCACACCACTTGGCACAGACCACACCCTCACAGCACTGGGCACACCCCCACCATGCTGGTCACACCCCCTGCGACTGTGCACAATAGGCCCTTCATAAATTTCAGCTCCAGGCCCATGAGGACCCTAATCTGGTACTGGACACAGCTACTGCATCGGTCTCCATTGCTGCAATGCTTGCTGTGAGCAGGCCCCACCCCTCCCTTTTGTTCCTTTTCGTGACATCATCTTGATGAGACAGTCAAAAGTCCATTTTTAATGACATCAATAGGCTTTTACAGAGCTTACCGGGGTTAAGTGAAAACAGGTCCGACCCGGGAATAACTCGTGTTGAAGTGCAGTGGAAATGGTGGGGCCGACACGGGTTGTAGTCGGGTTAAACATCCCGGATCAGACCTGGTACTCAGGTGGAAAAGGGGTATTATTCAGTTGGGTAGCATGGACATCGTAATGGTTAGTATTAATGCCACACAGCACTGAGGTCCTGGGTTCAATTCCCACCATGGCTCTAACCATGTAGAGTTTGTATATTCTCCTTATACTTGCATGGTTTTCCTCCCACAATCTAAAAATACAATGGTAGACCCCAACAAAAAAATGTACCTTGGCATTAATGTGTGTGGTGTACATGTGGTAGGGAATATAGATTGTAAGCTGATGTGAATGGCCATATAAGTGCTGCGGAATAAGTATGCGCTAAGTGGTAATAAATAATAAATCATTTAATTGGATGCGAATTAAAAATGCCTGTATGGGGGAAAAAAGTCATACGTTTCTACCTGTTCTGAGCAAATGGGCACTCAAACATGTCACCTCAAGTTGGAAGGAGCCACGTGTTATATACTTGGACAACATACATGTTTGTCTACCAAAAAAAAGACAATTGGCTTTGTCAAGAAGACCTATCGTAATTCTGTATCTATTAACAGACCGAGGTTTCCAAATAGGTTTAGTTTTAATTGCATCACATACAAATTGTTTTCTGAGCTTCAATCACTCTGTACTCTTGTGTTTTCCAGAGCCAAACTTAACCTCGATAAAAACCATCTTTCAAATTAGTTTACAATAAAGATAAATCATTAAGCATGCTGTCAGCAATTATCAAGACACTGGCTGCAAAGGGACCAGCTATCCTAAAAAGAAACCTTTTACTGCATAGAAATACAATTCTGCCTGAATTATTTTGTAAGTTAATTGAATATACTCAATTTACTAAAACAAAGAGTGTGGAGTATCCAGGTACAGAGGAAGATTTAGACCTCATGGGGTCCTAAGCAAGATACCGATTTGGGGCCCCCCTTCCTCAAACAATACCACCAGTCAATCAGTGTATGCTAAATCCCCCCCAAAAAAGGACGTGGCCTTGTGGAGAAGAGACGTGGCCATACAATAGTATCCCCAGTTTAAATTACGCCACACAGTAGTTCAACCATTACACCCCACAGTAGTTAAAAAATTACACCCCACAGTAGAGCGCCTTATACATGTTACACCACACACTAGAGCTTCTTATTCTGTACATGTTATGCCACACATTAGAACTTCATACGCCACTCACTAGAGCTGCTTATTCATGTTACGGCACACACTAGAACTCCTTATAAATGTTACACCAAACACTAGAGCTCCGTATACACATTACACAACACAGCAGTGCTCCGTATACACATTACGCCACACAGTAGTGCTCCATATACACATTACGCCACGCAGTAGTGCTTCGTAAACACATTATGCCACACAGTAATGCTCCATAAACACATTACGCCACACAGTAGTGCTCCATAAACACATTATGCCAAACAGTAGTGCTACCTACCCACACTACATCCTTGCACTAGATCCCTGTTCTGCTTTCCAACACTATATTAGTGCACAACATCCCCACAATACATCTCCGCATTATATCACTGCACTATATCACTACGTTACCACCCCATTCTAAATCTCACCACAACTGCACAACCTCCCCACACAACATCACAACACTATTTCCCCACATTACATCCTCACACTATATCACTGCAATACATCCTTGCACTACTGTACGTCATTGCGCTCCCTTCTCATACTGCATCACTACACTACCCTATTATTACCCTATGCCAATTAGTATATTGTTTTCATTAAGCGACTCCCCATCCCTTTTTATATTTAGAGTAGATCAGACACCCTAGTTTTTTTAAACAAAAACAAAAATCACTACAGGTTGAGTATCCCTTCTCCAAAATGCTTGGGACCAGAAGTATTTTGGATATCGTATTTTTCCGTATTTTGGAATAATTGCATACCATAATGAGATATCATGGTGATGGGACCTAAGTCTAAGCACAGAATATATTTATGTTTCATATACAACTTATACACACAGCCTGAAGGTAATTTTAGCCAATATTTTTAATAAATTTTTGCATTAAAAAAAGTGTGTGTACATTCACACAATTCATTTATGTTTCATATACACCTTATACACACAGCCTGAAAGTCTTATAATACAATATTTTTAATAACTTGTGTATTAAACAAAGTTTGTGTAAATTGAGCTATCAGAAAACAAAGGTTTCACTATCTCAATAAATTCCGTATTTCGGAATATTCCGTATTTCGGAATATATGTATATGGGATACCTTTATAATAGGAAATAAAATATTATACACAAGAAAAAGCATGACATAAAAGAGACATAAAACATCAAAATATAGATGTTTATTTTTAGAATGAGAATTAGACTCTCTCTGAATATACCTCATTCTAAAGATGGGATGCGGTCAAGATCCTGCCGGACAGGATCCCGGCGGTCGGAATCCCGTCACCGGGATCCCGATCGGCACAATCCCAACATATTCTCCCTCTGTGGGTGTCCACGACACAAGCTGCGTTGCGATCGCCCCCCCTGTCGGGGATTGTGCCGGCCGGGATCCCGGTGTCGGTATTCCGACCGCCGGGATCTCGTACTGATCCCCTAAAGATAAGCATCTATATTTTGATCCTTCATATCTCTTTTATGTCATGTTTGTTGTTTTGTAAAAGACATTTTTTTTCTATTATAGTTTTTATTTATTTATTTTTTTATTTTTACTCTTCTCTACTGTACCAATGTTTCCTGTAACAGTATTATAATAGTATGTGCTCTATGTTTTTAATAAACCAATGTTTTATATATTTTAAAACACATGCTTATAGTCTTTTTACAATTTTAAGACATCAGTGGTCACTATTATTACTATATCCATTTAAGATATATATATTTATACTAGGTGATTCATCGCGCCCTACGGGCGCTCTTCACACCGTCGTTAGGGGCTACGCCCCGTTAACCTCTGCACGGCTTTGAACATACGCAGGGCGGTAGATAACAGAATCAGAAACGCAGGGCAGTATAGAGGGCATACAGAAATGGTGTCCGGTTGAGATAAGATAGAGAAGCGTAGGGGGGGAGAAAGGGAATGTACAGACACGCTGTGCGATCGGTAAAGGATAGGGAGAGTCAGGGTGGTAGGGAGAGGATAAAGAGAGGCAAGGGGTTAGAGAGAAAATACCGTTGCAAGAGGCTACGACCCATTATCCCCTGCATGGGCTTCAGCTGTGCTATAATTGTTATTACATGGAGTATTACCTGATTTTTTTTTTATGGCAGTGGGTAAATATTGTAAGGGGGGAGGGCGTGCGATTGTCAAGGGGGCGTAGGCCTTTGTGAGGGCGTGCAGAGTGGCCACAGGGCACAATGAATAACATAGTGTAGTATATACTGCTAGTGTCTGCATTATGAAGTACCAGATGAGTAACAGCAATGCACTGTAGATAAGATACCAAGGTGCTGTGGCCACAGGTAGCAGAGCCGCTTATACACACAATGGCCACAGGTAGCAGAGCCGCTTATACACACAATGGCCACAGGTAGCAGAGCCGCTTATACACACAATACCCACAGGTAGCAGAGGCGCTTATACACAGTGCCCACAGGTAGCAGAGGTGCTTATACACACAATGGGCACAGGTAGCAGAGCCACATGTACACACAATACCCACAGGTAGCAGAGCGGCGTATACACACAATACCCACAGGTAGCAAAGCCGCTTATACACACAGTGCCCACAGGTAGCAGAGCCAATTATACACACAGTGTGCACAGGTAGCAGCGCCACTTATACACAATGGGCACAGGTAGCAGTGTTGCTTATACACATAATGGCCACAGTATTAGTGTTTCTAATTAATCCAATGTCCATTGGTAGCAACTATACTCACAAAAGTTTGGGGGGTTTGGAAAGGGGGTGGGTTCAGTGAGGTTCCTATCCGTGCGGCTGATCAGCCCGATTCAGGGAATCACTTGTAGCGGCTGTGGATGGTGTCCGAGGTGCTATGTGTGGTGGAGGGGTGGGTGTGGGAGGGGGCGCGGATGGGGAGTGTAGTTGCTGTTGGTGGGGGAGGGGTGGGTGCGGGGGACTGTGGATGAAGGAGGGGGTATGGAGGTAATGTGTGTGTGTGGGAGGGGCGATGTAGGGGTGTGCGTTTGGAGGTGCAGGGGGGGTAAGCTTAGGTGATGGGTTTCAGAAGTGCTGTGGGTGGGGGAGGTGTGGGATGGCATGGATGGGGGATGTAGATGTTGTGGATGGGGGAGGGGTGGATGCGGGAGAGCTGTGGATGGGGGAGGGAGTCCGGAGGTGGTTCGGGTGGTGGTCCAGAGGTGTTGCGGGTGGGGGAGGGGCAGGTGTGGGAGGTCCGCAGATGTGGAGGGTGTCTGTAGATAATGCGGGCGGGTAGGTGCTGTGGTTGTGGGAGTGGCGGGGGTGTTGCGGGTGGGGTACGTGATCTGGATGGGGTAGGTGATGTGGATGTGCGGTAGCCAAAGGAGGGGCGGGTGCGGGGATGGCACGGATGGGGGAGAGGGTCCGTGGGCGCTGTGGATGAGTGAGGGGTGGGTGCGGGGTTACGGCGGTTGTGGTGGGCCAGGTGTGCTGCTGCGGTGGGTGGGGGAGGGTGCCGGTGCAGGGATACCGCGGTTGGGGTAGGGCGGTTGGTGCAGCTGCGGCAGTTAGGGGAGGGGGTGCGGCGGTGGGGAAGGGGCAGGTGTGAGGATGCTGCGAGTGGGGTGCCAGGGGTGGGGGTGGGGCTTGAGGGGGTGTGGATGGGGTCTGTAGATGCTGCTGGTGGTGGAGGGGCAGGTGCAGGAGGCTGTGGATGAAGGAGGGGGTCTGGAGGTGCTGTGTGTGGGGGAGGGTGATGTAGGGGGAGGTGGGGTTGCATAGGGGGAGGTTGGATGATGGTCTGTAGAAGTGCTGGGGGGTGGGGGAGGTGTCTATAGATGATGGGGGTGGGGGAGGGGCCGGAGGTGCTGTGGGTGGGGCAGTGGTGGCTGTGGGGGTGTGGTGGGGGTCCGGATGCGCCGCGGGCAGGGGACAGGCGGGTGCGGGGATGGGGCGGATGGGGGAGGGGATCAGAGGGCGCTGTGGGTGGGTGAGGGGCTGGTGCGGGGTTAACGCAGTTGGGGAGGGCCGGCTGTGGTGGTGTTGCGGGTGGTGGAGGGGCAGGTGCGTAGGTGTTGGGGGGGGGGAGGGGCGGGTGCAGGGGTGCTGTGGGGGGGGAGGGGGCTATTTGGCGGGGTGGTGCGGTTGGGTGGGTGTGAGGGTGCCACGGTTGCGGGGGCGGGTGGTGCTGCAGGAAGGGGAGGGATGGGGGTGGGGGAGCAGGGGTCCTGTGCGTAGAGGAGCGGCGGGGTGCCATGGGTGGAGGGTTGGGAGCAGGGTTGATATGGGTGTGGGAGGGGTTGTGGGAGAACCTGGTGTGGGAGTGCCGTGGTTGGGGGAGTGGGGGGCTGCGGGTGGGAGTGTGGTGCCATGGGTGTGGGGACAGGTGCGGGGGGCAGGGATGGGTGCAGTAGTGCTGCGGTTGGGGTGTGGGAGGCGGCTGCGGGGGTTTCCGAGGGTTGGCGTGGGTGGGGGAGGGGGTGCGGGAGCAGGGGTGTTGTGGATGGGGGAGGGGCGGGTGCAGGAGGGGCAAATGCGGTGGTGGTGGTGCGGGTGGGGTGGAGGGGTGTAGCAGGGGAGAGGTGGGTATGGGAGTGGAGTGGGGGAGGGGCGGGGTGCCGCGGGTGGGGGAGGGGGCAGTTAGCCGGTGTGGTGCGGTTGGGGGTGGGTGGGGGTGAGGGTGCTATGGTTGCAGGGGTGGGTGGGGGGGTGCTGCAGGTAGGGGAGGGGTGGGGGTGCGGGAGCAGGGGTGCTGTGCGTAGTGGAGGGTCGGGGTGCCATGGGTGGGGAGTTGGGAGCAGGGGTGATGTGGGTTTGGGAGGGTTGGGGGGGCTGTGGGAGAAGCTGGTGTGGGAGTGCCGTGGGTAGGGGAGGGGGGGGGGGGGTTCTGGGCATGGGGGCGTTGTGCCATGGGTGGGGGACAGGTGTGGAGGGGCAGTGGCGGGTGCAGTGGTGGTGCGGATGGGGGGTGGAAGGTGGCTGCGGGGGTTCCGAGGGTTGGGGGTGTGGCGTGGGTGGGGGAGGGGGTGCAGGAGCAGGGGTGTTGCGGATGGGAGAGGGGTGGGTGCAGGAGGGGCAGATGCGGTGGTGGTGCGGGTGCAGTGGAGGATGCAGGGGTGTAGCGGGGGGAGAGGTGGGTATGGGGGTGGAGTGGGGGGGTGCCAAGGGTGGGGGAGGGGGCGGTTTGCCAGTGTGGTGCATTTGGGGGGGGGGTTTGAGTGTGCCACGGTTGCAGGGGCAGGTGCTACAGGTAGGGGAGGGGTGGGGGTGCGGGAGCAGGAGTGCTGTGCGTAGGAGAGGGACGGGGGTGCCACGGGTGGGGGGTTGGGAGCAAGGGTGATGTGGGTGTGGGAGAAGCTGGTGTGGGAGTGCCGTGGATGGGGAAGTGGGGGTGCTGGGGGTGGGGGCGTGGTGCCATGGGTGGGGGGACAAGTGCGGAGGGGGGGCAGGGGCTGGAGCAGTGGTGGTGCAGTTGGGTGGTGGGAGGCAGCTGCTGGGATTACGAGGTTTGGGGGGGGGGGGTGCGGGTGGGGGAGGGGGGGGTGCAGGAGGGGCAGATGCGGTGGTGGTGCGGGTTGGGTGAAGGGTGCAGCGGGGGGAGAGGTGGGTATGGGGGAGGGGCAGGGTTGCAGCGGGTGGGGGAGGTGCGGGGGGTGCTGCAGGTGTGGGAGCTACGGGTGGGGGCGGGAGTGCCGCGGTGGGAGCGGATGTGGGGGATGCGTTGGGTGCCGCAGGGGGGGGCAGCGGGTGTTGGTGCTGTGGGTGGGGGAGGGGGCAGAGTGCCACGGGTGGTGCGGGTGTTGGTGCCGCGGGTGGGGGAGGGGGTGGAGTGCCACGGGGTATGGGTGGATGCGGTGGGTGCCGCGGGTAGGTGGCGCGGGTGTTGGTGCTGCGGGTGGGGGAGAGGGTGGGTATGGGGGAGGGGCAGGGTTGCAGTGGGGGCGGGAGTGCCGCGGGTGGGAGCGGATGTGGGGGATGCGTTGGGTGCCGCAGGGGGGGGCAGCGGGTGTTGGTGCTGTGGGTGGGGGAGGGGGCAGAGTGCCACGGGTGGTGCGGGTGTTGGTGCTGCGGGTGGGGGAGGGGGTGGAGTGCCACGGGTGGTCGGTGGATGCGGTGGGTGTCGCGGGTAGGTGGCGCGGGTGTTGGTTCTGCGGGTGGGGGTGAGGGTGGGAGTGCCGCGGGTGGGGGGCGAATGCGGTTGGTTGCCGCGGGTGTTGGTGCGGGTGTTTGTGCTCTGGGTGGGGGAGGGGGCGGGAGTGCCGTGGGTGGTGGGTGGATGCGGCGGGTGTTTGTGCTACGGGTGGGGGCAGGAGCAGTGGCGCCACAACGTGGGTGCGAGGGGTGCGGGACGCACCCGGGTGTTACCCTCTGAGGGGTGACACCAAAGTGCCGGCTCCTGCTCAGTGACAGGAGCTGGATGCTGCAGCCCGGCTCCTGTCACAGCGCAGAAGCCAGCACTGCAGATTCAGCAGTGTCCGGGTGAAGGCCGTATCCCCCGACCCACAATGTGCCGAAAACGGGGGTTGGGACGCAAAGCCACGCCCCCTTTTCACCCGCGACCGCACCGGGTGTTATAACAGTAAGTGACGCCTCTGAGCGGGAGTGCCGCGGATGTTGGTGCTGCGGGAGGGGGAGAGGGCGGGAGTGCCGCAGGTGGGGGGCAAATGCGGGTGGTTGCCACGGGTGGGAGGGGGAGCGAGAGCAGCTGCCAGTGCTCAGCATGTCCCCCTGAGCTCTGCAGCAGCCGCTAGTCTGTGAGGCGGGTAGTGTGAGTTCCGCTCACAGTCAGCGGCTGCTCTGTCACCAGAGAGTGTACGGGGAGAGGGGAGACAGGGGACTGGGCGGAGATAGGGAGGGGACTGTTCCTGGCCAGATCTGTGCCTGTGACTCCGCCCACCGTTAGAGGGCCAGGCACAGACAAGGCAAATATATAGGAGATATACATTTGTCTATTTATTTATTTATTTATTTATTTATTTATTTTGAGGTGACATCTTATTTTTATGATACTAGACCTAGTCCCACAATACCATTGCTTTTGAGAAGTTGAAAAGAGAAGGTTCCAAGTGTTATTTGCAAAGAATCTTGGAATGCTCATGGAATGCTGCTGGGAGTAGAAAGTGTGCGCAGATGGAGTACATTTCTTTGAGATGACGTGCCTGTCACTAAACGCTTTGATGATGCCCTTTATCTTCGCCATGATGCAATTGAGTGAAGAAACGTAGTATATTGGGGGTCATTCCGAGTTGTTCGCTCGCTAGCAGTTTTTAGCAGCCGTGCAAACGCATTGTCGCCGCCCACCGGGGAGTGTATTTTCACTTTGCAGAAGTGCGAACGCCTCTGCAGCAGAGCGGCTGCAAACACATTTTGTGCAAAACAAGACCAGCCCTGGACTTACTCTTCATGTGCGTTGATTCTAACGTTGGAGGGTTGGCTTTTGACGTCACCCACCCACCCAGTGTTTGCCCAGCCACGCCTGCGTTTTCCCTGGCACGCCTGCGTTTTTCTAAGCACTCCCTGAAAACGGTCAGTTGACACCCAGAAACGCCCCTTTCCTGTCAATCTTCTTGCGGCTGCCAGTGTGAATGAAAACGTCGCTAGAACCTGTGCAAAACCACAAAGGACTTTGTACATGTACGTTGCGCGTGCGCATTGCAGTGCATACCCATGCGCAGAAATGCTGATTTTTAGCCTGTTTGCTGCGCTGCAAACAACGTCAGCTAGCAATCAACTCGGAATGACCCCCATTGTGTCTTCACAGCCTGAGGGGTTTGGTGTGAGGAAATGAGTATAGTGGGAATATTTCTAATGTATGAGATAGTTTTGGGGGGTAACAGTAGTTAACGGCAGTGCAATTTCTCAACAGCAACAAGCAGAAATGCTGTTCCTGATCATAGACAGTCTATCTATCTATCTATCTATCTATCTATCTATCTATCTATCTATCTATCTATCTATCTATCTATCTATCTATCTAGCTATATATGTGTGTGTGTGTGTGTGTGTGTGTGTGTGTGTGTGTGTGTGTGTGTGTGTGTGTGTGTGTGTGTGTGTGTGTGTGTGTGTGTGTGTGTGTGTGTGTGTTTGTGTGTGTGTATAAACTGTATATATATATATATCACAAAATCTCCTGAACCATAGGGACTAGGAACTTGACATTTGGATAGTAGCTTGCTTTTGTGACATAGGCACCCATTAAGAAGGGGTTTTCCAAAATTCCACACAAAAAAGGGTTAAAAGGGGTGAGATGATTATTGGGATTATTGGGTATTCCCCCCTCATAGAGAAGAGTTAAGATAGTCCACCCAGCCAGGGATATATAGAATGCATGGTGTCGGCGATACCAAGTCGCAGAGGGGGAGGACACAATGCTCTGTTCCTGGACTTCCTTGCCACTGGCAGTGCCTCTGCAATTTCCTGTAGCTGTGCATCCCCGAGTCCAGACATCCGCACTAGCTTTTTACGGATGCCATCTAGTGTCTAAAGCCGCCATTTCAGACTAGTCGACAGCCTGAGCAGCGCTGTATTCTTTTGGGTTTTTTTGCATTTTGTTTTTTGAACTTCAATCCTTTATAGACAGTTAGCATAGCATGATTTTTGTAGTAGTGGGGATCAGTAGCAGTCAAACTTATTTCACGATTCCCGTCACCACCAGCAGTAGATGGCGTTGAAATAACACCTCATGAGGAGAGAAGATTAGCGCTGCTCACAATGACGCATACCCAGAAGACAGGGCCCGTCACAGATTTATGAGGAGGAGCCGCGATGCCACCGGAGTGCGAGCCAGACAGGTATGTGGAAGTCTGAAACAGCTCGAGTAGTAACAAAGGCTATAATGCATGCAGTATGCGAAGCACAATATTAATGGGAAAAACATACAAATCACGGAGCCAGGGCCGGTTCTACACCTTGTGGCGCCCAGTGCGAAAGTTTCCACTGGCGCCCCCCTGCGCAGCAAAAAATAGGGGTGTGGCTTCATAGGGGAGGGGCGTGGTCACAGTTATGCCCCCAGTAGCTGTGCCCCCAGATTTGCCCCAAGTAGTTGTGCCCCCCAGTTGAATTGCCCCCAGTAGATTTGCTCCCTGTAGCTGTGCCCCCAGTAGCTGTGCCCCCTGTAGCTATGCCCCCAGTAGATTTGCCCCAGTAGTTGTGCCCCCTGTTGCTGTGCCCCCAGTAGTTGTGCCCCCTGTTGCTGTGCCCTCAGTAGTTGTGCCCCCCGTAGCTATGCCCCCAGTAGATTTGCCCCAGTAGTTGTGCCCCCTGTTGCTTTGCCCCAGTAGTTGTGCCCTCTGTTGCTGTGCCCCCTGTTGCATTGCCCCCAGTAGTTGTGCCCCCTGTCACTGTGCCCCTTAGTAGCTGCTTACAAACACACACAAAAATAAAAAAACAATCCTTACCACTGCCCCGCTCCTGCTTCCCGACCGCTGCTGCTGCTGCTCCGTCTGGCCTCCCGCGGCTCCTCTCTATGGGAGAGACGTCATGACGTCTCTTCCATAGCAGCGCCGCACAGACACTAGAGGTCAATAATAACCTCTAGTGTCTGTCACTGGAGCCGGCTGTAGCGGACGCCCACACAGCCCACTGCGTCTGCTGCTGCCGGGGAGCGGGGTGCGGGTAGGCGGCGGTGCCTGCGGGGTGACTGCGGCTGCGCCCCAAGGCCACAGCGCCTCGGCACAGGCACTGCTTGCCCGCACCAAGAACCGCTCCTGTGCGGAGCTAATACATTGCTGCATCCCGCCCTAAGGCTGGTAACAGGAATATTGGTACCGGCACCAGGTTAAAGGAGCAGCGGCTCAGACTGAAAATGGAACACAGGATACATGCTGAAACAGAGGTAATGGACTCAGGATGACAAGCAGGAAAGCTGGCACAGGCTGACAAGTGCACTGAAGACAGACGTGGTAGCAGTACTGACAATAGGCTGAAGACAGATGTGCTGAGTGTAGGTAATCACTGAGTGTCTGGGGTCAGTGAGCACATACACTTAGGAAGGATATGTGTGCGGACCCCATGTTTTGATTCTAATTCATGGTGGCAAAACCACCATCAAGTGTTGGTTCAGTTTTGTTTTTTTATAAAATCAGTAATCTTTGATAACAATCTATAAATATCTAAAAAAAAACATTTAAAATCATGTCATTTTTGGAATCCAAAACCCGCCATTCAGATTTAAAATCTGAATTCCGAACCCCAGGAAGATCCAAACCAAATTTTGGTTCAGTTCGGATCCACAAAATTCAAGTGGATTCAGATTACTGGAGAACCAAACCGCAGATCTCTATTAGAAACAAGTGTGTTGTTCCGACAATTGCTGAGACAATGCTCACAGAATGCTCTGTTTCTGGACTTTTCTTTTAATTTATGATTGCTCTCACCTGTATTGAACAGGTGACTGGATAAGAAAGGTGTTTCTGCACAGGTGATGGCAATCATAAATTAAGAGGGAAGTCCAGGAGCAGAGTATTCTGTCCATCCTGGAGAGTTTCATGTTGGGAGGTATGTGAAAGGGGAAGTGGTGAAGGAGGAGTACTGAGCAGGATGGCACAAGGGACCCTATTTAGTAAGGATTGCAAATTCTGCTTATTAGTAGAATTTGCAATCCCTTTGATCGCATTCTGGGGGTTGCCCATCACAGGGCAAGGATGCCCAGCATGCTACCCGCTGCCTCCCCCCTGCGACCACGATAAAATTGTGGTCACACCGCAATTTCTGCATGATCGCAGAATTTGTTGATGCCTCCTGCCGGCGCAGCCTGGCTGTGACCGCAGGAGGCCCGCCGCCATCTTTTTGACCGCAGTGGCTGAGTGATGTCATGCAGTAGCCCTGATCACACCCACGCCACACCCCAGTTCATCTGCCGCCACCTCCGTTTCCCAAACGCCGCCCCCGCAGCACTCTGTCTCCCTCTAGGAAACGGAGCGTTGCCGCCCCCCACACCCCACGAACACCTCTGCCTGATTGACAGGCAGAGGCGTTCGCATTTACTGAGAGCCACGTGAAGAAAGAGGGGGGAGCGCTGTGTAAGGTGGGAGAGCCATGTCAGGGGTTAGAGCTGTGTGAAGTATAAGATGTGGGAGGAAAGAGCTGTGTCAGGGGTAATGTATCAGGGGAAAGACTGTGATATTTGAATGATTGGGTTACTAGATTGGCCAAGATGTTTTTATATGACGTCAAATTCTATATTTCTAAATAGCGTAAGAAGTGGATTGATGACATTAAATGATGCTAGGCTCACAACCTACATATATATTGGTAGATGCTCAATTAGCTTAGTGATATCATTCAGGTGCTCAAAAGGGAGGGGTATTTCTGAGCAAGAAAAAAAAGGCATTTGGTTTCCCCCAGCACCCTGAATGATAACAGTAACTAGATATAAATCCCACATAATAATAGAATTCAGAGATCTTCGTTACACATATTTGCGCAAATGTATGAATAAGCCCCAAAGCTGCATCAAGGCGTCTCTGTATATTTGGGGTCCCTAGCGCTATATCTAGGTGCAGGGTGTGGCACCCTAAAACACCAGCATAAGCCATAAACCCCAGCGTAGCATACCAGTGAAAAAACTATAGTGTTAATAAATTAGTATTTAGGAAGCGGAAGCTATAGAGAGGGTGATACAAACATGAAATGTAATTAAAATAGAGAAATAGTGTTAAAAAATTAATAAGTGAAAAGTGTTAATAGAATGTAAAGGTATGCCACACTAAAGCCATCCAGCTCAGCCAGTCCAGAGGCACCACACCTCACACCTTGGGGTAATCTGGGTCTATGATTAACCAGCAAGGAGCCACATGATAATGGCTCCTTACTACAATATGTCTAAGCTAAGAGCTACCTACCTTGGAGCAACCCCATAGGCTCACAACCTGACTGGTTCTAGAAACCCACATAAGCAGAGCTAGAAATACTTCTCTGGTGGTGCACCCCCTAATGTAATGTGCTGCACACGCCTATGACTGCACGGGTGTGGTTCATCAAATCGACAGTGTCTAGGTCGACAATGTTTAGGTCGACCACTATAGGTCGACAGTCACTAGGTCGACATGGATGGAAGGTCGACAGGGTTTCTAGGTCGACATGTGCTAGGTCGACAGGTCTAAAGGTCGACATGAGGATTTTTTTTTTTGTGTGTTGTTTTCTTCGTAGAGTGACCGGGATCCCAAATGAGTGCACTGCGTCCCCTCGCATGGCTCGCTTCGCTCGCCATCGCTTCGGGCATGGAGCCTTCGCTCCGCTACCGCTTCGCTCGGCACACTTTACCGTTCCAATCGTAGTCCACGTGGATCGTTAAGTATGAAAAAAGAAAAAAAAAGAAAAAAAATTTGAAAAACTCATGTCGACCTTTAGACCTGTCGACCTAGCACATGTCGACCTAGAAACCCTGTAGACCTTCCATCCATGTCGACCTAGTGACTGTCGACCTATAGTGGTCGACCTAAACATTGTCGACCTAGACACTGTCGATCTTCAGACCGGATCCCGACTGCACAATGGTATTTAGCAGACTGTGATAATTAGGGCATGAAGGAATGTACTGGTAGAGACCAGCAGTGGCTCCTACCTTTTTTGGGTAGGGGGCTGCCACTACCCATGCCAGTGATGAGAGACGGGGCCGGCCAGACGGGTCTCGACGCCTGCCCAATGGATCTGGCATGTGCCGGGACCAGTGCATGCACACAAGCGATGGCTTGAGTGCACATTTGCAAACCCCCCAGCTTTTATGGACAGCATCTGCAGCAGAAATTTCAGACATATTAAACTTTGTTTACCTTGCATTGTTCAGCTGCAGCAACAATATTTGTTTTTATTTCCTTTAAATTGGAAAACAAGAAATGGGGTGCGGTATGGCTGACCGACGCGGGATCCCGGCGGTGAGGGGGCAAGTGCAGCAAGCCCCTTGTGGGCTCACTGCGCATGCCACGCTGCAGATTCGGTGGCGACCTGTGGTCGCCACGGGTTCCATTCCCACTCAATGGGTGTTGTGGACACACCCGCAAGTGGGAATAGTCCCTGTTGGTTGGCATGTCGACCGTCGGGATAGTGAGGGGGCAGGATGTAGGGGGAGGTCATATGATAGTCGTTTACCTGACCGCCGGTCACATGAATACATCCCCAAGAAATGGTGTGGCTCAGCAATTGGTCAGATTAAATGATTTTGCTTTAACAAGTACTTGGTGGTGGATCATTATAACAATAAAAAAAGGTTGGTTTACATGCGCATCCACTAAGCCAGTGGTTCCCAAACTCCGTCCTCAAGGAGTATTAACAGTCTGGGTTTTAAAGACCCATGGCTCAGCATAGATGGTAAAATCAAAACCATGTGCACTGCAGGTGGGGCAGATATAACATGTGCAGAGAGAGTTGGATTTGGGTGGGTTATATTGTTTCTGTGCAGGGTAAATACTGGCTGCTTTATTTTATACTATAATTTAGATTTCAGTTTGAACACATACCGCCCAAATCTAATTGTCTCTGCTCATGTTATATCTGCCCCAACTGCAGTGCACATGGTTTTGCCCATTAGAGAAAAAGTTTGCTGTTGCGATCAGGTCTGAAATAGACCCTAAGGGGCTAATTCAGACCTGAACGCTAGGCTATGTTTTCGTACAACGGGTAATCAGGTCTAAACAGCGCATGTGTATGCACCGCAATGCGCAGGCACGTTGCACAGGTACAAAGCGGATCACCGCTCAGCGATGAGTTTGTGTGAAGG
Source organism: Pseudophryne corroboree (assembly GCF_028390025.1). Classification (NCBI taxonomy): domain Eukaryota; kingdom Metazoa; phylum Chordata; class Amphibia; order Anura; family Myobatrachidae; genus Pseudophryne; species Pseudophryne corroboree. The sequence continues at coordinate 402,580,265 of NC_086445.1, read as the reverse complement.
ATCCATTCGCACGGGCGTTTGCAAGGAGATAGACAGAAAGAAGGCATTTGTGGGTGTCAACTGACCGTTTTCTGGGAGTGTTTGGAAAAACGCAGGCTTGTCCATGCGTTTGCAGGGAGGGTTTCTGATGTCAATTCCAGTCCCGGACAGGCTGAAGTGATCACAGCAGCTGAGTAAGTCCTGGGCTACTCAGAGATTGCACAAAATCTGTTTGTACAGCTCTGCTACACATGCGTTTGCACACTTGCAAAGTGAAAATACACTCCCCTATGCGAACGCAGGACTGCAAAAAAACCATAGCGAGCGAACAGGTCTGAATTAGCCCCTAAGTCATTTGTGGCCAAGCATGGTTATACAGTGCATACGGAAAGTATTCACAGCACTTCACTTTTTCCACATTTTGTTATGTTACAGCCTTATTCCAAAATGGAAAAAATTCATTTTCCCTCAAAATTCTACACACAATACCCCATAATGACAACGTGAAAAAAGTTTGAGATTTTTGCAAATTTATTAAAAATAAAAAACTAAGAAATCACATGTACATTAGTATTCACAGCATTTGCTCCATACTTTGTTGATTTACCGTTGGCAGCAATTACAGTCTCAAGTCTTTTTGAATATGATGCTACAAGCTTGGCACACCTATCTTTGGGCAGTTTCGCCCATTCCTCTTTGCAGCACCTCTCAAGCTCCATCAGGTTTGATGGGAAGAGACGGTGCACAGCCATTTTCTCCAGAGATGTTCAATCGGATTCAAGTCTGGGCTCTGGCTGGGCCACTCAAGGACAGTCACAGAGTTGTCCTGAAGCCACTCTTTTGATTTCTTGGCTGTGTGCTTAGAGTCATTGTCCTGCTGAAAGAGGAACCGTCGCCCCAGTCTGAGGTCAAGAGCACTCAGGAGCAGGATTTCATCCACGATGTCTCTGTACATTGCTGCATTCATAGTTCTCTAACGCCCTTGTGGATGCTGGGGACTCCGTAAGGACCATGGGGAATAGACGGGCTCCGCAGGAGACAGGGCACTCTAAGAAAGAATTAGGACTACTGGTGTGCACTGGCTCCTCCCTCTATGCATCTCCTCCAGACCTCAGTTAGAATCTGTGCCCGGACGGAGCTGGGTGCATTTTAGTGAGCTCTCCTGAGTTTGCTAATAAGAAAGTATTTTGTTAGGTAAGGTTTTTTTATTTTCAGAGAGATCTGCTGGCAACAGACTCTCTGCTACGTGGGACTGAGGGGAGAGAAGCAAACCTACTAACTGCGGATAGGTTGCGCTTCTTAGGCTACTGGACACCATTAGCTCCAGAGGGATCGTACACAGGAACTCACCCTTGGTCGTCCGTTCCCGGAGCCGCGCCGCCGTCCCCCTCGCAGAGCCAGAAGAGAGAAGCCGGCGAGTGAAGCAAGAATACATCAAAATCGGCGGCAGAAGACTCCTGTCTTCATTGCTCCCACACTAACCCACACACTCCGGTCACTGTAGGGTGCAGGGCGCAGGGGGGGGGGGGGGGGCGCCCTGGACAGCAATTGAGTACCTCCTGGCAAAATAGAGCATATATACAGCTGGGCACTGTATATATGCATGAGCCCCCGCCATTATTTTACACAAAATCGCGGGACAGAAGCCTGCCGCTGAGGGGGCGGGGTTTATTCCTCAGCACTCACCAGCGCCATTTTCTCTCCACAGCTCCGCTGAGAGGAAGCTCCCCAGGCTCTCCCCTGCAGACGCACGATAGAAGAGGGTGAAAAAGAGAGGGGGGGCACATACATTTGGCGTAAAAACAATGTATACAGCAGCTACTGGGTTAACATTAAGTTACTGTGTTATTCCTGGGTTAATAGCGCTGGGGTGTGTGCTGGCATACTCTCTCTCTGTCTCTCCAAAGGGCCTTGTGGGGGAACTGTCTTCAAATAGAGCATCCCCTGTGTGTGTGGTGTGTCGGTATGTGTGTGTCGACATGTCTGAGGTAAAAGGCTCCCCTAAGGAGGAGATGGAGCTAATATGTGTGTGAGAGGGTGTCTCCGTCGACAACGCCGACACCAGTTTGGATATGTGTAAGTGCTAAGGTGAATTTATTGCACAAAAGATAGAGAACAGACAGGAAATCTACACATGTCTGTCCCTATGGCGCAGAGACCTTCAGAGCCTCACAATGCTCACTATCCAAAATAATAGACACTGCTATCGACACGGAGTTTGACTCCTGTGTCAACTACGATAATGCAAAGTTACAGCCAAAGTGGCAGAAAAGTATTCAATATATGATTATTATAATAAAGATGATTTGCATATCACTGATGACTCATCTGTCCCTGACACAAGGGTACACATGTTTAAGGGGAAGAAAGCTGAGGTAAATTTCCCTCCTCTCATGAGGAAAAAGAGCGGGAATCTCCAGACAAGAGACTGCAGCTTCCCACAAAGAATTCTCAGGCAGTATCCTTTCCCCACTAGGGCCAGGATGTGATGGGAATCTTCCCCTAGGGTGTCACGTTTGCCCAAAGGGTAGCCCTAGCTATTCTCAGGGATCCTGCAGATAGCGTGCACATTTTGATACACTACTCAGACCGGCGATTGTGTCGGCATGGGTTTATAGCGCTGTGGCTGCGTGGACAGGTACCTTATCAGCAGAAATTGAGACCCTAGTATGTATATATATATATATATATATATATATATATGTATATATAGACTAAAGATGCTGTATTAAGAGATATATATCATAAAACATGCCCAAAGAGACATGAGTATACTGGTCCTAGAGGCAAAGCTATGTCGATTTCTGCTTGACGTGTCCTGTAGAATATGCAATGGACAGATGATGCCAACTTAAGTGGCATATGGAAGGCTGAGGATTGTGTGGAGAAGGGTTCTCGGACCTGGTCTCCACAGCTATAGCTGGTAATTCCTGCACAGCCTAGGAAAGCACGTCATTATTAAATGCAGCCTTTCGAACAAAGAAACAAGAAAGTCCGAGGTGCGTCCTTTCTTGCCAGAGGCGGGGCAGAGGAAGCCAGCTGCACAACACAGCTAGTTCCCAGGAACAAAAGTCCTCCCCGGCCTCTACGAAAATCCACCGCATGTCGCTGGGGCTCCACAGGCGGAGCTAGATCCGGTGGGGGCACACTTTCGTAAGTTCAGCCACAAGGGGGTTCACTCCCTGTTAGATCCCTGGGCAATAGATATTGTGTCTCAGGGATACAAGCTGGACTTTAAAAAAAAAAAAAAAAAAAAGATGCCTCCTCACTGACGGTACCTTGCCGGCTTCCCCGCACGAGAGGGAAACAGGGTTAACTGCAATTCACAAATTGTATCTTCAACAGGTGGTGGTCAAGGTTGCCCTCCTTCAACAAGGAGGGGGTTATTATTCGACCATGTTGTAGTCCCGAAACCAGATGGTTCGGTCAGACCCATATTGAATTTAAAATCCCTGAACATATACTTGAAAAGTTCAAGTTCAAGATGGAATCGCTCAGAGCGGTCATCGCAAGGGAGGGGGATTTTATGGTGTGTCTGGACATAAAGGATGCTTACCTTCATGTCTCCGTTAATCCACCTCATCAGGAGTACCTCCGATTTGTGGTACAGGATTGTCATTACCAATCCAGACGTTGCCGTTTGGTCTGTCCACGGCACCGAGAATATTTACCAAGGTAATGGCAGTAATGCTGGTGCTCCTGCAAATGCAAGGAGTCACCATTATCCCATACTTGGACGATCTCCTCATAAAGGCGAGGTCCAGAGAGCAGTTGCTGAGTAGTGTAGCACGCTCTCGGGAAGTGTTACAACAGCACGGCTGGATTCTGAATATTCCAAGGTCGCAGCTGATTCCTACGACGAGTCTGCCCTTCCAGGGCATGATTCTGGACACAGACCAGAAGAAGGTTCTTCTCCCGACGGAGAAGGCTCAGGAACTCATGACACTGGTCAGAGACCTCTTAAAACCAAGACAGGTGTCGGTGCATCACTGCACGAGAGTCCTGGGAAGGATGGTGGCGTCATACGAGGCCATTCCCTGCGGCAGGTTCCATGCGAGGACCTTTTCAATGGGATCTGTTGGACAAGTGGTCCGGATCGCATCTACAGATGCATCGGCTGATCACCCTATTCCCCAGGGCCAGGGTGTCTCTTCTGTGGTAGCTGCAGAGTACTCACCTTCTCGAGGGCCGCAGGTTCGGCATTCAGGACTGGGTCCTGGTGACCACGGATGCAAGCCTCCGAGGGTGGGGGGCAGTCACTCAGGGAAGAAGTTTCCAAGGGCTGTGGTCAAGTCAGGAGACTTGCCTTCACATCAATATCCTGGAACTAAGGGCCATATACAATGCCCTAAGCCAAGCGGAGACCCTGCTTCGCAACCAATCGGTGCTGATTCAATCAGACAACATCACCGCAGTGGCTTATGTAAACCGCCAGGGCGGCACAAGGAGCAGGGTGGCGATGGCGGAAGCCACCAGAATTCTTCGATGGGCGGAGAATCACGTACGAGCACTGTCAGCAGTGTTCATTCCGGGAGTGGACAACTGGGAAGCAGACTTCCTCAGCAGGCACGACCTCCACCCGGGAGAGTGGGGACTTCATCAAGAAGTCTTAGCGCAGATTGTAGGCCGGTGGGAACTGCCACAGGTGGACATGATGGCACCCCGCCTCAACAAAAAGCTACAGAAGTATTGCGCCAGGTCAAGAGACCCTCAGGCGATAGCTGTGATGCACTGGTGACACCGTGGATGTTCCAGTCGATTTATGTGTTTCCTCCTCTTCCTCTCATACCCAAAGTGCTGAGAATCATAAGGAAAAGAGGAGTGAGAACAATACTCATTGTTCCGGATTGGCCAAGAAGGACTTGGTATCCAGAGCTGCAAGAAATGCTCACAGAGGACCCATGGCCTCTGCCTCTAGGGCAGGATCTGTTGCAGCAGGGACCTTGTCTGTTCCAAGACTTACCGCAGCTGCGTTTGACGGCATGGCAGTTGAACGCCGGATCCTAGTAGAAAAAAGGGATTCCGGATGAGGTTATTCCTACGCCGATCAAGGCTAGGAAGGACGTGACGGCTAAACATTATCACCGTATATGGCGAAAATATGTTGTTTGGTGTGAGGCCAGGAATGCCTCTACAGAGGAATTCCAGCTGGGCTGTTTCCTTCACTTCCTACAGTCGGGAGTGACTTTGGGCCTGAAATTGGGGTCCATTAAGGTCCAGATTTCGGCCCTATCCATTTTCTTTCAAAAAGAACTAGCTTCTCTACCTGAAGTTCAGACGTCTGTAAAGGGAGTGCTGCATATTCAGCCCCCGTTTGTGCCTCCAGTGGCACCTTGGGATCTTTACGTGGTGTTGAGTTTCCTGAAATCACACTGGTTTGAGCCGCTTAAAACCGTGGAGTTAAAATATCTCATGTGGAAGGTGGTCATGATATTAGCCTTGGGTTCGGCTAGGTGTGTGTCAAAATTGGTGGCTTTGTCACATAAAAGCCCCTATTTGGTTTCCATATGGACAGGGCAGAATTGCGGACTTGTCCGCAATTTCTGCCTAATGTGGTGTCATCTTTCATATGAACCAACCTATTGTGGTGCTGTGGCTACTCGTGACTTGGAGGATTCCGAGTTACTGGATGTAGTCAGGGCTTTGAAGGTTTATGTAGCCAGAACGGCTAGAGTCAGGAAAACTGAGTCGCTGTTTATCCTGTGTGCATCCAACAAGCTGGGTGCTCCTGCTTCAAAGCAAACTATTGCTCGCTGGATCTGTAACTCGATCCAGCAGGCTCATTCTGCGGCTGGATTGCCGCTTCCAAAATCAGTAAAGGCCCACTCCACAAGGAAGGTGAACTCTTCTTGGGCGGCTGCCCAAGGGGTCTCGGCATAACAGCTTTGCCGAGCGGCTACTTGGTCAGGTTCAAACACCTTTGCAAAGTTCTACAAGTTTGATACCCTGGCTGAGGAGGACCTTGTGTGCTCATTCGGTGCTGCAGAGTCATCCGCACTCTCCCGCCTGTTTGGGAGCTTTGGTATAATCCCCATGGTCCTTACGGAGTCCCCAGCATCCACTAGGACGTTAGAGAAAATAAGATTTTACTTACCGATAAATCTATTTCTCGTAGTCCGTAGTGGATGCTGGGCGCCCGTCCCAAGTGCGGACTTCTTCTGCAATACTTGTATATAGTTATTGCTTAAATAAGGGTTATGTTATGGTTGCATCAGGTTTGTCTGATGCTCTGTTGTTGTTCATACTGTTGACTGGGTATGTTATTATCACAAGTTATACGGTGTGATTGGTGTGGTTGGTATGAGTCTTACCCTGGATTCCAAAATCCTTTCCTTGTAATGTCAGCTCTTCCGGGCACAGTTTCCTTAACTGAGGTCTGGAGGAGGGGCATAGAGGGAGGAGCCAGTGCACACCAGGTAGTCCTAATTCTTTCTTAGAGTGCCCTGTCTCCTGCGGAGCCCGTCTATTCCCCATGGTCCTTACGGAGTCCCCAGCATCCACTACGGACTACGAGAAATAGATTTATCTGTAAGTAAAATCTTATTTTCTCTCTATCCTGACTAGTCTCCCAGTTCCTGCTGCTGAAAAACATTTCCACAGCATGATGTTTCCACCACCATGCTTCACCGTAGGGATGGTATTGGCCTGGTGATAAGCGGTGCCTGGTTTCCTCCAAACATGACGCCTGGCATTTACGCCAAAGAGTTCAATCTTTGTCTCATCAGACCAGATAATTTTGTTTCTCATAGTCTGAGAGACCTTCGGGTGCATTTTGGCAAACTCTAGGTGGGCTGCCAAGTGCTTTTTGTACTAAGGAGTGACTTCCGTCTGGCCACTCTACCATACATGCCTGATTGGTGGATTGCTGCAGAGATGGTTGTCATTCTGGAAGGTTCTCCTCTCTCCACAGATAAATCCTGTAGCTCTGACAGTGCTAGTCCACACAGTGCTAGTCCGCCCCGCATGTCAGACCCCCCAGCACAAGTACAAAAGCATTGCACAGCGGCGATGCTTTTGTACTTTAGGAATAGCTCCCTACCAGCGGGAAGAAACGTCAGTTTCGAGGAAGACGAGGAGGTAGGAAAGAAGTATACAAGAAACTAAAGAAAAATAGGAGCTTATCTCAGAAAAAGAGCATATTTAATCTTTCTTCCAGACAACTGACAGAGAAAGAATTGCAAGTACTAAATAAGGGTCTTAAATTTTCACCATCCGCTCCACCGAATATTTTCAGTCTATTCGTGGAACTCAATAGGTTTATTAGGAGATTATGTTGTAAGAAATATTTTGCTAACCAAACCCTTTTGAGAAACAGGGAAGAGGCATTACCTATAGTCCTCGATCAAGAGGACATGGAGGCTTTGGAGTCACTTTCAGACCTCTTAAATGAGAGTTCTGGGGAGGCTCTAAAATCCACAAAACTTTTCAACATTAATGGTAAAAATGAACTAAGAAATAAATCAGAATTTTACCCGATTAAATCAAAAGGGTCAAGTATTGATAGTTTCTACAAAACAACTTTGGATGACTTTGGGAAACCTGTGCTCTAAACCATCTGATCCACACAAAGGTGATAATATGAATAAGTGGGAGAGACAAGCAATCCGTAGGCTAATGAAGGACAGCTCTATTATAATCAAACAAGCGGACAAGGGGGGTGGGCTTGTTATACAGAACAGGTCCGATTATATTATCGAGGCGAAAAGACAGCTTGATAATCTCGAATTTTATAAAGTTCTATTGAAAGATCCAACTGCTGTATATTTATCAGAACTTTATAATCTTTTGGATCTAGCTTCTACTACAAAAAGGATATCCTGGAGCTAGAAAAGGTTCAGAGGAGGGCGACCAAACTAATTAAGGGCATGGAGACGATGGAATACAAGGAAAGGCTTGAAAGACTAGGCATGTTTACATTGGAAAAGCGGAGACTAAGAGGGGATATGATCAACATCTACAAATATATAAGGGGACAATACACAGAGCTTGCGCTGGACCTGTTTTTGGTTAGATCAACACAGAGGACTCGTGGACACTCGCTCAGGTTAGAGGAGAGGAGATTCCGCACAATACAGCGTAAAGGCTTTTTCACGGTAAGGACAATACGTGTTTGGAATTCCCTGCCTGAGGGAGTTGTAATGGCGGAATCTGTCAACACCTTTAAGAATGGGTTAGATAAATTCCTAATGGATAAGGATATCCAGGGGTATGGTGCATAGTCATGCATTATAGTTACTATAAATAGGGATAGAATGCAACGGCTGACAGCAGCATCAGTCAGAAATTTTAGTCAAATCATCATGCATAGGAGACCACAAATAGGTTGAACTCGATGGACAATTGTCTTTTTTCAACCTCAGATACTATGTTACTATGTTACTATGTTACTATGTTACTTGGTGGTCTGATCTATTCTCCAGGGAGGAATTCAGATTTTTATATAATGCACACCCCACGGTTCCTATTTATTATCACCTTCCCAAGATCCACAAGTCACTCACCTCACCTCCTGGTCGTCCCATAATTTCTGGTGTGGGTTCCCTCACTTCTAATTTGTCACATTATGTTGAAATTTTTTTACAACCAAGTGTTTCTATGCTTAAATCACACATCAAAGATACCACGCACTTTTTGAATTTAATTAAGGACATCGAGTGGAGAGATTCTTATGAATTTCTTACGCTCGATGTCCACAGTTTATATACTAACATTCCACATGATTTGGGTATTAATGTAATAGCAAAGAAATTGAATGTTGATAATGATCTTACCGGTTTACATCAACAATTTATTTTAGATTCTATACGGTTCATATTAAGGCACAATTATTTTCTATTTTTAGACACGTTTTATTTACAGGTGATGGGGACGGCCATGGGAACCAGGTTCGTGCCTAGTTATGCCAATCTCTACATGGGCGAGGTCGAAGACCAGCTCGTGTGAGGTGGCATGCGCAGTTCAGACCTGATCGGCTGCTGTGCGGAAACGATCTGAATTAGGCCCAATGTGCACCAAATAGTGGGCCTAATTCAGACCTGATCGTAGTAGCAAATTTGTTAGAAGATGGGCAAAACCATGTGCACTGCAGGCAGGGGGAGGGTGGGGGCAGAAATAACATGTGCGAAGACTTTGCACTTCTGCGAGGGGGGCTGGCACTGACATGCGGGGCGGACTAGCCCTGTGCTGGGTGTCCCCCCCGCATGTCAAGGAAGAAGATCGTAGCTGTGCTAAATTGAGCACAGCTACGATCAACTCGGAATGACCCCCAAGGTCCAGTGTTTTAGGATAAAATATTTAATGAAATAGTGGTAGGTCTATAGTGACAGGAGGTTGGACTTTAGCGATCTAAACACTTGTGCATCACGTTTTTCCACCTTCTTACATTCTTAGAGACGCTCATTTGCTAAGATACTTAAAGAACATTGGGCGAAACATCTATATACCTCAGTGCAAAACCAGGGTGTTTTACTGTGCACTTATATTGCACTATAGTAATCAATGCCAGCCACTCCTCCAGGCTAGCCATCCCTGTGAGCCTACATTACTATGAGAATTAGTATGGGTTTTTATTTTATCATGTGGCCACTTCTGGTTTATGATAGGATATACTCTATGAAGGCAACACTAGTATACACTGTTATATGATAATGCAGACACCTATAATTGTATATATTATTATTATTATTATTATTATTATTATTATTATCTTTATCCTGCACTATTATGGGATATATAATTAACAACCGCTGCGGAGGAGGAGTCTCTTTAGAAGCATTGGAATAAGGAACTATTCAAAATGTTGCTATGCTGCTCACAAAGTTCTGGATACGCCCCTGGCAATCTGGTATATAATCATGTGTGCCTTTGGTTGCTTACTGATCAAGTTGCAACTGGCTCTAGCGGTCAAAGGAGAGGGGCACAGAACTACAGGCCTGATTTGGAGATCTATGTAAACCCGATGATTTACGTACATCTGTGATGGTGGGGCAGCTGCACATGTGCAGAGCGGATCCTGCGTCCTCACATATAGTGCCCCCAAGCCACAGCCTGATTGACAGTGGGGTGGGCGAAACTGGGCTGCTCTTCCAAAAATGCTGCCGAGTCGCTACCCATTTTCTGGAAGTGGCTTGGCCGGTGGCTGCGTCCTTGGAATCAGATTCACTGGTCCCAGCAGCATGGACAGCCCGGCCATCCTGAGTAGGGTCACTGTTCATGTAATACCCCTTTCACACTGCCAATGCCGGATCCCACCCGGAAATTGGAAACGGGTCCTTACCGGGTGGGATCCGGCATTGGACGCTGTCGTTGGCTTCCCTGACTCGGCAATATGCCGGTTGGGTTGCCATAGCGGCGGGGGCAGAGCCGGCAGCGGGGGTGGAGGTGGAGGCGGCGCTGGGAGATGAGATCATCTCCGTGCCGCCTCTCCCTGTTGTAGTGAACGGGACCCGGGAGCCCGTTTACGCTGCCACTGACCCGGTATTCAACCCGGGAATGACACTGATTTATTCCTGGGTTGAATTGCCGGGTCAGGCCGGGTTATTTGTGCTGTGTGAAAGGGGTATAAGTGATCCAATGTTGTGTCTTCGGACACAGTAGTAGATGTCTAGATGACACAAGTTGCTTTTGCATAGTTTCATACTGCAGCTGCATCCGTCTATGAATCATGCCCTACGTTCCTTAACACAAGATTAGGACACAACCTGGCTGTGATATGATAAAGCAGAATAATTCACACAAGAGCTATGTGATAGAAGAACATAATCATTTTGTTTCTTATACAGTCTTCAGCAGGCTGATTATTTCTGTTTTATGAGGTGACATAAATCAATAGTCAACTTCTTTCTTTTGAATGTTTTTATTTTTGACAGACATATAACGTAGTGCAATGTAATTACCACTGATATAATACTGACTTTGTGCCTTTTCATATGTTGCACTTCACGCCATCTATTAAATCATGCAAAAAAGAAACAAACAAAGAAAACACATTTATTGTGAGAGCCAAAACATTTTTCAGGCTGTAGTTTCAATAATTTTCATTTAATATATGTTTATATAATCTCTTTTTCTGCCTCTACAACAATATATAGTACTCTGTAGCTACATTTCACAAGTAAAAAGTCAGCTTGAGAAAAATGTCCTTATATGTAACATATTAAGGCAGAAAGTTATCAATCGTGGAGAGAGATAAAGTGGAGAAAGATAAAGTAAAAACAGTCACCTTATTGTCATTGTACAGGCTGTGCTAGAAAAATGACTTGACAGAGGCTGATTGGTATTTTATCTCCAAGATATGATAAATCTCCATCAAAGTATTAATGATTTCACAAAATATGCTACATAGCTCATAATAAAAGCTCCTTTATAGTCTATCAAGTCTCCCCTTAGCTTAATGAGCTGGTGATTTCCAATATTTTACTACCCAGGTAAATCCTCAAAATGTGGCCCGTTGGTGTCTGAGGAGAGGCCTGAGGAACTTAACACACCCTTTCAAAATAACAAAACTGCAGAAGTTGCCAAACCCTATTTTATCTGGGAGCTCAACCAACAAGCAGGAAACCACATAGACACTCATACAACAGGCAAATACAATGAACAGATTTCTTTAAACTGGTGACATTTTAAAACTTTGAAGACAAATTTAGTACTCTGCCATCACAGGTGCACCCAAAGTAATCAGTTGGTTGTGTGTAAATATTTATCCAGGGGAATATTCTATATAATATATAAAGAGTACATTAATACACATAAAGCAATGTACAATACTTTACCCTGTTTTATCTGTCTTCTGCATGAAATACACAGAACAGGCACGTGTTCATTAAAACCAACCGCAAGTTTATGTTGGCCTGAATTTATCAAACTGTGAGCAGAATTAGTCTATGTGGCAAGTTAGTAATGGTGCACCACCGGCCAAGGGTGTGACTCTGAGTGTACACTGAACAGGTTGGAATCCCACTCTACAGGGTGATTCAAAAGTCGCAGTACACCCTTTTGTCTCAAAAACGGTGCAGGAAATGCAAAAACTGAATACTTCAGTAAGGTATGGGTGAGGTGGGCTATCTTTTAGGGTATGTACTGAACATGGGCGCCATCTTGAATCTAAGTCAGTTTTTACAAATGGAAAGTGGGTCGTGTAACATGTCAAACAACATCAGAATTTGCTGAAAAGTTGTTGCAAACAGATTTGAAATTGCAGCTATGGTTCAAAAGTTACAACACTTATTTTGTTGCAGGTAACTGAAGATGGCTTTGACAAAAGAGGAGAGAATTGAGGTCATTTTGATGTCTGGAGAATGAAGTTTCCATGTCATAGCTGGAGATTTTAACAACCTGCACCCAGAAAGACCTCCAATTTCACATAACACTGTCAGGTACCTAATTTCCAAATTGAGAAACTGGCTGACAAGTCACAGAGTGGTCGTCCAAAAAGTGCTACTAACGAGACAACCTCAACAATGGTTTTGGCATCCTTTGTGAAGAGCCAAAACCATTGTTGAGGTTGTATCGTCAGTAGCACTTTTTGGACGACCACTCAGTGACTTTTCAGCCACAGTCCCAGTTTCTCGGAATTTGGAAATTAGACACCTGACAGTGTTATGTGAAATTGGAGGTCTTTCTGGGTGCCGGTTGTTAAAATCTGCAGCTATGACATGGAGACTTCATTCTCCAGACATCAAAATGACCTAATTTCTCTTCTGTTTTGTCAAAGCCATCCTCAGTTACCTGCAACAAAAACCATAACTGCTATTTCAAATCTGTTTACAGCAATAAACTTTTCAGCAAATTCTGATGTTGTTTGACATGTTACACGACCCCCTATCCATTTGAAAAAACTGACTTAGGATCAAGATGGCCGATTTCAAGATGGCGTCCATGTTCTGTACATACCCTAAAAGATAGCCCACCTCACCCATAGCTTACTGGAGTATTCAGTTTTCCCATTTCCTGTACAGTTTTTGAAACAAAAGTGTGTACTGTGACTTAAATCACCCTGTATATTTTGGGGTCTATTCATGAAGCAGTGAAAAGAGTGGAGAAGTGAGCCAGTGGAGAAGTTGCCCATGGCAACCAATCAGCATTAAGTAACATTTATCAAGTGCATTCTATATATAAAGGGAATACATATGATTTACCGGCAGACGGGATGCCGGCTGTCACTATAGCGACAGCAGCATCCCGTCTGTCGGAACCCCAGCAGCAAGTCCCATTGCAGGCTTGTTGTGTTTGCCATGCTTCTGGCCCGGTGGCTCACTTCGCTCGCCACAGGTTATATTCCCACTCGGTTGGTGGCATGGACCTGAACAGGATCCTGACAGCCGGTATATTAACTGCATCCCCTATAAAAATTAAAACGGAGCAGCTGATTGGATGCCATGGGCAACTTCTCCACTGGCTCACTCCTCCACTTTTCACTGCTTCATGGATAGACCCCTTTGTCTAAATATAGAGATGTCATGCACAGTACCTATCACTATTCCTACCAGCTAAGACCAGAATGTCGACAGGCTTTCCAACTTGTATACTTGCACATTGACCTTTCACACTCATTGACATGGGGGGGGGGGTACAAATTACCCGGGCCTGAGGGAGGTGCCTGGCGGAGGCCCTAGTCCGCCACTTGCCCCACCCCTGTCAGCCCAGCACATGCTGCTGAGTGCTAGGCTGCGGAAGGTGCTGGCAGTATGCTGCCACTGAGCAGCAGCAGTAGTAGCAGTCTGGCTGTGCAGGGTGGGGTAGTGATCACACTGATCTGCTCCTGGCTGGGGGCAGACATCTTCCCAACCTTTACCAACATCAAAATGAATAAGAAAGAATATGTGATTAAAGCGACAAGATAGCTTAAGGTATTGTATATAAGCCACCTGTTCATAAATGCTGTAAGAAAATATATTGATTTTAAAATAATAGGCTTGCACCATTATGTTTAGAAACTACTGTATAATAACAATATGACATCAACTAACATACGCAATCTGTTCAGATGGGATTTTTTTTTCTTTCTTTGAAAAAAACATTTCAAAAATGACAAACGCTCACCTGAAGTTACAAATTGATGAAAGATATTTGGTAACTTCCAAACTCTGAACAAATCTTCAAATGCATATTTTATTCATTTCTGAAATTATTTCACTGTTTTCATTCTGTTTACGGAACTAGTTATGAGAATTACAATTTACTGTTAACTATAATCAGAAAGAAACTACTGCTTGTAAATATCCAGGGACCAAAGTATCTATCGATTAACAGAGCACAAATGAAATGTGTTTCATAAGTGAAAAATACATGTTATCTTGCTGCTTTTGTCTAATTGTATGACTTTTTATATATCTTTTCCACATTCAGGACACAGGATGTCATCCCTTTCAGTAAGAAAGCCTCGACCCACCAAGGAGATTGCACACTTCTTACAATTAAAGCAATCACTGTGCCACTGACGTTCTTCAAAGGATATGTATTTGGTTCCTCCCAGTCCTGAAAAGTAAGATCAATTATTATTTTAAAAAGTAAACACAGAAATGTTAGTTATAATTCATTGTAGTACCAACTAACTACAGCATTTCTCTAATGAAATTTATAATTGTAGCTCAGTATATCAGTTCATAAGAGGTCCAGAGATCTTGTGAATAACATAGTGATTACTCATGTATGGTTGGAGCAAGGAAGAAGATGACCACCTGAAAGAGACGCTATATTATACTTCCATCCCCATACCCTTGGCTCACCCAGCTTTATCCTGCCAATCTTTGCTCACATAAAGATTTGCGCTCCTGGCAGACTAAAGCTACCTCAGCCATGTAAAACGCATCCTGAGCACTCAGGATCTCAATTTCCACTTACAGTAGATCTTCTGAGATTGCAGAAAGTGTGTATATCATAGAACGATGGAAAGAAGCTATAACTGTAGTGCTTATTGGCTTGGCTCAAAGATACACACAATATTGGTAGCAATCTTTTTCTACTGCACATGTTCCGCAAATGTCTTGTGATGGCAGTTGTAGAAAGGATTTATTTGCAAAGTAAGTGACAGGCATGGAGCGTTTGTTGGAGGGAAAATGGCGTGGTCACTCAAAGACAGACATGTCATGACCAAAAGGTTTTGCTATGGCAGAGGTAACTCCCTGAAGTTTTTTAAGGCTCATACACCAAGCGTGTTGGCTAGGAGTGCTGTGCAATCCATTGCCAAGGTAGATGAGTGAAATAAGTACAGTACACTGTTATAATAATGCCCCGTATAGTAAGAAAGATTTTCACAAGCAAAAAAAATTTCTGTAGAGTCTTCTATAAGATGTTCAGAACAGCTGTACACTGCTTGATATATCATCAGATGTGTCCATTATACACAGAGGAGTTACTACCCTAAAAGAGGGCCTCCAGGAGTATATGGTCAGATGTTCAGATGGGACTGTGGGCCTGATTCAAAGGCGCACATAAAGTCATAAATGGATGTTTTTTCATCTGTACATGCTTCAGAGTTGTACAGCGCTTGTGTCTCGATTTGTTACTTTATGGAGACACAGAGCAGATTTTGGCGCAGGGTCTGAGGTTTTCAGTAGACGTCCCTGGGAGGTAAAATTAGGGTGTGCAAGCAGACGCGGACGTGTCGCTGTAACCGGCTTCAACCAAAGGTGCATAGCCTCTCACACATTAGGCCATACTCCGACAGAGAAACTGCACCTAGCATAGGGCAGGTGTAAGGTTTTATGTGTGTCCATTGGTGCCCCAAGACGGGAATGTACCATCACAAGACCCTGCAACTGGGCATCTCAGTAGTAACAAATGATTCACTGATTTAATTCTGTTTACAAAACTAGTTATAAGAATTAAAATTTACTGTTGTATGCAATCAGAAAAAAGCACTGCTTGTAAATATCCAAGGACTGAAATATCTATATATTGTGTAACATAGCACAATGTGACTTGGGCGCAAATTGAGTTTATTGGCAGCTCACTCTCTGTATGAATGTTCAAAAAACCAAATAAAAAAAAAACCAAAACAGGTCATCAGAAATCTTAAATTAATTAAAGCATCAGGCGCAAACTCTATTATCATCGATGTTTCGGGGACTTGCTGACCCCACTTTGAGACCTGTACAACTCATGGAAGGAAATCCACCTACTGTACAAATAGCAGGCAGAGGACCACTATTGCTTTAAGTCAAAAGAGAAGAAATAATCTTTGAATTGCCAAAGCTAACATGTCATTAAATACTGACCTTATGGTCTTCAACAAAATATTAGTGAACAGTTCAACAAAATATTAGTGAACAGTTCAACAAAATATTAGTGAACAGACTCTTCACCTATGTATCCAAACTGATTCACTGTGATTACAGTACTAGATTGGTTGAAAGAATAACTCATGTTGCTTTTACATTTGACTATCAGGACTGGTAATACACATTTGTTTTATTTGATCTCATGGGTGTTTGCACAAATGTTTGAGAACTTATGGTGGTGGAACTTTCATGAAATGTATTGCTAACCACATTGTCTTTATCAGTAGCTCTCCTTAGGAGATGTAGAGGTCTATTTACTAAACCTTGGATGGAGATAAAGTCAACGGAGATAAAGTACCAGCCAATCCGCTCCTGTCATTTTTCAAACACAGCCTGTGACATGGCAGTTAGGAGCCAATTGGTTGGTACTTTATCTGCATCCACTTTATCTCCATCCAAGGCTTAGTAAGTAGACCCCCTAGTCATGTGTAGGGATGGTCACCGCTGGGATATTGTACCCAACCCCTCCTTAGACCTCTCTACTGAATCTCATCAAGATAACTGTGATCTGTGATCGTGTGATCGTACACCAGGCATGGCCAACCTGTGGCTCTCCAGCTGTTATGAAACTACAAGTTCCAGCATGCCCTACCATAGTTTTGCTATTAGGAAATGCTAAAACTGTGGCAGGGCATGATGAGATTTGTAGTTTCACAACATCTGGAGAGCCACAGGATGGCCAGGCCTGTCATAGGCCATTACCATACCTATCTAGAAGTCTGTGGCTTAGACCGGGTACACAACCAAACAATATAGTTTAGTGTGTATGTACGTTTGCACACACCCGCGGTTCACATATGAGGTCTTTTGGTTGACCATGCTGCGCTGTCAATCAAAAGAAATCATATGCAGTGCTGTGCATGTTAATGAAGGAGTGAGATATTGTAACATCCATTACATAGCACAGTAAACTCGGATAGTGAATTCTTATCAACCATCTGCAAGATTGCCGGTCGTTTTCACGTGTACCCAGTCTTATACTGCTTTGAAGCTTCCTATTTGAACGTGGATTTTACTCCATTTAATATAGTTACGTGCCTTCAAATAACTGATAATTGCACAACTGTTGGTTGCATTTAAAATAAAATAAATAAATAAACAAATAAAGAGATTACATACCGCTTATGGGGCTAGTGCATCCAGCACATTTCTTGGCATACAAGTTGCAAAAGCAGTTGAGGCAATAGGCAAACTCATCTCTAGAAGTAAATCGTTGCCCTGACAATGGATTCTTGCATCCGGTACAAATAAAACACTCCTTGTGCCAGGGCTGATCCCGGTAGGTGACACCTCCTGTAGTGATGGCCTAAAAGTAGAAAATTCATATACACATTAAATCTTGACAAACTAAAGGTTGAGAAAAAGGATTTTTTTTGGATTCAGCACCAGTCACTATGATACAAGTAAACCTAAACTGTAGTTTATAGGGTAAGAAATCCCTTAATCAGTTATTAATTAGGTGGTGCGCCCTGAGTCAGTGATAGTCTATAAATGTCAAAGAAGAGGGAAAAGAAGACTCTTTTTTGGGCGCACCCTTTTCATAGTATAAATTTAAAAAAGTGTAACTATAAAGGTTATAAACATAATCTATGTGCAACTACTTGTGTGTATATATATATATATATATATATATATATACACTGCTCAAAAAAAATAAAGGGAACACTAAAATAACACATCCTAGATCTGAATGAATTAAATATTCTTATTAAATACTTTGTTCTTTACATGGTTGAATGTGCTGACAACAAAATCACACAAAAATTATCAATGGAAATCAAATTTATTAACCCATGGAGGTCTGGATTTGGAGTCACCCTCAATATTGAAGTGGAAAAACACACTACAGGCTAATCCAACTTTGATGTAATGTCATTAAAACAAGTCAAAATGAGGCTCAGTAGTGTGTGTAGCCTCCACGTGCCTGTATGACCTCCCTACAATGCCTGGGCATGCTCCTGATGAGGTGGCGGATGGTCTCCTGAGGGATCTCCTCCCAGACCTGGACTAAAGCATCCACCAACTCCTGGACAGTCTGTGGTGCAACGTGGCTTTGGTGGATGGAGCGAGACATGATGTCCCAGATGTGCTCAATTGGATTCAGGTCTGGGGAACGGGTGGGCCAGTCCATAGCATCAATGCCTTCATCTTGCAGGAACTGCTGAAACACACCAGCCACATGAGGTCTAGCATTGTCTTGCATTAGGAGGAACCCAGGGCCAACCGCACCAGCATATGGTCTGAGGATCTCATCTCGGTACCTAATGGCAGTCAGGCTACCTCTGGTGAGCACATGGAGGGCTGTGCGGCCCCCCAAAGAAATGCCACCCCACACCATTACTGACCCACTGCCAAACCGGTCATGCTGTAGGATGTTGCAGGGAGCAGAACGTTCTCCTTGGCGTCTCCAGACTGTCACGTCTGTCACATGTGCTCAGTGAGAACCTGCTTTCATTTGTGAAGAGCACAGGGCACCAGTGGCGAATTTGCCAATCTTGGTGTTCTCTGGCAAATGCCAAACGTCCTGCACGGTGTTGGGCTGTAAGCACAACCCCCACCTGTGGATGTCGGGCCCTCATACCACCCTCATGGAGTCTGTTTCTGATCGTTTGAGTAGACACATGCACATTTGTGGCTTGCTGGAGGTCATTTTGCAGGGCTCTGGCAGTGTTCCTCCTGTTCCTCCTTGCACAAAGGCGGAGGTAGCGGTCCTGCTGCTGGGTTGCTGCCCTCCTACGGCCTCCTCCACATCTCCTGATGTACTGGCCTGTCTCCTGGTAGCGCCTCCATGCTCTGGACACTACGCTGACAGACACAGCAAACCTTCTTGCCACAGCTCGCATTGATGTGCCATCCTGGATGAGCTGCACTACCTGAGCCACTTGTGTGGGTTGTAGGGAGGTCATACAGGCACGTGGAGGCCACACACACTACTGAGCCTCATTTTGACTTGTTTTAAGGACATTACATCAAAGTTGGATCAGCCTGTAGTGTGTTTTTCCACTTTAATATTGAGGGTGACTCCAAATCCAGACCTCCATGGGTTAATAAATTTGATTTCCATTGATAATTTTTGCGTGATTTTGTTGTCAGCACATTCAACTATGTAAAGAACAAAGTATTTAATAATAATATTTCATTCATTCAGATCTAGGATGTGTTATTTTAGTGTTCCCTTTATTTTTTTGAGCAGTGTATATATATATACACACATATATATATATATATATATATATATACACTGCTCAAAAAAATAAAAGGAACACTAAAATAACACATCCTAGATCTGAATGAATGAAATATTCTTATTAAATACCTTGTTCTTTACATAGTTGAATGTGCTGACAACTAAATCACAAAAATATTATCAATGGAAATCAAATTTATTAACCCATGGAGGTCTGGATTTGGAGTCACCCTCAAAATGAAAGTGGAAAAACACACTACAGGCTGATCCAACTTTGATGTAATGTCCTTACAACAAGTCAAAATGAGGCTCAGTAGTGTGTGTGGCCTCCACGTGCCTGTATGACCTCCCTACAACCCACACAAGTGGCTCAGGTAGTGCAGCTCATCCAGGATGGCACATCAATGCGAGCTGTGGCAAGAAGGTTTGCTGTGTCTGTCAGCGTAGTGTCCAGAGCATGGAGGCGCTACCAGGAGACAGGCCAGTACATCAGGAGACGTGGAGGAGGCCGTAGGCGGGCAACAACCCAGCAGCAGGACCGCTACCTCTGCCTTTGTGTAGGGAGGAACAGGAGGAACACTGCCAGAGCACTGCAAAATGACCTCCAGCAAGCCACAAATGTGCATGTGCCTACTCAAACAATCAGAAACAGACTCCATGAGGGTGGTATGAGGGCCCGACGTCCACAGGTGGGGGTTGAGCTTACAGCCCAACACCGTGCAGGATGTTTGGCATTTGCCAGTGAACACTAAGATTGGCAAATTCGCCACTGGCGCCCTGTGCTCTTCACAGATGAAAGCAGGTTCTCACTGAGCACATGTGACAGATGTGACAGAGTCTGGAGATGCCAAGGAGAACGTTCTGCTGCCTGCAACATCCTCCAGCATAACCGGTTTGGCAGTGGGTCAGTAATGGTGTGGGGTGGCATTTCTTTGGGGGGCCGCACAGCCCTCCATGTGCTCGCCAGAGGTAGCCTGACTGCCATTAGGTACCGAGATGAGATCCTCAGACCCATTGTGAGACCATATGCTGGTGCGATTGGCCCTGGGTTTCACCTAATGCAAGACAATGCTAGTCCTCATGTGGCTGGAGTGTGTCAGCAGTTCCTGCAAGACGAATGCATTGATGCTATGGACTGGCCCGCCCGTTCCCCAGACCTGAATCCAATTGAGCACATCTGGGACATCATGTCTCGCTCCATCCACCAACGCTACTTTGCACCACATACTGTCCAGGGGTTGGCGGATGTTTTAGTCCAGGTCTGGGAGGAGATCCCTCAGGAGACCATCCGCCACCTCATCAGGAGCATGCCCAGGCATTGTAGGGAGGCCATACAGGCATGTGGAGGCCACATACACTACTGAGCCTTATTTTGACTTGTTTAAAGGACATTACATAAAAGTTACAGTTTATACAGTCAAATTTGCTGTGGTGCGCTCCCTGGGTTACTAGGGCAATATTCAATCTTCAGACGTTTGATAATTATATTTGTGTTGCCACTTAGACTCTCAATGGCTCCTTTTTGAGTTTTGGTTAGATTTTGGTGAGTTTTCGTTTTGAAAGCAGCATCCTCCAAATCCGTCGTGACAGCTTTGTTAAAACTTTCTATAAAACAACCCCGATTAAATGTTGGATTAAAAGTGGATTTGGGCCTAAAAGGGTCTCTTGCCAGTGTGGTTTCTCCCTTTTGTGTTAGGAAATATTTCTTTAAAGACACTTTTCTGACAAATTTTTGTATATCCAAATATACAAAATATCACGACGGATTTGGAGGATGCTGCTTTCAAAACGAAAACTCACCAAAATCTAACCAAACCTCAAAAAGGAGCCATTGAGAGTCTAAGTGGCAACACAAATATAATTATCAAACCGGCGGATAAGGGGGGGGGGGTATAGTAATCATGGATGTCGACAAATATGATGAGGAAATAAAAAAACAATTGGAAGATAGGGAGACATATGTGACACTAAGAGGTAATCCCAGTGAAAGGATAGAGAAGAATCTTATGCACCTACTATCCAAATATAAAGAACAAAATATTATTACAGATAAAGAGGAACAATATATTAAAGTAAATGATCCTAGCCTTCCGGTATTCTATGTACTTCCTAAGATACATAAGGATATCACAAACCCCCCTGGCAGACCTATAGTCGCAGGAACAAATTCAATAACTTCCAATTTATCTCATTTCATCGACCATCACTTGCAACCAGAGGTGTTAAAAATTAGATCATATATTAAAGACACCACTGATATTCTGAACAAATTAAAGACAGTATCCTGGAACGAAAATCTCATCTTATGTACGGCAGACGTTCGGAGTCTTTATACTATTATAGACCATGAAAAAGGCGTCCAGGCGGTCAAATACCACCTGGAAAAAAATGCAAGTTCTGGTACACTAATCCCCTTTTTATTAGAGAGTATAGATTTTATTTTAAAAAATAATTTCTTCTGGTATAACGGGAATTTTTTTCAGCAAACAAGAGGGACAGCCATGGGCACCCGATTTGCGCCGTCATACGCTAACCTTTTTATGAGCCTTTGGGAGGACAGTCATATTTGGGGAAATAATAACTGTCTACCGCAGATTAAATTCTGGTATAGGTTTATTGACGACATAGTGTTTATCTGGGAAGGAGAAGAAGAACCATTGGAAGAATTTTGTAAATCCCTCAATTCCAATGATTTTAATATTCACTTGATTTTTAACACAAGTAAGAAGGAGATTAATTTTTTAGATCTCACGATATAGATCAAGGAGGGACATGTACATACAAAATCCTTTTTTAAACCTACTGATACCAATGCATATATTCCTACTGGAAGCAACCACCATCCGAATTGGATTAAGAATGTACCCAAAGGACAATTTAAGCGTATGAGGAGGAATTGCACAGAAATAGAAATATATAGAAAGCAGGCTAATGATATAAAAAATAAATTTAGAGCCAAAGGATATCAGGAGGAGCCTATGAACATGCTAATTGAGGAATTAGCATTAGTAGATAGGGATGACACTCTGAAACCTAAAATAAAGGAAGACACAGAAAAATTCACATTGCCTTTTATTACCACTTTTAATTGCCAATATAAAAATATGGAAAAGATTGTGAGAAGACACTGGCACCTGTTGGCACGTGATCCAGTTTTGAAATCAGTAATACCGCCACAACCTAAATTCATTTACCGGAGGGCCCCAAATTTGAGGCAGAAGATTGTGAAGAGTGCTATGGCCCCCAAGAAATCTATTAGAATAAAGACGAAGGGGTTTCATAGGTGTGGTCTGTGTAAAATGTGTCAAACCCATACAACACAGACATCAAAAATTGAGAATTATCAATCCACATCCACGGGAATAATGTATACTATTAATGAGTTTATCACATGCAATACCAAAAATTGCATATATTTAATGGAATGTAAGTGCGGTATGCAATATATTGGACGCACATCCAGATCTCTCAAAATAAGATGGGCGGAGCATGTTAGAAACATCGAGAAAGGGCTCATTACCCATTCAGTCTCCAATCATTTTAAAGAAGTCCATCAGAGTAAATGTAAAGGTTTAACGAAGGTAATAGGGATAAGAGCGGTCCAAAATCAATGGAGAAGGAACAATGAAGAAGAATTATTAGCACAAACTGAAATGAAACTCATATACGAAATGGGTACACTTAATCCTAAAGGGTTAAACATGGAATTTGAATTGAAATGGTTTTTATAATACCATACCATATATTCATTCTACTGTTTACCCCTATGGTGTCATAATTGTCAACATATGCTGTGGAGGTTATGAGTTTAGTATGGCACAGGTAGAACCAATTATTTGAAATTAATTTTTGTGAATGTAATTCATTTTCCACAAGTCCATTAGATACCCGGGACCGGAAGTAGAAACACCAATGTGTAAACACCAGTGGAACGCAAGTTGTCAGTGCGCTCCACGGTGTTTGTATAGACAAGGAGAGCCTTTGTGGTCACGAGGACACGGAGCGCTACACGCGGCGCTTCCGGTCACGTGACCGGAAGAGAACGAGTAACAACGTGCGTTCCATCGACTAAGGAACGCACGTATGAAGTGTACATGTCACATATCCGGTCACGAGGACACGGAGCGCTACACGCGGCGCGTCCGGTCACGTGACCGGAAGAGAACAAGCAACAACGTGCGTTCCATCAACTAAGGAACGCACGTATGAAGTTCACATGTCATATATCCGGTCACGTGGTTGTTGGTTGGCAGGAAGTAGCGTGCGTTCCACGGACTTTGGAACGCACGCACCTGCCGCAAAACACAAATTACACTAATATTTTATAAACAAGGATATGTATGTTTAGAGGGAAGAATGTCTTGATGGATAGGGAGTGTATATATATGTTATGAAGTCTGTACATACATTTATAGAGCACTGATGGGTCCTCCAATCAGATCACAGAGGGGGGTTTAAATAGACCCTACCTCACACACACCACTCACCTTGACAAAGGCCCTTATAGGGCAGAAACGCGTTGGTGACTGGTTGGAGGTACCTACGGCATCCAGAGGAAATTCGCTGACTGTTGCTGTAAACCCCGGGGAGCAATATTTAAGGCGTTTTTTTGGGTGGACATTTGATACACCCCAACAACTCTGGTACGTGGGTCCACTAATCTGTGGTGGATTGCAATTTTATTATTCATTTTATTCTTGCTAAATTTGCACTTGGACGTCATATGTTTTTAGAAAAAGAACTTCTATTGCACTTTAAATAAAATAAAATTATCATTTGCATATCAAAACAAACAGTACTTCACTATATACTGCTGTTTTCTTCCTACCTTTGGGGATTTAACTCTGAATGGAGAGGTGAATTGGTGAAGAATCCTTGAGGAAAACTACCAGAGAGCAGTGGAAGTAATACCACAGGCGTATTTGGGTGGGCACTATTGACACCCCAAAAAATCTGGTACGTGGGTCCGCCCATTCATTGGGACTCCATACGTTTGAATAATCCCATTCATATTAATATAACTGAATCTGACTATACTTCACTATATCGCTCTCTTTTCTATTTTTTGGGTAAAATCGTGTGAATTGGAGTGGGGAATCGTTGTCGAACTAAGAATATACTCACCAGAGCCTAACACGTCTGAAGATTGAATATTGCCCTAGTAACCCAGGGAGCGCACCACAGCAAATTTGACTGTATAAACTGTAACTTTTTGGGATTTAGTTGACCATCCCGGCTGGTGGACTGCAGCACCTTTGAATTTAAGCGCCATCTTTACATTTTTTTTGTCTACGATTACATAAAAGTTGGATCAGTCTGTAGTGTGTTTTTCCACTTTCATTTTGAGGGTGACTCCAAATCCAGACTTCCATGGGTTAATAAATTTGATTTCTATTGATAATTTTTGCGTGATTTTGTTGTCAGCACATTCAACTATGTAAAGAACAAAGTATTTAATAAGAATATTTCATTCATTCAGATCTAGGATGTGTTATTTTAGTGTTCCCTTTATTTTTTTGAGCAGTGTATATATATATATATATATATACATACATACATACATACATACATACATACATACAGTGGCCGCCACTTCTTCCACTGACCCGGAAGTTTGTTTAAATGAAAAAGTGTGCACATGGTGCTCCCGTCCACATCCCTGCTCGGCGGCTGTGTAGAGCGCTGGACTAGCTCACAGCCGCTCACCACCACCAGCCGCCCAGCCCCAGCCGCTCACCGCCGCCCACCGCTGCCAGCCCCCCGCCGCCAGCTGCCCGCCGCTCACCGCCGCCCGCAACAAATGGCGGTCAGAGGGACCTCACCGCACCAAAGGCCACCTTATCATCGTCACTGCCCATGGGTGCCTTCGCAGACCACAGTCAGGTAATGTTCCCCTGCTCACCCTCTCTCCCTGTCTTTACTGTCCCTGTCCCTACTGTCACTCTCTCCCTGCTGTCAGTCTCTCTCTCCCTGCTGTCACTCTCTCTCTCCCTGCTGTCACTGTCGTTACTCTCTCTCCCAGTCGTTTTTCTCTCTCTCCCTGCCGTTACTCTCTCTCCCTGCTGTCACTCTCTCTCTCCCTGCTGTCACTCTCTCCCTGTCGTTACTCTCTCTCCCTGTCGTTACTCTCCCTGTCCCTGCTGTCACTCTGGCTGTCCCTGAAATGTGGATCGTACCATGTGCTATAATGTGAATTTCAGCTCATTCAGTGTGCTATAATGTGAATTTCGGCTTATTCAGTGTGCTATAAAGTGAATTTCGGCTCATCCAGTGTGCTATAATGTGAATTTCGGCTCATTCTGTGTGCTATAATGTGAGTTTCGGCTCATTCAGTGTGCTATAATGTGAATTTCGGTTTATTCAGTGTGCTATAAAGTGAATTTTGGCTCATTCAGTGTGCTATAATGTGAAATTCGGCTTATTCAGTGTGTGCTATAATGTGAATTTCGGTTCATTAAGTGTGCTATAATGTGAATTTCGGCTTATTCAGTGTGCTATAATGTGAATTTCGGCTTATTAATTCAGATCTGATCGCAGCAGCAAATTTGTTAGCAGTTGGGCAAAACCATGTGCACTGCAGGGGGGGGGGGCAGATATAACATGTGCAGAGAGAGTTACATTTTGGTGGGTTATATTATGTCTGAGCAGGGAAAATACTGGCTGCTTTATTTTTACACTGTAATTTAGATTTCAGATTGAACACGCAATACCCAACTAACTCTCTCTGCACATGTTATATCTACCCCCCCCCCCTACCTGCAGTGCACATGGTTTTGCCCAACTGCTAACAAATTTGCTGCTGTGATCAGATCTGAATTAGGCCCTAAATTGGAGCCTTTAGTTTGCAGTCTGAATGGGTGTAGTATGATATGCCGGCGGCCGTGATCCCGGTGGACAGCATACCGGCGCCGGGATCCCGGCCGCCGGCATACCGTCAGCTGGGCGATTGCAAATTAGCCCCTTGCGGGTTCACTGCGCTCGCCATGCTGCGGGCACGGTGGCTATTTATTCTCCCTCCAGGGGGGTCGTGGACCCCCAAAAGGGAGAATAGTTGTCGGTATGCCAGGTGTCGGGATTCCGGCGCCGGTATACTGAGCGCCGGGATCCCAACAGCCGGCATACTGAATACCACCCGTCTGAACCAATATATAACCTATGCATTCACTAAGAACCGGACAGCAAGTGCTTTATGTGTCAGTGAATTGTTCCTCCTAGTGATTTGATAGAATGGATATTGGTCCCACATATCGCAGCCTCCTCATCAGATTTACCACCATCTTTTCTTGTACTGCTCCCCACATGTGCACATGGTTCAGAAATGGTGGAAGGAGGTGAAAGAGGCTTCTCTATGAGGACAGTGTGAGAAATGTCAGACTCACACATAGATGACGTGGACACCCCTAAACATTCCTCAAGAATATCTGATGGTTATGATTCTGAATGCGCAGTTTGTCTTACTGCCTCTGCAGCTAACTTTTCTTTTGATTTTTTTTCTTTACCACTCTAAAATTAAATGATTTTACATACCCTTACTTAAGCCCTTTATGCAACTGGGCATCTGCCTTAGCAGATGACGTTGAAGGACTTGCATGGTTAATGTCATGACTAGTGGCAGCAACTTCAGCACTAGTAGTAGTCTCCATTTCTATCAACACAAAGTGGGGTTGACCTTCATCGACAGCGTCGCACAAATGAGTCAGAAATGTATATAATAATTACACACTACGGTTGACTTCACCAACAGCATCGCGCAAATGAGTCAGAAATGTATATAATAATTAGACACTGCGGTTGACTTCACCAACAGCGTCACACAAATGAGTCAGAAATGTACATACTAATTACACACTGAGGTTGACTTCACCATTTGCGTTGCACAAATGAGTCAGAACTGTATATAATAATTACACACTGCGGTTGACTTCACCGACAGAGTCGCACAATACGTGTATGAGTAGGTAATAATATACTGTGGTCTGACCGGCAGTGTCACAGTACTTATGAAAATAAAATAAAAATTGTATAGTACAATGGGGTACAGAACAAACAAAAAAAATATAATATTTTTGTTATCATTTTAGGCTTTTTGTTTTAGCTTTTATTATTTTTATTTTACACTGGGTCAGAGCCCCTGGATGGATGGACAGATGACCCCTTTCAGATACAGCAGACAGAGAGCGCATCCCTTTTTCAGATACAGCAGACAGAAAGCACCCCTTTTTAGATACAGCAGACAGAGCACCCCTTTTTCAGATACAGCAGACAGAGAGCACCCCTTTTTCAGATACAGCAGACAGAGAGCACCCCTTTTTCAGATACAGCAGACAGAGCACCCCTTTTTCAGATACAGCAGACAGAGAGCACCCCTTTTTCAGATACAGCAGACAGAGCACCCCTTTTTCAGATGCAGCAGACAGAGCACTCCTTTTTCAGATACAGCAGACAGAGCACCCCTTTTTCAGATACAGCAGACAGAGAGAGCATCCGTTTTTCAGATACAGCACACAGGGCCCCCCCACCTACCGCACACCAAGCCACGCCACCCAGTACTGAGACAGACTTGTCCGTCCAGTACACTCTTCAATGCTTATGCACGGAGTCTTATATAGAATCCAAAAACCGCGAGAATGCGACAGCGGGAAGATGACGTTCGGCCTCGCTTTGGGGTCCGAGTAAGGTTGTTAGTCCTGAGCCAGACTCTGATACCGGCTCAGATCGGGAAGTTCGGGGGGGGGGGGAGGGGTTCGGTTCCCAGGAAACCAAACCCGCTCATCTCTACATGAAGCCTAATGTAGATCCACATTGTGTACTAGTATCAGGATGGATGTTGTACTTCATATTAGTCCCTTAACTAAGACTCTACAGTTCATTATACATTGGCCACCTGAAGAGAACCTGCTTTGTATACTGAGCCTGAATCAGAGATGTATGTGAATGCCTTTGCAACTGCAATTCAGTGTGCAGCTACTACGCAAAAATATAGAAATGTCACAGCTGCAGGGATTTGTACTCAGATGCCCTCTGGAGGCATCTCAGATCCTCCGCAGGTGTAGGAAGACGCAACCATCAGTTGCACATTGGTCTGTAATTGGCCTTCTGAGTAATCCCTATGCACGTGCAGAATGGCCAACAGAACTGAGACACCAGAGCCTTTTTAACTGTGTACAGGTTCGCATTTGCAGGCAGTTACATGCCCCCGAAAGGTTGCTACACATCTGCGTTTTAGTATCCACCCCGATACCATCCACAAACGGTGCCTCACTGTCAATTACTTTTCAACCGATGCCGCGTGTCCATGCCAGCACATGCGCCGTGTGACTCTGATGCTTGCACAGTGGCAAAAAAATTACTCAACTGCATAAAACATCGGCATTACGTACATCTCTGAGTCAGGCTCTATGATCACTAGCTGAAATATTTGGATTGCAAAAAAAAAAAAAAAGTGGTGACAATACATACAACAAGCGCATCAAATAAGTGGTTGGATCATGGACCAACTTCGATCTGCGATCCTTTTCACAAATGATTTCCAATGGAAAATATCCAGCAAGGAAAAAGATAAAGTGCATATAGTGAAGTATAGTTAAAAAAAAATTCATGTAAAATCACATATCGCACACAACAAACAAAAGCAGCATGTAAGGATCCACATAGAGAGTCCAACAATGGGCAATTACCAGAAATAGGTGAGAACTGTCTTGCGGCAGTTCTTAAAAGCGCAGGGGTTGTATTTCCACGGCAACTGCAGCAGCTTCCCCACCATCCGTCTGGTCTTCCACACTGGATCTCCCTGTCTTTCTTTCAGATGAAGCCTCATTTGTGAAAAGGATCGCAGATCGTAGTTGGTCCATGATCCAACCACTTATTTGATGCGCTTGTTGTATGTATTGTCACTTTTTTTTTTTTTTTTGCAATCATTTGAGCCTTTCTTGGTGGAGGTGTCTTGGAGAGTTACCTCTGAGTGACTTATACACATTACTGAGCTGCTAATCCAGTGCGCACTGAAGACGGTGTCTATATCTTGCCTTTTTCCGAAATATTTGGATTGTATACTGGTCATCAGATTTGTGTTACATTTGAGATAAATTCTGTTTGCCTACTGGTAGTGCAAATCCAGGGCCGGACTGGTCATCTGGCACTTCTGGCAAATGCCAGAAGGGCCGATGGCCACGTGGGCCGGTCCAGCACTTCCGAGCCGACTTGAATCACTGAGACACGCTGCCGCTCAGTCCGTCAGGAGAGGAGAGCACGCCAGTGCGGCTATGTCTGCCGGCGTGTAGCGGACTTCAAACCAGCTGCCGATTCGTGAGCCAATCAGAGCTCGTGGACCGGCAGCCAATCAGGAGCCGCCGCTGCCGGTCAGCGAGCTCTGATTGGTTCACGAACCGGCGGCTGGTTTGAAGTCCGCTACATGCCGCCAGACATAGCCGCGCTGGCGCGCTCTGAGCTCCTGACACCCTCACATCACAGCCGGAGGAGCAGCAGCAGCAGTGGTAAGCAGCTGCAGCACTGCTGTTGGGGCAATTGGCTGGCACTGTGGGGGCATTTGTATACCTGGCACTGTGGGGCATTTGTGGATCTGGCCCTGTGGGGGCATTTGTATACCTGGCACTGTGGGGGCATTTGTATACCTGGCACTGTGGGAGCATTTGTATACCTGGCACTGTGGGGCATTTGTGGATCTGGCACTGTGGGGGCATTTGTGGATCTGGCACTATGGGGGCATTTGTATACCTGGCACTGTGGGGCATTTGTGGATCTGGCACTGTGGGGCATTTGTGGATCTGGCACTGTGGGGGCATTTGTGGATCTGGCACTGTGGGGGCATTTGTGGATCTGGCACTGTGGGGGCATTTGTATACCTGGCACTGTGGGGCATTTGTGGACCTGGCACTGTGGGGGCATTTGTATACCTGGCACTGTGGGGGCATTTGTATTCCTGGCACTGTGGGGGCAATTGTGGATCTGGCACTGCACTATTGGAGGCATATGTCCAGAGGCGGATTGGCCATAGGGTTTACTGGGGCCTGTTTTGTTTGAGGACGTGATGCTTTTTATTGACATAATGAATAAGATGCAAAATAATTTGCATATATGAAAATTACTTTGCCACTTAGCCTGTGGTTGCAGATGATCTAGTGTATGCTCTGTCTGCCTGCTTGGTTAACATATAAGATTGAGTGAATAGTGATTGGGATACGATTGGTGTAATAAGCAAGAAAATATATCTTTCTAAAGAATTATATAGTTTCCTAAATTCTGAAGGTGTATCATATAATGTGCTCATAAAATGTAATTTTATTTCTTTTTAACTTCCCCCTTGATGCTGGACATGCCCACTATCTGGAAAGTCTTGGGGGGAGGGTGCTGCTGCCATGGCCCATGGCTAGACCTTACACCTCTGGTGCTGCCCATGTGGGGCCACTAGCACAAATTTTTCCAGGGCCGCTTTTTGTTCCCAATCCGCTCCTGCATATGTCTGTGTATCACGTCCCATTTTAATTGGCCCCACCTCTATGGGACACTCTCTGTCTGATTGGTCGCCGATTAGCCCCGCCGGGATTGCACACAGACGCTCTCATTCTAGTGAATGGGGCGCGTGCGTGTTCACGCCCCTTTTCTGGAGCGCGCGCGCTTAGTTACAACCTTTATTTTTCCATACCCCCACTTCAACATTTCCACTTCAACCAATGGTTGTGTGTATTTCAATACAGAATGATGTACACTTGTATGTTGTTATAATAGGAATTATATTTGTTAGAGCATAGACTAAGAACTAGGAGGAGTCGGGAACAGTAAGGGGAGGAGTCAGATGCTGACACAGAGGTGGGCCTGTGTGCTTCAAAAATGCCAGGGCCTATTTTTGGTCCCAGTCCGGCCCTGTGCAAATCCATAGCCAAACCATACTTTTATTGTTGTGGCAGGCTATGCAGGATAGCTGTCACGATCCGGGTAACTGGACGCCGTTTCCTGCCTGTTAGGTGTCTCCTGAGGTTGGCTCAGCGAGCCAGGGCCGGGCTATAGCTATGTCTTAGCTTATATTTCATGGGTATTGCCTGCCGCGCTGGTTCAGCGGCTCCCTTTGTGTGTACACTTATGGTGGTGTGGCGCTCTCAGTCCCATCGCGGCTGTCACTGCTGCGCCTGTGGTCTTCCGCTGGATGCGCGTCCTCTGTGTGCTGCGGCCGCTGCTGTCATCCCTGTGGCCGCTGGGCGCATGGAGTTTCTGCTGCTGCGGCCTCTGTCGCCATTACCGTTTGACACATGGTTTCTGAGTGCTTCTTTCCCCTTCAATCACTGTCACTGGGCACAGCCATTTTTTATTTAGTCACATGATGCTCTTCTCACCTATCCGCAGGGCTGCTGAAGCCTGAGCTTAATTGTCAGCCAATCCCTGCTATCCATCAGGTATAAATATCCTGTCTCAGCACCCAGAAGGTTGTCAGTGCTTCCATTGTCTCTCCAGCGTTCCAGTGTGCAGCTTATCTAAGGACTCTCCTGTGAATACTCCCTGCAGTATAGCCTGACTCCCTGGTGGTTCCTCTCTGCGGTGCAGCTTCAGTCCTCCTGTGCTGATGCTCTGTGGTGCAACCTGACTCTTTAGTTCCCGCACCCAGCGCTAGCAGAGTGTACAACTCCGGCTTCCAGCAGCCACTCCCTGGCAGTCCTCTGTTTCCACCATTCACCTTAGTAGTGGAGCATAATTCCAGCTTTACCTGCGATCCCTAGCATCACTCCAGCTTTACCAGCGATCCCTAGCATCACTCCAGCTTTACCAGCGATCCCTAGCATCACTCCAGCTTTACCTGCGATCCCCAGCGTCACTTAAAGCTTCACCTGTGATCCCCAGCTTCACTTTATGTCTCACCTGTGTTCCTACGTGACATAAAGCACTCTCATTTCAACTCCGGATTACTGGTCGTTACCAGCTGTGATTCAGAGACTCACTTGTGACATTTATTGTTTGGTTGCACATTCTTGACTTTTACGATTTAATAAAAACCCTCAAAGATACCTCCTGTTGTCGTGGTCACGCCTTCGGGCAATTGGTACTACAATCACAGCACATGTCTAGGAGTCCTCTCCTACCTCCTAAGTTCACGTACCCGTCAACACCTGCAATTGAGGCCTCCAGCTACCGACACCAGCCCTCAGTTGTGACAATAGCCCTGTTGTTGTCTACTGACCACTAGGCAACTCTCTACTTCTGTGCATTTGCTGAGATCAGGGCTTGATTGGCCGAATTGTAAACCAAAGCTAATTTCAGGTTGTTTCTATATTCAATTTAATAAAAGATTTATTGAATCATAAAAAATGTTTTGAAGTTATTTACCAAGGGATCAACAAATTGTTGTGTATTTTCCAAGTCCATATTTTCCCAAAGTTAAGTGCATTTCTTTTAATTTTCCAGGAATTTTTATTAATTTCAACCCATTTCCTTGAACATTGCCCATTACAAAGAAGGAATCACTGTAATGTGGGGACAAGGGGGATAATTAGTGTGTATTGTGTGGACTGGTAAATTAATGTTATGTGGGGGCTTGTGTATGTGTGTGTGTGGGGGGGTTATATTAATGTTATTTTGATGGGGGGGAGGGTCTTATTTCTAAAATATGCATGATCCATTTCATGTAAGACCATTTTCCTTGGCGGGGGGAAAAAGGTTTATTTAACAAATGTGAATGCTGTAAATTTGATGGTGGGCTGATGGATGTAGGGACTAATGCTTTATGTTGGCTGCCAATTGTAGATTTAGGGGAGAGGCCTTAATTATTTGGCACTTTTTAAATGCAGGTATTTATTACCTACCTCTTGTCTAGACAGGCCCATCATTTTACAAGATTTAGACAAGCACCAATGGAACTTAGATGATTCAGAGTAGTATACAAACTCAATGTTTTGTGTATTAATCCGATGTTACAAGATCGGTGTATGCGCAGGATCTGAAATGGGCTTGAGCCAATCTTCTACTGCAAGATCTCTCACAGGTCCCAAAAGCCGCAGCACCATTTGGAACCCACTACTGTCTTCCCTGTAAAATGGGTACATACTGTATAGAGACCTCACAAAACAGCATTCACACTTTCTATTTGTAAATGATCTCCGGTGTCTCTCTGGCTCCTGTTAAAGTATAACCCAGAGCTGGACGCATCACTATGCAGTGTCGGGTGTGGTATATTACTGTATGTAGAAATTCACACTAGAGACCTTCACTAGGTCAACACAAGAATTGAAAATATCAACATGTTCATAATGTTGACATTTATAATGTTGAAATTCAGCATGTCGACACTGATGTACTGTTATCATTGTCCACAATGTCATTTTTTCTGGAGTTCAATCTAGAACATTAATTCTAATCCTAATTTTATCCCTTAGAATAACTCTAAACCTGACCGGTAACCTAATCCTAATCCTAAACCTAATCCTAACCTTATCCTTAACAATATCCCTATAACTAAGACTAATCCTTACCCCAACCCTACACTAATCCTAATGCTAAATGTAAGCCTAATGGAAATGTCAACATTATTGTCGACATTTTAACATTAATGATGTCAACATTTTAACTATCTCACTGTTGTGTTACTCATAGCATGGCTGCCACCTACCTTCTTGCACTGGATGCAGTGCATTGCAAACTGCTTCTCATAACATGGAGCGCAAAAGTTCTGGTTCTCTTTGGGGATGAAGCTTTTTGTTCCAATTGGCTGCTGGCAGCGAGCACAGATGAAGCAGGTCTCATGCCAGCTGTTTCCCTTATATTCCATCTTCCGTGTTCCTGTATGGCAATATTACATTGTAATAGTTAGGTGTTCACTCAAAGTTGTATCATTGTAGTATCTTATCGCCCCATAGTGCACTGCAAAGTGTTTTGTCTCTCTGTGATCCACATTATTAACAACAATGGGCCTGATGCAGGGGTGGACTGAGGTGCAGCATATAAGCGCAAAGGTCTAGTGTTTGGTACTTTACATGTGTGGTAGGAGGTTGGATTTGATGTGGGTTTACAATGCAACTCTTGAAGATATGTTCAGTTAGAGGCCCAATGTCAGCTTGACGAGGCTGAATGTGGTGGTGGTGTAGACCTAGGTTGTATTGGATTTTTAAAGTAGGTCTTCAGTTTTTAGTCTCTGGTTAGAGACATGCTTAGTCAATGTTGATCACTCTGAGGAAGCTGATGATACGTTGTGGAGTTGGAGAAACACATTCTTATACCACTTTGAATACCAGCTGGTGATCAACCACATCGCTGAGGAGTTTTCACCAAAAAAACTTGGACTTTATCTCTCCTGCCATTAAATAGCACTGCAACAGTAGCCAGAAGGACCAAATTGCTAAGACGTTATATTAACTCCGGATAAAAGGATGTGGTAAATGAATCTTTTTTTACTAATATAACTAATATTCTCATTCATGGCCATGATATCGATTTAATTCATAACAACTGAACTATCACTTAACTAACTGACTGAATAATACCCCTTTCACACCGCCAATGCCGGATCCCACCCGGGAATTGGAAACGGGTCCTTACCTGGTGGGATCCAGCATTGGACGCTGTTGCTGGCTTCCCCGACCCGGCAATATGCCGGGCGGGTTGCCATAGCGGCGGGGGTCGGAGCCGGTAGCGGGGGCGGCGCTGGGAGATGAGATCATCTCCGTGCCGCCTCTCCTTGTTGTAGTGAACGGGTGCGACCCGGGAGTCCGTTTACGCTGCCATTGACCCGGTATTCAACCCGAGAATAAACTGCTTTATTCCTGGGTCGAATTGCCGGGTCAGGCAACCCAGGATTTCGGCTGTGGCGCTATCACACTGCACGCTGACCCGGATATTGCCGGGTCCATATCGGGTTATTTGTGTGGTGTGAAAGGGGTATAAGAGATTCTTGTTGATGCGACAATATATCTAACCTGACAGCTATTTGCTACTAATTATTAACATCAGCCTGCCATTTGTTTCTGCAAGCAAGAAGGACCAACCAACAGTATACGATCTGGAAACTATAATGTGAATCTGAGGTCTATGGTTTATGTACTTTAAGTTGTTAATGGGTACATTATATTAATATAGTATTTTCTCTAGAGTCTTTAATGTCATTTTTTGGTTTGAGTTGATTCATTTTTTTCTGTCTTTTGGAAACAATTTAAGAAAGCTTGATTGTAATTGTCTTTCAAGATCAAATAAATATTATTTTGATCCTTTGTTGCGGGGCCCATAGGCTGGTGCCTACTTTGCCTATTTGCTAATTCGGCACTGGCAATAAATGTATGTGTAATACAATGCATGTTTTCATGAACACGGGTATGACAATAGTCCTATACTTTTTGTTTTACTCAATATATATTAGGGACTTATACCTTCTGGACCCTTCTGATAGACAGATAAGCCTTCTTTTAACTTATTTCTTGTACGTTTTCTACCTATTGGTTACTGTTTGGAATATCTGTGATTAAGGACCCAGTGTTTGGGCAGATAAGCTTGTTGTTGTTTTTTATCTTGTATGTGCAATACCTTTCGGTTGCCACTTGGAATATTATGTTGATTAAATTATTGTTTTTATATATAAAAAACATTCTACACAGTTTTTTTGGAACTTGCAACAGTTTCTAAATACAGTTCCTTTATATTAGAAAAATGTATATATGCACAACCATTCCTTGCACTATAAGAGGTTGCACTATGGGCCTAATTCAGACCTGATCGGTGCTGTGCCGATCAGGTCTGAACTGCGCATGTGCCGGCCGTCTCAGCCCTGCTATCGTCTCTGGGGGCGTGGTCCAGGCAACGCTGGCATGCCTGGACCGTCCGGGGGGGCGTGGCAGCTGCGTGATGTCACACACAGCCGCTGCGACTAGCACAGCGATGAGTAGCTCCATGCCAGTGCGCAGGAGCTGCGCTGCCGGAGAGCTACTCTTCAAGTACAAAAGCATCACTGCTGTGCGATGCTTTTGTACTTGTGCGACGGGGTAGGGCCTGACATGCAGGGCGGACTAGCCCTGTGCTTAGTGTCCCCTCGCATGTCAGTGTGCCTGATCGTAGATGTGCTAAATTTAGCACATCTACGATCAGGTCTGAATTAGGCCCTATGTTTTTATTGTTCTTTGTTTGTTTTGCATATACCGTAACTTGAATTCCACTATGGTCATTTGACTGAAGACTTTAATATAAAGGAAGCTAAGTGTATCTTTGTATCCCAATCTTTTTATTATTTTTCCACACCATTAGGTGCTATATTCACTCCAACGTACTATATATATATAGTTTTATATATATATATATATATATATATATATATAATATATTTACACACACACTCACTTTTCGCAGCAGGATGAAAAGATAACGGAACAGATTTTAGCCCCTGAGGAAAACCACAGAAGTGTGGTTGAAGCGGCCATTGGGCCGCCGCTGATTATTACTGTGTTATGCTGTTGGACCAATAAACTCTGCTTTAATGTGAGTGCTGGTCCGTTATCTTTTCATCCTGCTGAGAAAAGTGAGTGTGTATATTACTGCAATATGGAACTGGCACCACTTATTTGAAATAACCTTTTTAGAGTGCTGTTTCTTTCCAATATATATATATATATATTTATATATACCAAACTCCACAAGCCGGCACTCCATGGAAAGCCTTCAAATAACCTACCAGGGTGCACGCAAAGGGCCTGCCAACCCCCTATAATACACTCCATAGAATAGAGGCACTCCCGGACTTCAAAATTAGTGAAAAAAACGTTGTGGTTTAATTCAACGTTTCGGGGTACTGCTCCCCGTCATCAGCACGCACACACATCAATCAGTGTAATACAAACAGTGCACTGTTTGTATTACACTGGTTGATGTGTGTGCGTGCTGATGACGGGGAGCAGTACCCCGAAACGTTGAATTAAACCACCACGTTTTTTCACTAATTTTGAAGTCCGGGAGTGCCTCTATTCTATGGAGTATATATAATATAATATAATATAATATAATATAATATAATATAATATATGAATGGAAACTTTGAAATAGAAAAATTACTGTCTGTCAGCGTTCTCTTTTGTATTTTTAAGTACAATAACAGTAGTCCTGTTGTCCCCTCACTTTTGTTGTTTCCTTTACACATGGCTAAACTAGGTATCTTACTAGAAAAACATTAAAACGTTCATTCAATTGAACGATATTAAACTGGTTAGGAGGTTGGATCTGATGTTTACAATGTATCTCCTGAAGATATGTTCACTGAGAGGCCCAATATCATCTTGATGAAACTGAATGTGGTGTGGACCTCAGGTGTATTGGATTTATAAAGTAGGTCTTCAGTTTTAGTCTCTGGTTGGAGAGATGCTCAATCAGTGTCGACTACAGGTTATTTCCCTTTATGTACATTAAATAACATTTATACGTTATAATACTAAATAATCTTTCTGCATGAGCACTCATTCCCAACAAATGTATAAAACTATGCAGTACTAAGAAGTACAAAGTTATGACACTTCCATTTTTCTTGTTTTACAGATTATGGCCCAGTGATAGTGTCTCTACATATCCCCCCTGATTACCAGAAGCCTCTAACCTGGCATGATTGTCTTCTTGCACTCATTGCACTTGGATGAATATTCATTAGAGTAGCATTCAGTACAAATGAGGTGTTCATCCTTTGCAGCAAATGGCTTGTCTACCAATGAGCGCTTGCACTGGAAGCAGTTGAAGCAGGATTCATGCCAGTGACGATCCTTGTACGAAAGGTCCTGAAAAAGAAAATACTTTACTGAACAGTACTCATTTTATCTGATTAAGTGACATTACAAGTCTTGGAAAAACATGCCCTATTTTTACACATGGTGAGTTGAGCATGGGTAGTGGGTCAACAAAGATGAGGTAGGAATTGTAAATCACTACAGAGATGAGTGTGGATTAATGGATAGACAATGTAATGGTCGACACCCAATGGTCGACATGCATTAGGTTAGCAGATACAACATGTCGACAGATGAAATGACATGACATTGGTCGACACACAAATGGTTGCCAATTTTTTTGGGGGGCCAAATCTTGTATATTTCATGTTATGTGACCACCATCAGTACAAGCATGTACCCTGACAGGCGCGCTTCATTCGCCATGCTTCGGGCAAGGTGACTCGCTCCGCTACAGCTGCGCTCGCCACACGTTACTATTCCCAATTGTTGGAGAAACCACAAAAACATGTGTCAACCATTTGTGTGTTGACCATAGTCATATTGACCATTTGAACCTGTTGACTTTTTGTACTTGTCCACCATAAGCACTGTCAACCTTTCATCTGTCGACCTTTTGTACGTATCGACCTAATGTTAACCACAGGGTGTTGACCTGTTGTCTGTCGACCAATACACTGTTGATCTATTAGCCGAATACCTATAGATCAGGCATGTCCAAACTGTGGCCCTCCAGCTGTTGTGAAACTACATATCCCAACATGCCCTAACACAGTTTTGCTGTCAGAGAATGCTAAAGCTGTGTCAGGGCATGCTGGGATGTGTAGTTTCTCAACAGCTGGAGGGCCGCAGTTTGGACATGCCTGCTATAGATATATACCTGGACCAAGAATGGGAGAATGTATATTACACTGAATTAAATTAACCGTGCTTATTTGAAGTTCAAGACACTTTGGGGGACATGTACTAAGCAGTGATAAATGTGGAGAACTGAGCAAGTGGAGAAGTTGCCCATGACAACCAATCAGCATTGACGTAACATTTATAAATTGCATACTATAAAAGTATACAGAGCAGCTGATTGGTTGTCATGGGCAACTTCTTCACTGGCTCACTTCTCCACTTATATTACTGCTTAGTACATGTCCCCCTTAAACCTTAAATTACATCATAGAAGACACATGTACAGATAATCAGCTTCACTTTGTACCTATCATGACTTTTTAATAAGCAACCAAAATGTCACTAAGGGGGAAATTAATTAGCCACAGTAAATTACCACAACTAATTGATCCCCTGGGGGAAATTCACATATCCCTGATAGCCGGCACTATTGGGGATTTTCTTTCACCTGCCCAGAGGGATAACTGCATTGAAAAAGCATTGATGATCTGAAGGGTGTGGGACTAAACGATATGAATGACTTAATCTAGCCCCACCACTACCAGCGGAGCCTAATGACATGACCGTCGTAGAGGCTTGTCACTGACCTAGGCTGGGGGTTTTGTGAACTCGGGGGTTCTCCTGATGGTAGAGGAGAGGAACCACAGTTGCGTCGGAACAGGGATGGCTTGATTTAGGTCTTCCTCATACAGGACTCTGACAGAGAAGCTTGGTGAAAATATTAAAGGACTTTATTGCAGGAAGAGAGCAACACAATGTCACATAACAGAGAAGGAGCGTATGGAGAAATGTCCAGGAAGTACTTGTG
This sequence comes from Pseudophryne corroboree, assembly GCF_028390025.1. Taxonomy (NCBI): domain Eukaryota; kingdom Metazoa; phylum Chordata; class Amphibia; order Anura; family Myobatrachidae; genus Pseudophryne; species Pseudophryne corroboree. The sequence goes on along the minus strand of NC_086445.1, from coordinate 402,540,419 downwards.
AGTGATGGTAAAAGATACTGGTGATTTGAAGAACTTGAGAGCGGTGGTTAGGACTCTGATAATTTGAAGAACTTGAGAGCGGTGGTTAAAGACACTGATGATTTGAAGAACTTGAGAGCGGTGGTTAAAGACACTGATGATTTGAAGAACTTGAGAGCGGTGGTTAAAGACACTGATGATTTGAAGAACTTGAGAGCGGTGGTTAAAGACACTGATGATTTGAAGAACTTGAGAGCGGTGGTTAAAGACACTGATGATTTGAAGAACTTGAGAGCGGTGGTTAAAGACACTGATGATTTGAAGAACTTGAGAGCGGTGGTTAAAGACACTGATGATTTGAAGAACTTGAGAGCGGTGGTTAAAGACACTGATGATTTGTATATCTTGAGAGCGAGGGTTAACCTGCAGCCCACGCTGACTCCAAGAAGCACTGGTGACTGGAGCGCAATGGAACCCAGCAGCGGCTGGGAACGCTGGAAGCTGTGCAACAACTGACACCTGGAAATGCCGGAGACACTGGGGTTTGCTGCAGAGAGATCCGCCGAGGACAGAAGCACTGGCATCCACTTCAGTGGAAAAGACGATACTCAGGCGCCGAGGCGCTGCCCAGCGTCTGCCTTTGAATCTCCCGCCTCCGATGGATTGGCGGAACAGACTGATGACGTCAACTGCTCCCCGCCCATGTGATGCCGGGTGTCATGGCGGCGCCCCTGCCCCGTGGAACCGCCGGGAGCCGCGCCAGCCAGACGCCGGAGCCCGTGGACCACCGAAGGTGGAGGGCGCAACACAGACCAGCAGGCACGCAGGGGTAAGCGCGGTGAACGCCGCCTATGGCGTGTGACAGTACCCCCTCCTCCAGGAGTGGCCCCCGGACACTTTCCAGGCCTCGTCGGATGTCTGGAATGGAAATTCCGCACCAGTCGGGGAGCCATAACTTCAGTAGCCTTGACCCAGCTCCTCTCCTCGGGGCCAAAACCTTTCCACTCCACCAAATACTGCAGATTCTTGTGAAGATATCGAGAGTCAAGAATAGCTTTGATTTCAAAGACCGTTCCAGCTTCAGACTCTGCAGAGGTTGGCCTCGGGGACTTTAAATGGAACCGGTTTAAAATAAGGGGGCGAAGGAGAGAGACATGAAAGGAGTTCGGTATCCGGAGGTGGGAAGGCAATCCCAATTTGCAGACAACCGGGTTCAGGACTTGTAACACGGGGTAAGGACCAATAAACTTTGGGGCAAATTTCATAGTGGGCACCCTTAACCGGAGGTTGCGGGTGGAAAGCCATACCCTGTCACCAACCTTGTATTGGGGAGCTGCTCGTCGCTTTCTATCCGCAAAGAACTTATAGCGACCGGAAACCCTCTTGAGATTAGCATGAACTCGACTCCAAATTTGTCTGAAGTGCCGAAGAGTAGAAGCTGCAGCAGGAACCTCCTCCGGAGGACAAACGGGTAATTCAGGAACTCGCGGATGGAACCCATAATTAATGAAAAATGGGGACTCACCAGTCGAAGAGTGGTACAGATGATTATGGGCAAACTCGGCCCATGGCAACAGTTCCACCCAATCATCTTGCGAAGGAGAAAGATAAACACGGAGAAAAGTCTCTAAATCTTGATTGACGCGTTCAGTTTGCCCATTGGTTTGTGGATAATAAGCGGATGAAAACTTGAGTTTTATTTGTAAGGCCGCACAGAGAGCTCTCCAGAATCTTGCAGTGAATTGTACCCCCCGGTCAGAGATGATTTCCTGAGGTAAACCGTGCAGGCGGAAATGTTCTCGGATGAATAACAAGGCCAACTTGGGAGCTGAGGGTAACCCAGTCAAAGGTACAAAATGTGCCATCTTAGAGAAACGGTCGATAATTACCCAGACAGTATTGTGACCCTTGGAGAGGGGCTATTCGGTGACAAAGTCCATAGAGATATGGGTCCAAGGCCTCTGAGGAATGGACAGTGGATGCAATAACCCCGCAGGAGGCAAACGAGGAATTTTGTGCTGAGCACACTGAGGACATGAGTTGACATAATCTTGAATATCCTTCTTCATAGTGTCCCACCAGTAAGACCTTCGTAGAAACTCCCACATCTTTTGAACTCCCGGATGACCGGAAAACTTGGAAACATGAGCCCACTGCAACAACCTTGGTCGAGATTTAGCTGGCACAGACATTCTCCCAGGAGGAGGACCCAAAGCGGTGGGAGCCGCTGACATAGAAACTGGACTGAGAATCAAAGCCTTCCCAACGGAATTCTCCTCATCCGAAGCTGTTAAGGAACGGGATTAAGCATCAGCTTTGGTGTTAAAAGTCCCAGCCCGGTACTTAATAACAACCGAAAACTGGGTAAAGAAGAGCACCCATCTAGCTTGACGGGGGTTCAAGCACTGGGCCGTCTTGAGGTACAGCAAATTCTTATGATCAGTGAAAATTGTAATTAGGTGTTTAGCACCTTCCAAAAGGTATCTCCATTCCTCCAAGGCAGATTTTATTGCCAAAAGCTCTTTGTCTCCAATGGTGTAATTCTGTTCCGCAGGAGAGAATTTGCGAGAATGGAAACCACATGAATGTAACTTCCCATCTGGAGCATACTGCGAAAGCACGGCACCTATGCCTACCGAGGAAGCATCAACCTCCAAGAAGAATGGTTTTGAAAAATTTGGTTGTTGAAGGACTGGAGCGGACATAAAGGCTGCCTTTAACTGAGCGAACGCTGCTGCAGCTTCGGAGGACCAATGACTTGGGTCAGAACCCTTCTTGGTTAGGGCAGTAATGGGTGCCACGATGGTAGAGAATCCCTTTATGAATTTCCGGTAGTAATTTGCAAAGCCCAGAAATAATTGTACCGCTTTCAAGGAAAGAGGCTGAGTCCAGTCCCGGATGGCAGTGAGTTTCTCTGGATCCATACGAAGCTCCGTGCCCGAAATGATGTAACCAAGAAATGGAACAGAAGAAACCTCAAAAGTACACTTGGAAATCTTGCCATAAAGATGATTCTTTCACAATCGAAGAAGTACCTCTTTGACCTGTATTCTGTGCTCAGTGAGATTTTTAGAAAATATCAGAATGTCATCCAAATATACCACTACACTTAGGTATAGCATATCCCGAAAGACTTCGTTAATGAATCCCTAGAAGACGGCAGGGGCGTTGCTGAGGCCAAACGGCATTACCAGATACTCATAATACCCATCCCTGGTATTGAAAGCCGTCTTCCATTCGTCCCCCTGTCGGATACGAATCAAATAATAAGCTCCCCTTAAATCCAGCTTGGTGAAAACTCGGGCTCCGCGAACTCTATCAAAAAGCTCCGTAATGAGCTGCAAAGGGTACTTATTCTTAATGGTGACATCATTTAGCCCACGATAGTCAATACATGGTCTCAGCCCTCCGTCCTTCTTCTTCACAAAAAAGAAACCCGCCCCCGCCGGAGAAGTAGAGGGGCTGATGAATCCTTTCTGAAGATTGGACTTGATATAGTCCGACATAGCTTGGATCTCGGGCAATGACAAGGGATAAGTGCGACCTCGAGGTGGCATTTTCCCTGGAATGAGCTCAATGGGGCAGTCCCAGGGTCTATGCGGTGGTAGCTGATCGGCTGCTTGCTCCGAGAACACATCAGAAAACTCCCGATAGGCCTCCGGAATGAGCTCTTCATCTGACTTGGAAGATACACGGAGCGGATAGACTGGGGTGAGACAATTTGAATGACAAAAAGAACTCCAAGATGTTATTTGTGTTGAACTCCAGTCGACGTGAGGGTTGTGAAGATTAAGCCAAGGAAGGCCAAGAACCAGATCGTGGGGCATCTCCCGAATCACTAGGAACTCTAGGTGTTCTTGATGCAGAGCTCCCACTTGCAGCTTTATTGGTACTGTACAACTTGAAATCAGACCGTTAGAAATTCGGGTACCATTGATAGCAGTCAACGTAATAGGTCGTTCGACCGACCGTAGCTGACAACCCAGATCCTGGGCACAGGAAAGGGAAATAAAATTCCCTGCAGCTTTTGAGTCGAGCAGAGCCTTAACGGATTTGGCTATTGACTCAGAGAACAAAGACACGGAGAGTAAACAGTCCACTGGCGGAGAAGATTTAGAAGAAACTCCTAGCTCGACTCCTCCGGAACAAGCTGGGACTGCCCGTTTCCCGGGCGAGACTTGCAAAACTTGAGAAAGTGATCCGCGGCTCCACAGTAGAGGCAGAGTCTACCCTCACGACGACGCTGACGTTCTTCTGGGGAAGGAGGATCTTTGATGAGCCTGCATGGGATCGATTAACCTGCATGGGTTCATCAGGACTTGGAATAATCGCTTGCTTAGATGGAAGAGATCGGACCCTTGATCGATCTGACCGACTACGTTCGCCACCTCGTTCCTGCATGCGAAGATCTACCTTTACACAGAGCGAGATCAACTGTTCTAAAGAATCCGGCAAATCTCTAGTGACCAACTCGTCCTTTAGGCGATCGGAGAGCCCGTTCCAAAAGGGGGTGGTATTCATGTGACCGCCGGTCAGCTGACCGACAGTCACATGACCTCCTCCGTGAGCCCGACGGCTCACTATCCCGATGGTCGGCATGCCGACCAACAGGGACTATTTCTACTCGTGGGTGTCCACGACACCCATAGAGTGGGAATAGAACCCGTGGCGACCGCAGGTCGCCACCGAGCCCGCAGCGTGGCGAGCGCAGCGAGCCTGCAAGGGGCTTGCTGCACTCGCCCCTCCCCGCCGGGATCCCGGCGTCGGTATGCTGCCGGGATCCCGGCGTCGGTAAGATGACCGGCGGTCAGGAGACCGCCGGTCACCAGTACTACGCCCCCAAAAGGCAGCCCGAAGAGCATCATTATTCCAACGCAGTTCTGAGGCTATGGTCTGAAAATTAATCACATACTGTCCCACTGAACGAGAGCCTTGTCGGACACGAAGCAAGTCTGCAGAGGCAGCGGTCGTCCTGCCAGGCTCATCAAAGATCCTCCGGAACGACGTAATGAAATTGATGTAACTAGAAACCAATGGATCAAATCGCTCCCATAACGGAGAAACCCAATCCAATGCTGAAACCTCGAGCAAATTAATAATGTATGCCACCTTGGACCGATCGTAGGGAACTTATGTGAAAGCAATTCAAAATGTACCTCGCACTGATTGAGAAAACCACGGCAATTCTTCGGATTCCCATTATAGCGAGAAGGAGTAGGGAGCTGAAGGCGTGACCTAGTTCCAGAGGAGGATGGAATATTACTAGAGACAACCACTGGAGCGGGTACTGGAGCTGGGGCCGGTACTACTGAAGCCAGAGCAGTCTGAATTTGATCCAGCCGGCCAGATAATTCCTGGAGATAATGCATCACCTGGCCCTGTGCTGCTTCCTGACTTTGTACTCGAGAAATCAAGTCCTGGATGGTACTTGCCTCTGGGCTCCGATCCCCTGGGTCTATGTGGTCTGAGTATACTGTCACTGACCTAGGCTGGGGGTGTTGAGAACTCGGGGGTTCTCCTGATGGTAGAGGAGAGGAACCACAGTTGGGTCGGAACAGGGATGGCTTGATATAGGTCTTCCTCATACAGGACTCTGACAGAGAAGCTTGGTGAAAATATTAAAGGACTTTATTGCAGGAAGAGAGCAACACAATGTCACATAACAGAGAAGGAGCGTATAGAGAAATGTCCAGGAAGTACTTGTGAGTGATGGTAAAAGATACTGGTGATTTGAAGAACTTGAGAGCGGTGGTTAGGACTCTGATAATTTGAAGAACTTGAGAGCGGTGGTTAAAGACACTGATGATTTGAAGAACTTGAGAGCGGTGGTTAAAGACACTGATGATTTGAAGAACTTGAGAGCGGTGGTTAAAGACACTGATGATTTGAAGAACTTGAGAGCGGTGGTTAAAGACACTGATGATTTGAAGAACTTGAGAGCGGTGGCTAAAGACACTGATGATTTGAAGAACTTGAGAGCGGTGGTTAAAGACACTGATGATTTGAAGAACTTGAGAGCGGTGGTTAAAGACACTGATGATTTGAGAACTTGAGAGCGGTGGTTAAAGACACTGATGATTTGAAGAACTTGAGAGCGGTGGTTAAAGACACTGATGATTTGTATATCTTGAGAGCGAGGGTTAACCTGCAGCCCACGCTGACTCCAAGAAGCACTGGTGACTGGAGCGCAATGAAACCCAGCAGCGGCTGGGAACGCTGGAAGCTGTGCAACAACTGACACCTGGAAATGCCGGAGACACTGGGGTTTGCTGCAGAGAGATCCGCCGAGGACAGAAGCACTGGCATCCACTTCAGAGGAAAAGACGATACTCAGGCGCCGAAGCGCTGCCCAGCGTCTGCCTTTGAATCTCCTGCCTCCGCTGGATTGGCGGAACAGTCTGATGAAGTCACCTGCTCCCTGCCCACGTGATGCCGGGTGTCATGGCAACGCCCCTGCCCCGTGGAACAGCAGGGAGCCGCGCCAGCCAGGCGCCGGAGCCCGTGGACCACCGAAGGTGGAGGCCGCAACACAGACCAGCAGGCATGCAGGGGTAAGCGCGGTGAACGCCGCCTATGGCGTGTGACAAGGCTTCTCTTAAGTAGAAGAGAAATAAAAAGTAGGCAAGTATGCAATATACCTCAGGTGGTAAAAAGTTTGGATGTGACTGACGGTCATATTCATCAATATTATTTTTACTAAAATAATGTGAAAACGGTTTAACATTATTTTATGTTTGAAAGTGCAATTGGAGGAGAAGCCATTAAATCTGCATATTTATTAGTAATCTCAACACGTTTACAATACTTAATGGGAAGTGTGATATGCTCAATTTTACTAAAATCTAATTATAAAAAAATCCCAGAGTGCACTGCGAATAACACATGTAACTGTGACAGGGAAGGTTAGCACCTCTTAGCTCTGGGTCCCATAGCAGCTGCACTCCCTGCACCTATGGTAGCTCCACCCTTGCCTGCGATAATAACATCATCGTTAAATGCAGTCTTCCCCATCTCAATAACCATGCTCATCATTTCCTGCCTGCTGGATCCCGGAGTAGGCTTCTGTGATCAGCCATGTGTGTCTGACAGACCACAGGCTGATCACAGATTAAAAAAAAAAAAAGTACAATAAAAATAAATAAATTACAGTTACCTGCACAGAGGGACTGATGATCGGTGAGCAAGTCGGCCATCTGAGCTCTGTGACCCTGGTTATTTTATCTATAAAATAAACTGAGATGCTTTGAAGACGTGGACGATATCACAGTTTACTTCACAGATCAGATGACTGGAGTAACAGAGCAGGCGCACAGATCATATTATCAGATCACCGAGCAGCTCCTTGAATGGGGTGTGGATCATTAGATTGACAGTGTCTAGGTCGACAATGTTTCGGTCAACCACTATAGGTCGACAGGGTTCCTATGTCGACATGTGCTAGGTCGACAGGTCAAAAGGTCGACATTAGTTTTTTTGTTGGTTTTTTGTGTCGTTTTCTTCGTAAAGTGACCGGGAACCCCAATTAGTGCACTCTGTCCCCTACAACTTGCCTTCGGGCAAGGTGCCTTGCTCCACTTCCGCTTCCTCGGCACAAATTACCGTTCCAATCGTAGTCCACATGGATCGTTAAGTATGAAAAAGTTCAAAAAAAGAAAAGAAATGTGAAAAACTCATGTCGACCTTTTGACCTGTTGACCTAGAAACCGTGTCGACCTAGTGACTGTCGACCTATAGTGGTCGACATAAACATTGTCGACCTAGACAGTGTCGATCTTTGGACCGGATCCCCTTGAATTGCGGTCCCTGGCTGCAAGTATTGTACTGATAGGGGCAGCGCCGTAACTACCTGTGTGCCAGGTGTGCCTGGCACACAGCGCAGTTACCCTGAGGGCGCACAGCCAGCGGCTTGTAATGAGTCAAATTGACTCATTACAAGCTGCCAGTTTTTTGCCGTGCGCCGCGCTGGAGGAGAGCAGCAGCGCCGGAGGCAGAGAAGGAGGAGGAGGGAGGGGGACTTGAGCCGCAGCAGCACTATGTCATTGGTAGTAACGCCGCTGCAGCACTCCCCTCTCGTTCCGTATTGATTGCCCGGCGCTGCTGTGAATGCTGGGATGCGGTTCCCTCATCTCAGCATTCACAGCGGCAGGCAGCCAATGCGGAAGGAGAGGGGGCTGCTGCAGCGGTGCTACTACCAATGACATAGCGCTGCTGCGGCTCCAGTCCCCCTCCATCCTCCTCCTTCTTCCCTGCGGCTGCCCTGGATCTCTGCCAGCACGAGGAACCTGACTGCCAGCGGGGAGAGATGGTAAGTATCTCTCTCTCTCTCTCTCTCTTTCCTTCTCTCTCTCTCTCTCTTTCTCTCTCTTCTGCCACAATGTGTAAAAAGGGGGATGCTGTCTGCCTTAATGTGTAAAAAGGGAGACGCTGTCTGCCGTAATGTGTAATAAGGGGGACGATGTCTGCCGTAATGTGTAATAAGAGGACACTCTCTGCCGTAATGTGTAAAAAGGGGGACGCTGTCTTCCGTAATGTGTAAAAGGGGGATGCTGTCTGCCGTAATGTGTAGAAAGGGGGATGCTGTCTGCCGTAATGTGTAGAAAGGGGGATGCTGTCTGCCGTAATGTGTAGAAAGGGGGACGCTGTCTGCCGTAATGTGTAATAAGTAGTGATGAGCGGGTTCGGTTCCTCGGAATCCGAACCCCCACGAACTTCACCCATTTTACACGGTTCAGAGGCAGACTCGGATCTTCCCGCCTTGCTCGGTTATCCCGAGCGCGCCCGAACGTCATCATCCCGCTGTCGGATTCTGGCGAGATTCGTATTCTATATAAGGAGCCACGCGTCACCGCCATTTTCACTCGTGCATTGGAGATGATAGGGAGAGGATGTGCAGCGTTCTCTCAGTTTCTGTGTTCAGTGTGCTGCAAATATCTGTGCTCAGTGTGCTGCAAATATCTGTGCTCAGTGTGCTGTAAATATCTGTGCTCAGTGTGCTGTAAATATCTGTGCTCAGTGTGCTTGCAAATATCTGTGCTCAGTGTGCTGAAAATATCTACGTTCTCTGCCTGAAAAACGCTCCATATCTGTGCTGCATTGTAGTATATAGTAGGAGGACAGTGCAGAATTTTGCTGACCACCAGTATTATATAGCAGTATGGTACAGTAGTCCACTGCTCTACCTACCTCTGTGTCGTCAAGTATACTATCCATCCATACCTGTGCTGCATTTTAGTTGTGTGCAGTAGTATATAGTAGGAGGACAGTGCAGAATTTTGCTGACCACCAGTATATATATAGCAGTACGGTACAGTAGTCCACTGCTCTACCTACCTCTGTGTCGTCAAGTATACTATCCATCCATACCTGTGCTGCATTTTAGTTGTGCGCAGTATTATATAGTAGGAGGACAGTGCAGAATTTTGCTGACCACCAGTATATATATAGCAGTACGGTACAGTAGTCCACTGCTCTACCTACCTCTGTGTCGTCAAGTATACTATCCATCCATACCTGTGCTGCATTTTACTTGTGCGCAGTATTATATAGTAGGAGGACAGTGCAGAATTTTGCTCACCACCAGTATATATATAGCAGTACGGTACAGTAGTTCACTGCTCTACCTACCTCTGTGTCGTCAAGTATACTATCCATCCATACCTGTGCTGCATTTTAGTTGTGCGCAGTATATATAGTAGGAGGACAGTGCAGAATTTTGCTGACCACCAGTATATATATAGCAGTACGGTACAGTAGTCCATTGCTTGACCTCTGTGTCGTCAAGTATACTACAAAAGTTCAGTAAAATGACCCAAAAATCTAAATTAAAAGCATCTGATGAGAAGCGTAAACTTGCCAATATGCCATTTACGACACGGAGTGGCAAGGAACGGCTGAGGCCCTGGCCTATGTTCATGGCTAGTGGTTCAAATTCACATGAGGATGGAAGCACTCATCCTCTCGCTAGAAAACTGCAGTGCCACTCCTAGGTGGGCCAGGTGTTTGTGTCGGCCACTTGGGTCACTTAGCTTAGCCATCCAGCGACCTTGATGCACCTCTTTTTTTCTTTGCATCATGTGCTGTTTGGGGACTATTTTTTAAATCGGCCATCCTTTCTGACACTGCAGTGCCACTCCTAGATGGGCCAGGTGTTTGTGTCGGCCACTTGGGTCGCTTAGCTTAGTCATCCAGCGACCTTGATGCACCTCTTTTTTTCTTTGCATCATGTGCTGTTTGGGGACAATTTTTTGAAGTGCCATCCTGTCTGACACTGCAGTGCCACTCCTAGATGGGCCAGGTGTTTGTGTCGGCCACTTGGGTCGCTTAGCTTAGCCATCCAGCGACCTCGGTGCACCTCTTTTTTTCTTTGCATCATGTGCTGTTTGGGGACTATTTTTTAAATTGGCCATCCTGTCTGACACTGCAGTGCCTCTCCTAGATGGGCCAGGTGTTTGTGTCGGCCACTTGGGTCGCTTAGCTTAGCCATCCAGCGACCCTGGTGCACCTCTTTTTTTCTTTGCATCATGTGCTGTTTGGGGACTATTTTTTAAATCGGCCATCCTGTCTGACACTGCAGTGCCACTCCTAGATGGGCCAGGTGTTTGTGTCGGCCACTTGGGTCGCTTAGCTTAGCCATCCAGCGACCTTGGTGCACCTCTTTTTCTCTTTGCATCATGTGCTGTTTGGGGACTATTTTTTAAATCGGCCATCCTGTCTGACACTGCAGTGCCACTCCTAGATGGGCCAGGTGTTTGTGTCGGCCACTTGGGTCGCTTAGCTTAGTCATCCAGCGACCTCGGTGCAAATTTTAGGACTAAAAATAATATTGTGAGGTGTGAGGTGTTCAGAATAGACTGGAAATGAGTGGAAATTATGGTTATTGAGGTTAATAATACTATGGGATCAAAATGACCCCCAAATTCTATGATTTAAGCTGTTTGAGGGTTTTTTGTAAAAAAAAAAAAAAAAAAAAGAATCCAAAACACACCCGAATCCGACAAAAAATTTTCAGGGAGGTTTTGCCAAAACGCGTCCGAATCCAAAACACGGCCGCGGAACCGAATCCAAAACCAAAACACAAAACCCGAAAAATTTCCGGTGCACATCACTAGTAAGGGGGACGCTGTCTGGCGTAATGTGTAAGAAGAGGAAGCTGGCTGCCGTAATGTGTGAAAAGGTGGACGCTGTCTGCCTTAATGTGTAAAAAAGGGGACGCTGGCTGCCGTAATGTTTGAAAAAGGGGGACAGTCTGCCGTAAAGTGTAAAAAGGGGACTGTCTGCCGTAATGTGTAAAAAGGGGGCCTGTCTGCCATAAAGTGTAAAAAGGGGACGCTGTGTGCCATAATGTGTAAAAAGGGGGACGCTGTCTGTAAAAGGGGCTCTACCTGGTGTAGTGGCGCTACTGTGCAGCGTAATTTGAATAATGGAGACTACTGTGCACCGTAGTATGAATTGGTATTATTTTGTGGCCATGCCCCTTCCCCATGAAGCCACGCCCATATCTATTTTTCGCACGCCTGCGGCGTGCACTGCCCCTATCTTGCACGGGGGGGCCGCCAATGCCGTTTCTTGCACACAGCACTAAAATGCCTAGTTACGGCACTGGATAGGGGTATGTTCAATTGAAGTCGAAAGCTGCCGTCTGTCGAAAAGACGGCAGTTTTCGACTTTTTTAGGTCGGAAGGGGTCCCGACCTATTCAATATAACCCCAAATTATTCGACAAGTCGAGGAATTCGACTTGTCAAAAAGCACGTGGATCGACAGGTTTTGGCCCCCTTTCCACAATCTCAATTCGACTTTAAAAAAAGTCGAAATGAGATGCAGGAGCACAGACGGGGGAGAGCCGCGGGCAGAGGGGGAGAGCAGCGCCGGAGGAGACGAGGAGGAGACTGAAGAGCCGCGGGCAAAGGGGGAAATCAGCACCGGAGGAGACGAGGAGGTGACGGGAGAGCCACGGACAGAGGGGGAGAGCAGCGCCGGAGGAGACGAGGAGGAGACAGGGGAGGGGGGGTGGAGACGGGGGAGAGCCGCGGGCAGATGGGGGAGAGCCACGGGCAGATGGGGGAAAGCAGCGCTACAGCAGTGGGCAGCGTAGCCGGAGGATGTCACAGCCGCCGCTCACAGCAGCGTCCACCCGGCTCCAGCAAGCGGGACCTCACTTGCTGGGGCCGGGTGGACGCTGCAGTGAGCGACGGCTGTGACATCCTCCGGCCACGCTGTCCGCTGCTGTAGCGCTGCGCTCCCCCGCCTGCCCGCGGCTCTCCCCCGTCTCCTCCGGTGCTGCTCTCTCCCGTCTGCCCATGGCTCTCCACCATCTTAGCTCCTGCATCTCAATTTTACTTTTTTTAAAGTCGAATTGATATTGCTTTGAATAGCCCAGGTCGGATCCATTCCGACAAATGAATGTCGGAATGGATCCGACTTCAGTTGAATATACCCCTAAGTGTGTTAGTGGAGCAGGAAGCATGCTGGGGGGGGGGGGGGGGGGGGGTTTAGTTGGCGGTGCAGGCACATTCTCAGAGTATTTTTTGTGAAAAATACCTTGAAGTGCGGGGAATAAATGAGCAGGGACAGAGCTTTCTCACAAGTTGTGTCCTTTCATGCAATATGTGTCACATCCCATCTGAGATGCAGATAGTGACAGATGTGTCCCCAAAGCAAGTTGTGCAAATTTAGTACAAATAACTATTTATTAGATATTTTCTAACAGTGCCATAACAAGGGGTGTACAAGCAGTGCCACTGAACAGAGCGTAGGGCCTTACTTGCTTGTTGCTTGCAGGTTGCTTGGAAAGGCACCCTGCAGCCACCACTATCGCTGTAGTAGTGCCAGCTGGATTATCCTTTGGTACTCACCATGCCATCTGTGCAGTTGCATGGTGCAGTCCTCAGAACGCTCTGGGTAATTAATTTCTTTGTATCGGCAGCCCCACCCTCCTCTGCGTGACATTATGATGTATTGCGCTTAGGGGGCTGGGCCAGCACAGGAGAGAGATGAAGTACCAACCAATCAGCTTCTGTCATTTTACGGGCTGTGCTAGAAAAATGACAGAAGCTGGTTGGTGCGTTATCTCTCTCCACTTCATCTCTTTCCAAGATTTGATCAATCTCTTATGTACTTTGGAGGCATATTTATCACAATCTGCATCTTAGATGCAGATGGGATGTGATAAATTCACCAAACTTTGCATTGTGATATTTGAATACATCGCAAGAAGCCAGTATTTCGCCTACGGCCTCAGGCCCCATGAGGTATAAATCTGACTCTACAAGAATGTATCAAATATCACATGCAGGGACAGAGCACTACCCCTGAGAATCCTCTACCCCACAGGAAGCCTAACTGATGATGGCATTATTATCACAAGGCTCATACTGATATTTTTTTGCAACTAGATTTTAGTAAATTTGAGCAGATCACACTTTCTATTACAAGTATGGGAAATGCGATCTGATTATTAAAAATAAAAGCAAATGTAAAGCCGAGTACACAATGAGCTGATATCGGGCCGATATGTCATTTTGGGCAAATTTCGAAATGACATATCAGGCATATCGCTCAGTGTGTATTCCCGATATGCGGGTGCTGCAGTCACTGGCAAATTCTCCAAGTGCTCATTAGCACATGTGTGTGATACTAAAATAATGTGAAAAGGGTTTGAAAACATCCATTTTCACATTATTTTAGTAAAACTAATATTAATAAATATGCCTGTTAGAAAGGAAGTAAAAGATAAACATTTTTATCCATTATGCCAAGAAAACAGCATGTCTATTAAACAAGTTGGGTTTTTTTGGGGGATAATTCAGCAAGGACTGCCAGGTCACATGATCAAAATAAATCAGTCACGTTATATAATGCAGACTCTGCAGAAAACTTGGCAAGCTTAGCACAAAAACCAAGAGCGTACATAAATAATAGTGACTAACACAGGATATTTCTCAACTTGGTGCCATGTCTACTAGCCTAGTGGAGAGTATTCTATAGTTCTTTAGTCATTAAGCATTAATAACACCTGCATTCTCTAAGTCAAAATTAACTAAAGAGGAAACCTTATATAATTATAAAGGGTGTAGTACGGCTGACCGGCGGTCTCCTGACCGCCGGTCAGCTTACCGACGCCGGGATCCGGGCAGCTTACCGACGCCGGGATCCCGGCGGGGAGGGGCGAGTGCAGCAAGCCCCTTGCGGGCTCGCTGCGCTCGCCATGCTGTGGGCTCGGTGGCGACCTGCGGTCGCCACGGGTTCTATTCCCACTCTATGGGTGTCGTGGACACCCACGAGTGGAAATAGTCCCTGTTGGTCGGCATGCCGACCATTGGGACAGTGACCCGTCGGGCTGGTGGAGGAGGTCATGTGACTGTCGGTCAGCTGACCGGCGGTCACATGAATATCACCCAATTATAAAGTATGCTAACAGTCTCACTTATGGCCCGCAGCTAGCAGGACCTTCACATTCTGCCTTTATTTATTGTACATTGTAGATCAGGGCTTATTCAAATTGTGAGTTTGACCTCATTGGTGAGGCATCTTCAGTTTAACGCTCAGCACACTTGCCTCAATTACATAATCGTTATAAGTAGTGATGAGCGGGTTCGGTTTCTCGGAAACCGAACCCCCCCGAACTTCACGCTTTTTACACGGGTCCGAGGCAGACTCGGATCTTCCCGCCTTGCTCGGTTAACCCGAGCGCGCCCGAACGTCATCATCCCGCTGTCGGATTCTCGCGAGGCTCGGATTCTATCGCGAGACTCGGATTCTATATAAGGAGCCGCGCGTCGCCGCCATTTTCACACGTGCATTGAGATTGATAGGGAGAGGACGTGGCTGGCGTCCTCTCCGTTTAGAGTAGACTAGAGAGTAGTAGAGACACTTGATTTACTAATTTTGGGGAGCATATTAGGAGTACTACTTGCTGATAGTGTGACCAGTGACCACCAGTTTAATTAATCCGTTCTCTGCCTGAAAAAAAACGATACACAGTGTGACACAGTCACATACCATATCTGTGCTCAGCCTCAGTGTGCTGCATCATCTATGTAATACTGTATATCTGACTGTGCTGAGTGCTCACTGCTCACACAGCTTAATTGTGGGGGAGACTGGGGAGCAGTTATAGCAGGAGTACATATTTTAACAGTGCACACTTTTGCTGCCAGAGTGCCACTGCCAGTGTGACTGACCAGTGACCACTGACCACCAGTATATTGTGATTGTCTGCCTGAAAAAGTTAAACACTCGTCGTGTGGTGTTTTTATTCTATAAACGCATTCTGCTGACAGTGTCCAGCAGGTCCGTCATTATATAATATATACCTGTCCGGCTGCAGTAGTGATATGTATATATTTTTTATATCATTATCATCCAGTCTATATTAGCACTGCAGCAGACGCAGTACGGTAGTCCACGGCTGTAGCTACCTCTGTGTCGGCAGTCGCTCGTCCATCCATAATTGTATACCACCTACCCGTGGTGTTTTTTTTTCTTTCTATCTTCTTGATACTAGTAGCTTACTTTAGGAGTCTGCAGTGCTGAGCTGACAGTGTCCAGCAGGTCCGTCATTATATAATATATACCTGTCCGGCTGCAGTAGTGATATATATATATTTTTTATATCATTATCATCCAGTCTATATTAGCAGCAGACGCAGTACGGTAGTCCACGGCTGTAGCTACCTCTGTGTCGGCAGTCGCTCGTCCATCCATAATTGTATACCACCTACCCGTGGTGTTTTTTTTTCTTCTATCTTCTTGATACTAGTAGCTTACTTTAGGAGTCTGCAGTGCTGAGCTGACAGTGTCCAGCAGGTCCGTCATTATATAATATATACCTGTCCGGCTGCAGTAGTGATATATATATATTTTATATCTCATTATCATCCAGTCTATATTAGCAGCAGACGCAGTACGGTAGTCCACGGCTGTAGCTACCTCTGTGTCGGCAGTCGCTCGTCCATCCATAATTGTATACCACCTACCCGTGGTGTTTTTTTTTTTCTATCTTCTTGATACTAGTAGCTTACTTTAGGAGTCTGCAGTGCTGAGCTGACAGTGTCCAGCAGGTCCGTCATTATATAATATATACCTGTCCGGCTGCAGTAGTGATATATATATATTTTTTATATCATTATCATCCAGTCTATATTAGCAGCAGACGCAGTACGGTAGTCCACGGCTGTAGCTACCTCTGTGTCGGCAGTCGCTCGTCCATCCATAATTGTATACCACCTACCTGTGGTGTTTTTTTTTTTTTCTATCTTCTTGATACTACTAGTAGCTTACTTTAGGAGTCTGCAGTGCTGAGCTGACAGTGTCCAGCAGGTCCGTCATTATATAATATATACCTGTCCGGCTGCAGTAGTGATATATATATATTTTATATCTCATTATCATCCAGTCTATATTAGCAGCAGACGCAGTACGGTAGTCCACGGCTGTAGCTACCTCTGTGTCGGCAGTCGCTCGTCCATCCATAATTGTATACCACCTACCCGTGGTGTTTTTTTTTTTTCTATCTTCTTGATACTAGTAGCTTACTTTAGGAGTCTGCAGTGCTGAGCTGACAGTGTCCAGCAGGTCCATCATTATATAATATATACCTGTCCGGCTGCAGTAGTGATATGTATATCTATTTTTTATATCATTATCATCCAGTCTATATTAGCAGCAGACGCAGTACGGTAGTCCACGGCTGTAGCTACCTCTGTGTCGGCAGTCGCTCGTCCATCCATAATTGTATACCACCTACCTGTGGTGTTTTTTTTTTTTTCTATCTTCTTGATACTAGTAGCTTACTTTAGGAGTCTGCAGTGCTGACAGTGTCCAGCAGGTCCGTCATTATATAATATATACCTGTCCGGCTGCAGTAGTGATATATATATATTTTTTATATCATTATCATCCAGTCTATATTAGCAGCAGACGCAGTACGGTAGTCCACGGCTGTAGCTACCTCTGTGTCGGCAGTCGCTCGTTCATCCATAAGTATACTAGTATCCATCCATCTCCATTGTTTACCTGAGGTGCCTTTTAGTTGTGCCTATTAAAATATGGAGAACAAAAATGTTGAGGTTCCAAAAATAGGGAAAGATCAAGATCGACTTCCACCTCGTGCTGAAGCTGCTGCCACTAGTCATGTCCGAGACGATGAAATGCCAGCAACGTCGTCTGCCAAGGCCGATGCCCAATGTCATAGTACAGAGCATGTAAAATCCAAAACACCAAATATCAGTAAAAAAAGGACTCAAAAATCTAAAATAAAATTGTCAGAGGAGAAGCGTAAACTTGCCAATATGCCATTTACCACACGGAGTGGCAAGGAACGGCTGAGGCCCTGGCCTATGTTCATGTCTAGTGGTTCAGCTTCACATGAGGATGGAAGCACTCAGCCTCTCGCTAGAAAAATGAAAAAACTCAAGCTGGCAAAAGCACAGCAAAGAACTGTGCGTTCTTCGAAATCCCAAATCCACAAGGAGAGTCCAATTGTGTCGGTTGCGATGCCTGACCTTCCCAACACTGGACGTGAAGAGCATGCGCCTTCCACCATTTGCACGCCCCCTGCAAGTGCTGGAAGGAGCACCCACAGTCCAGTTCCTGATAGTCAGATTGAAGATGTCAGTGTTGAAGTACACCAGGATGAGGAGGATATGGGTGTTGCTGGCGCTGGGGAGGAAATTGACAAGGAGGATTCTGATGGTGAGGCGGTTTGTTTAAGTCAGGCACCCGGGGAGACACCTGTTGTCCGTGGGAGGAATATGGCCATTGACATGCCTGGTGAAAATACCAAAAAAATCAGCTCTTCGGTGTGGAAGTATTTCACCAGAAATGCGGACAACATTTGTCAAGCCGTGTGTTGCCTTTGTCAAGCTGTAATAAGTAGGGGTAAGGACGTTAACCACCTCGGAACATCCTCCCTTATACGTCACCTGCAGCGCATTCATCATAAGTCAGTGACAAGTTCAAAAACTTTGGGCGACAGCGGAAGCAGTCCACTGACCAGTAAATCCCTTCCTCTTGTAACCAAGCTCACGCAAACCACCCCACCAACTCCCTCAGTGTCAATTTCCTCCTTCCCCAGGAATGCCAATAGTCCTGCAGGCCATGTCACTGGCAATTCTGACTAGTCCTCTCCTGCCTGGGATTCCTCCGATGCATCCTTGCGTGTAACGCCTACTGCTGCTGGCGCTGCTGTTGTTGCTGCTGGGAGTCTATGGTCATCCCAGAGGGGAAATCGTAAGACCACTTTTACTACTTCCACCAAGCAATTGACTGTCCAACAGTCCTTTGCGAGGAAGATGAAATATCACAGCAGTCATCCTGCTGCAAAGCGGATAACTGAGGCCTTGGCAGCCTGGGCGGTGAGAAACGTGGTTCCGGTATCCATCATTACTGCAGAGCCAACTAGAGACTTGTTGGAGGTACTGTGTCCCCGGTACCAAATACCATCTAGGTTCCATTTCTCTAGGCAGGCGATACCGAAAATGTACACAGACCTCAGAAAAAGACTCACCAGTGTCCTAAAAAATGCAGTTGTACCCAATGTCCACTTAACCACGGACATGTGGACAAGTGGAGCAGGGCAGGCTCAGGACTATATGACTGTGACAGCCCACTGGGTAGATGTATGGACTCCCGCCGCAAGAACAGCAGCGGCGGCACCAGTAGCAGCATCTCGCAAACGCCAACTCTTTCCTAGGCAGGCTACGCTTTGTATCACCGCTTTCCAGAATACGCACACAGCTAAAAACCTCTTACGGCAACTGAGGAAGATCATCGCAGAATGGCTTACCCCAATTGGACTCTCCTGTGGATTTGTGGCATCGGACAACGCCAGCAATATTGTGTGTGCATTAAATATGGGCAAATTCCAGCACGTCCCATGTTTTGCACATACCTTGAATTTGGTGGTGCAGAATTATTTAAAAAACGAGAGGGGCGTGCAAGAGATGCTGTCGGTGGCCAGAAGAATTGCCGGACACTTTCGGCGTACAGGCACCACGTACAGAAGACTGGAGCACCACCAAAAACTACTGAACCTGCCCTGCCATCATCTGAAGCAAGAAGTGGTAACGAGGTGGAATTCAACCCTCTATATGCTTCAGAGGTTGGAGGAGCAGCAAAAGGCCATTCAAGCCTATACAACTGACCACGATATAGGAGGTGGAATGCACCTGTCTCAAGCGCAGTGGAGAATGATTTCAACGTTGTGCAAGGTTCTGCAACCTTTTGAACTTGCCACACGTGGAGTCAGTTCAGACACTGCCAGCCTGAGTCAGGTCATTCCCCTCATCAGGCTTTTGCAGAAGAAGCTGGAGACATTGAAGGAGGAGCTAACACAGAGCGATTCCGCTAGGCATGTGGGACTTGTGGATGGAGCCCTTAATTCGCTTAACAAGGATTCACGGGTGGTCAATCTGTTGAAATCAGAGCACTACATTTTGGCCACCGTGCTCGATCCTGGATTTAAAACCTACCTTGGATCTCTCTTTCCGGCAGACACAAGTCTGCTGGGGTTCAAAGAACTGCTGGTGACAAAATTGTCAAGTCAAGCGGAACGCGACCTGTCAACATCTCCTCCTTCACATTCTCCCGCAACTGGGGGTGCGAGGAAAAGGCTCAGAATTCCGAGCCCACCCGCTGGCGGTGATGCAGGGCAGTCTGGAGCGACTGCTGATGCTGACATCTGGTCCGGACTGAAGGACCTGACAACGATTACGGACATGTCGTCTACTGTCACTGCATATGATTCTCTCCCCATTGAAAGAATGGTGGAGGATTATATGAGTGACCGCATCCAAGTAGGCACGTCAGACAGTCCGTACTTATACTGGCAGGAAAAAGAGGCAATTTGGAGGCCCTTGCACAAACTGGCTTTATTCTACCTAAGTTGCCCTCCCACAAGTGTGTACTCCGAAAGAGTGTTTAGTGCCGCCGCTCACCTTGTCAGCAATCGGCGTACGAGGTTACATCCAGAAAATGTGGAGAAGATGATGTTCATTAAAATGAATTATAATCAATTCCTCCGTGGAGACATTGACCAGCAGCAATTGCCTCCACAAAGTACACAGGGAGCTGAGATGGTGGATTCCAGTGGGGACGAATTGATAATCTGTGAGGAGGGGGATGTACACGGTGATATATCGGAGGATGATGATGAGGTGGACATCTTGCCTCTGTAGAGCCAGTTTGTGCAAGGAGAGATTAATTGCTTCTTTTTTGGTGGGGGTCCAAACCAACCCGTCATTTCAGTCACAGTCGTGTGGCAGACCCTGTCACTGAAATGATGGGTTGGTTAAAGTGTGCATGTCCTGTTTATACAACATAAGGGTGGGTGGGAGGGCCCAAGGACAATTCCATCTTGCACCTCTTTTTTCTTTCATTTTTCTTTGCGTCATGTGCTGTTTGGGGGGTGTTTTTTGGAAGGGCCATCCTGCGTGACACTGCAGTGCCACTCCTAGATGGGCCAGGTGTTTGTGTCGGCCACTAGGGTCGCTTAGCTTACTCACACAGCTACCTCATTGCGCCTCTTTTTTTCTTTGCGTCATGTGCTGTTTGGGGAGTGTTTTTTGGAAGGGCCATCCTGCGTGACACTGCAGTGCCACTCCTAGATGGGCCAGGTGTTTGTGTCGGCCACTAGGGTCGCTTAGCTTAGCCATCCAGCGACCTTGGTGCAAATTTTAGGACTAAAAATAATATTGTGAGGTGTGAGGTGTTCAGAATAGACTGAAATGAGTGGAAATTATGGTTATTGAGGTTAATAATACTTTGGGATCAAAATGACCCCCAAATTCTATGATTTAAGCTGTTTTTTAGGGTTTTTTGAAAAAAACACCCGAATCCAAAACACACCCGAATCCGACAAAAAAAAATTCGGTGAGGTTTTGCCAAAACGCGTTCGAACCCAAAACACGGCCGCGGAACCGAACCCAAAACCAAAACACAAAACCCGAAAAAATTCCGGTGCTCATCACTAGTTATAAGTTCAAACAGAGCAGGATTGGTGGCGGGGCATTGAGGGTACGTGCCCAGTCCCTCTCTTTACCAGGTTCCCTCTGCAATCATTGTTTGTCATGGCTGAGAGAGGGAACATCCTTTCAGTAAAGCGACCACCCCATTTTGCAATTCTAAATCCCGCTGTTCCTTCCTCGTGGTGTCCCCAAACTTCTTGCACTATTGACTAGTCTAATATGCCTATTGGTTGATAAGGTGCTTGTAAATATAGAAACACAGAATTTGATGGCAGATAAGAACCAAATAGCCCATCCAGTCTAACCTTCAGGGTTAGAATATTAGGGATAGGGTATTAGGGTTAGTTTAGTGGTTTGGGTTAGGGTATTAGGGTTAGTTTAGGGGATGAGGTTAGTGTATCAGGGATATGGTATTAGGGTTGGGTTAGTGTATTAGGGTTAGTTAGGGGGGTAGGGTTAGGTGTCAGGGTATTAGACAGAAATATGGTGCAGGATGTATTAATCCTAAAAAATCACATTAATTAAAAGATGGTAGGAGTGACAGCAGATGTCTCCTATAGTATTGTTGCGAATGGTGAAAATCAGTGGGACTCAGATTATGAGAAAGAGGGTTCCACTGAATCCACTATCACAGTTCCCATTGTGATGAAATAATTTGTTGCACCCTTAGAAAAGAGGAATCAGACAATAGTCTGGTTTCTTACATGTGCAGCTGCTAGTTGCTGATCCATATTTGGAATGGTCTGACTCTGGGACTATGACTCTTGGTTAGCATGTTGTAGTAGCCAAGCACCACATGGTGAAGAATTGAAAATGACATTCCACCCCATTTCCATACTAAGAAGTGTAGGAGGGGGAGTGGTCAGGTCCTGCAACTTATTCCCCAGCCCTGAGTGCCAGTATTTGTATTTCGTACCTTCAATGTCACAAAGTGGGAATAATCAGGTCATCCGAAAATATGGAGGAAAGAGGTATTAGCGCACGTTATATTCGCTGATACCGCTCCCCCCCTTCATGTATTAATGCAGCATTGTGTGCCAAGTTAGGGGGAAAGATAGTACGCTGATTTGCAGGGCAATGTATGAATGGTCAGTAGCACTGACAGTTCCGACACCTGCAGCTTCAGGTGTTGTTGCCGATACACCACGGCCATTTCACTGGCTGCGGCAGCTGGCAGCTCCGGGCTGAATGTGAGATCTTGCAACAACAGCGATATCACGTGCATGCCCAGTGAGCTGACCAGAGGAGAGACAGCGACGAACTCCCTGGGAGTAAAAGCCTGCGCATGCACAGTACTGCTGCGGGTGCCGATAAGGAGAGACGGAGGGGGAGGAGGCGTTTCACTGGTAAGGTGACATAACGCACTCCCGTAACAGCTGTAGGTAAAATAATACATTTTGCCAATACGAGTGCCAGCTTCACCGCAATAATGCAGTGCAATGGGACCCTTCAGTTGAGGATCGAAAACTTCACTTTAATACATCTACCCCAATGTACAGCTTTTGCAATACCAGTGTCCATGACCTTATGTGTGAATAATATTATGAGCTTTCATTTTACCTACAGTATAAGCCTATAAGCATCACTTAGGCTTGGCTGAAACCATGGTACCTCCAGTGCTCTCACAATCTAGCTGCATATTGATCTACTATCACAGAATTTGGATTAGCCAGCTACTTATTGCGTATGTGCATTATAATTCAGCCATCAATTTGGGGATTGTGGTACCTTCTAATGTGTAGGGATGGTGCAGATATCAGTGAGATAGATTAGAATATTACTGAAACAACAATACAGCTTTTTGTTAAGGAGACTATCCTTCACTGTGGAACACGCAATAGCTTGGTGCAGTACTACAGCCATCTGCAGGGTCTCATTTCGGTTCAGATTTCAAACAGATCAATTAATTTAAGAGGAAGAACATTTGTACTGCCTGAGCCCTGGACCTCTGAGAACAATCCTAGCCAAAAACAGTTCAAAATTAATATATTAATACAAACAATTCAATCTCTGTTCAGAAACCACTGTCCAGAATAACATTTATCCTTCAACTCAAATAAATAAAATAGAATGGAAGATTACAGCTTCTCATTTTTCAAATATTTCTTGTAAGGAGCTTTTTACATCCACTTTTACTGCTCTTAATGTAATCCAATTCATAGTTTATATAGATACCATCTGCAAGCATGAACAAACAACAACTAATAGGATTAGGCATGTAGTATGCTACTGCCAATAATGTCAAAATAATAAAACATATGGAGTTTTTATGAAGTGATGATCCCCTTTTTCATATACACACTGCTATAAATTCTACCGTGGACCTCACACAGCAAATCCCTAAATTAAACAAATACTGTAGTGCTCCAAAGGTACATGCAATTATTCTCCCATTACAAATAGAGATGAGCGCCGGAAATTTTTCGGGTTTTGTGTTTTGGTTTTGGGTTCGGTTCCGCGGCCGTGTTTTGGGTTCGACCGCGTTTTGGCAAAACCTCACCGAATTTTTTTTGTCGGATTCGGGTGTTTTTTTCAAAAAACCCTAAAAAACAGCTTAAATCATAGAATTTGGGGGTCATTTTGATCCCAAAGTATTATTAACCTCAAAAACCATAATTTACACTCATTTTCAGTCTATTCTGAATACCTCACACCTCACAATATTATTTTTAGTCCTAAAATTTGCACCGAGGTCGCTGTGTGAGTAAGATAAGCGACCCTAGTGGCCGACACAAACACCGGGCCCATCTAGGAGTGGCACTGCAGTGTCACGCAGGATGGCCCTTCCAAAAAACCCTCCCCAAACAGCACATGACGCAAAGAAAAAAAGAGGCGCAATGAGGTAGCTGACTGTGTGAGTAAGATAAGCGACCCTAGTGGCCGACACAAACACCGGGCCCATCTAGGAGTGGCACTGCAGTGTCACGCAGGATGTCCCTTCCAAAAAACCCTCCCCAAACAGCACATGACGCAAAGAAAAAAAGAGGCGCAATGAGGTAGCTGACTGTGTGAGTAAGATAAGCGACCCTAGTGGCCGACACAAACACCGGGCCCATCTAGGAGTGGCACTGCAGTGTCACGCAGGATGGCCCTTCCAAAAAACCCTCCCCAAACAGCACATGACGCAAAGAAAAAAAGAGGCGCAATGAGGTAGCTGACTGTGTGAGTAAGATAAGCGACCCTAGTGGCCGACACAAACACCGGGCCCATCTAGGAGTGGCACTGCAGTGTCACGCAGGATGGCCCTTCCAAAAAACCCTCCCCAAACAGCACATGACGCAAAGAAAAAAAGAGGCGCAATGAGGTAGCTGACTGTGTGAGTAAGATAAGCGACCCTAGTGGCCGACACAAACACCGGGCCCATCTAGGAGTGGCACTGCAGTGTCACGCAGGATGGCCCTTCCAAAAAACCCTCCCCAAACAGCACATGACGCAAAGAAAAAAAGAGGCGCAATGAGGTAGCTGACTGTGTGAGTAAGATAAGCGACCCTAGTGGCCGACACAAACACCTGGCCCATCTAGGAGTGGCACTGCAGTGTCACGCAGGATGGCCCTTCCAAAAAACCCTCCCCAAACAGCACATGACGCAAAGAAAAAGAAAAGAAAAAAGAGGTGCAAGATGGAATTGTCCTTGGGCCCTCCCACCCACCCTTATGTTGTATAAACAGGACATGCACACTTTAACCAACCCATCATTTCAGTGACAGGGTCTGCCACACGACTGTGACTGATATGACGGGTTGGTTTGGACCCCCCCCCAAAAAAGAAGCAATTAATCTCTCCTTGCACAAACTGGCTCTACAGAGGCATGATGTCCACCTCATCATCCTCCGATATATCACCGTGTACATCCCCCTCGTTGTCAGGTCCTTCAGTCCGGACCAGATGTCAGCATCAGCAGTCGCTCCAGACTGCCCTGCATCACCGCCAGCGGGTGGGCTCGGAATTCTGAGCCTTTTCCTCGCACCCCCAGTTGCGGGAGAATGTGAAGGAGGAGATGTTGACAGGTCGCGTTCCGCTTGACTTGACAATTTTCTCACCAGCAGGTCTTTCAACCCCAGCAGACTTGTGTCTGCCGGAAAGAGAGATCCAAGGTAGGCTTTAAATCTAGGATCGAGCATGGTGGCCAAAATGTAGTGCTCTGATTTCAACAGATTGACCACCCGTGAATCCTTGTTAAGCGAATTAAGGGCTCCATCCACAAGTCCCACATGCCTAGCGGAATCGCTCCGTGTTAGCTCCTCCTTCAATGTCTCCAGCTTCTTCTGCAAAAGCCTGATGAGGGGAATGACCTGACTCAGGCTGGCAGTGTCTGAACTGACTTCACGTGTGGCAAGTTCAAAGGGCATCAGAACCTTGCACAACGTTGAAATCATTCTCCACTGCGCTTGAGACAGGTGCATTCCACCTCCTATATCGTGCTCAATTGTATAGGCTTGAATGGCCTTTTGCTGCTCCTCCAACCTCTGAAGCATATAGAGGGTTGAATTCCACCTCGTTACCACTTCTTGCTTCAGATGATGGCAGGGCAGGTTCAGTAGTTTTTGGTGGTGCTCCAGTCTTCTGTACGTGGTGCCTGTACGCCGAAAGTGTCCCGCAATTCTTCTGGCCACCGACAGCATCTCTTGCACGCCCCTGTCGTTTTTTAAAAAATTCTGCACCACCAAATTCAAGGTATGTGCAAAACATGGGACGTGCTGGAATTTGCCCATATTTAATGCACACACAATATTGCTGGCGTTGTCCGATGCCACAAATCCACAGGAGAGTCCAATTGGGGTAAGCCATTCCGCGATGATCTTCCTCAGTTGCCGTAAGAGGTTTTCAGCTGTGTGTGTATTTTGAAAACCGGTGATACAAAGCGTAGCCTGCCTAGGAAAGAGTTGGCGTTTGCGAGATGCTGCTACTGGTGCCGCCGCTGCTGTTCTTGCGGCGGGAGTCCATACATCTACCCAGTGGGCTGTCACAGTCATATAGTCCTGACCCTGCCCTGCTCCACTTGTCCACATGTCCGTGGTTAAGTGGACATTGGGTACAGCTGCATTTTTTAGGACACTGGTGACTCTTTTTCTGAGGTCTGTGTACATTTTCGGTATCGCCTGCCTAGAGAAATGGAACCTAGATGGTATTTGGTACCGGGGACACAGTACCTCCAACAAGTCTCTAGTTGGCTCTGCAGTAATGATGGATACCGGAACCACGTTTCTCACCACCCAGGATGCCAAGGCCTCAGTTATCCACTTTGCTGTAGGATGACTGCTGTGATATTTCATCTTCCTCGCAAAGGACTGTTGGACAGTCAATTGCTTGGTGGAAGTAGTAAAAGTGGTCTTACGACTTCCCCTCTGGGATGACCATCGACTCCCAGCAGCAACAACAGCAGCGCCAGCAGCAGTAGGCGTTACACGCAAGGATGCATCGGAGGAATCCCAGGCAGGAGAGGAATCGTCAGAATTGCCAGTGACATGGCCTGCAGGACTATTGGCATTCCTGGGGAAGGAGGAAATTGACACTGAGGGAGTTGGTGGGGTGGTTTGCGTGAGCTTGGTTACAAGAGGAAGGGATTTACTGGTCAGTGGACTGCTTCCGCTGTCACCCAAAGTTTTTGAACTTGTCACTGACTTATTATGAATGCGCTGCAGGTGACGTATAAGGGAGGATGTTCCGAGGTGGTTAACGTCCTTACCCCTACTTATTACTGCTTGACAAAGGGAACACACGGCTTGACACCTGTTGTCCGCATTTCTGTTGAAATAGTTCCACACCGAAGAGCTGATTTTTTTGGTATTTTCACCAGGCATGTCAACGGCCATATTCCTCCCACGGACAACAGGTGTCTCCCCGGGTGCCTGACTTAAACAAACCACCTCACCATCAGAATCCTCCTGGTCAATTTCCTCCCCAGCGCCAGCAACACCCATATCCTCCTCATCCTGGTGTACTTCAACACTGACATCTTCAATCTGACTATCAGGAACTGGACTGTGGGTGCTCCTTCCAGCACTTGCAGGGGGCGTGCAAATGGTGGAAGGCGCATGCTCTTCACGTCCAGTGTTGGGAAGGTCAGGCATCGCAACCGACACAATTGGACTCTCCTTGTGGATTTGGGATTTCGAAGAACGCACAGTTCTTTGCGGTGCTACTGCTTTTGCCAGCATGAGTCTTTTCATTTTTCTAGCGAGAGGCTGAGTGCCTCCATCCTCATGTGAAGCTGAACCACTAGCCATGAACATAGGCCAGGGCCTCAGCCGTTCCTTGCCACTCAGTGTGGTAAATGGCATATTGGCAAGTTTACGCTTCTCCTCCGACAATTTTATTTTAGGTTTTGGAGTCCTTTTTTTACTGATATTTGGTGTTTTGGATTTGACATGCTCTGTACTATGACATTGGGCATCGGCCTTGGCAGACGACGTTGCTGGCATTTCATCGTCTCGGCCATGACTAGTGGCAGCAGCTTCAGCACGAGGTGGAAGTGGATCTTGATCTTTCCCTAATTTTGGAACCTCAACATTTTTGTTCTCCATATTTTAATAGGCACAACTAAAAGGCACCTCAGGTAAACAATGGAGATGGATGGATACTAGTATACAATTATGGATGGACTGCCGAGTGCCGACACAGAGGTAGTTACAGCCGTGGACTATTGTACTGTACTGTGTCTGCTGCTAATATAGACTGGATGATAATGAGATGTAGTATGTATGTATAAAGAAGAAAGAAAAAAAAACCACGGGTAGGTGGTATACAATTATGGACGGACTGCCGAGTGCCGACACAGAGGTAGCTACAGCCGTGGACTACCGTACTGTGTCTGCTGCTAATATAGACTGGTTGATAATGAGATGTAGTATGTATGTATAAAGAAGAAAGAAAAAAAAACCACGGGTACGTGGTATACAATTATGGATGGACTGCCGAGTGCCGACACAGAGGTAGCTACAGCCGTGGACTACCGTACTGTGTCTGCTGCTAATATAGACTGGTTGATAATGAGATGTAGTATGTATGTATAAAGAAGAAAGAAAAAAAAACCACGGGTAGGTGGTATACAATTATGGACGGACTGCCGAGTGCCGACACAGAGGTAGCTACAGCCGTGGACTACCTTACTGTGTCTGCTGCTAATATAGACTGGTTGATAATGAGATGTAGTATGTATGTATAAAGAAGAAAGAAAAAAAAACCACGGGTAGGTGGTATACAATTATGGATGGACTGCCGAGTGCCGACACAGAGGTAGCTACAGCCGTGGACTACCGTACTGTGTCTGCTGCTAATATAGACTGGTTGATAATGAGATGTAGTATGTATGTATAAAGAAGAAAGAAAAAAAAACCACGGGTAGGTGGTATACAATTATGGATGGACTGCCGAGTGCCGACACAGAGGTAGCTACAGCCGTGGACTACCGTACTGTGTCTGCTGCTAATATAGACTGGTTGATAATGAGATGTAGTATGTATGTATAAAGAAGAAAGAAAAAAAAACCACGGGTAGGTGGTATACAATTATGGACGGACTGCCGAGTGCCGACACAGAGGTAGCTACAGCCGTGGACTACCGTACTGTGTCTGCTGCTAATATAGACTGGTTGATAATGAGATGTAGTATGTATGTATAAAGAAGAAAGAAAAAAAAACCACGGGTAGGTGGTATACAATTATGGATGGACTGCCGAGTGCCGACACAGAGGTAGCTACAGCCGTGGACTACCGTACTGTGTCTGCTGCTAATATAGACTGGTTGATAATGAGATGTAGTATGTATGTATAAAGAAGAAAGAAAAAAAAACCACGGGTAGGTGGTATACAATTATGGACGGACTGCCGAGTGCCGACACAGAGGTAGCTACAGCCGTGGACTACCGTACTGTGTCTGCTGCTAATATAGACTGGTTGATAATGAGATGTAGTATGTATGTATAAAGAAGAAAGAAAAAAAAACCACGGGTAGGTGGTATACAATTATGGATAGACTGCCAAGTGCCGACACAGAGGTAGCTACAGCCGTGGACTACCGTACTGTACTGTGTCTGCTGCTAATATAGACTGGATGATAATGAGATGTAGTATGTATAAAGAAGAAAGAAAAAAAAACCACGGGTAGGTGGTATACAATTATGGATGGACTGCCGAGTGCCGACACAGAGGTAGCTACAGCCGTGGACTACCGTACTGTGTCTGCTGCTAATATAGACTGGTTGATAAAGAGATGTAGTATGTATGTATAAAGAAGAAAGAAAAAAAAACCACGGGTAGGTGGTATACAATTATGGATGGACTGCCGAGTGCCGACACAGAGGTAGCTACAGCCGTGGACTACCGTACTGTACTGTGTCTGCTGCTAATATAGACTGGATGATAATGAGATGTAGTATGTATAAAGAAGAAAGAAAAAAAAACCACGGGTAGGTGGTATACAATTATGGATGGACTGCCGAGTGCCGACACAGAGGTAGCTACAGCCGTGGACTACCGTACTGTGTCTGCTGCTAATATAGACTGGTTGATAATGAGATGTAGTATGTATAAAGAAGAAAGAAAAAAAAAACCACGGGTAGGTGGTATACAATTATGGACGGACTGCCGAGTGCCGACACAGAGGTAGCTACAGCCGTGGACTACCGTACTGTACTGTGTCTGCTGCTAATATAGACTGGATGATAATGAGATGTAGTATGTATAAAGAAGAAAGAAAAAAAAAACCACGGGTAGGTGGTATACAATTATGGATGGACTGCCGAGTGCCGACACAGAGGTAGCTACAGCCGTGAACTACCGTACTGTGTCTGCTGCGACTGGATGATAAATAATGATATAAAAAATATATATATATCACTACTGCAGCCGGACAGGTATATATTATATAATGACGGACCTGCTGGACACTGTCTGTCAACAGAATGAGTTTTTTATTTTATAGAATAAAAAAACACCACACAAGTCACACGACGTGTGTTTAACTTTTACAGGCAGACATTCACAATACAATATAGTATACTATATACTGGTGGTCAGGTCACTGGTCAGTCACACTGGCAGTGGCACTCCTGCAGAAAAAAAGTGTGCACTGTTTAATTTTAATATGTACTCCTGGCTCCTGCTATAACCTAACTGCTCCCCAGTCTCCCCCACAATTAAGCTGTGTGAGCACAGTCAGATATTATACATAGATGATGCAGCAGCACACTGGGCTGAGCACAGATATGGTATGTGACTGAGTCACTGTGTATCGTTTTTTCAGGCAGAGAACGGATTATATTAAATAATATAAAACTGCACTGGTGGTCACTGGTCAGTCACTAGTATAACTAACTAATACTATCAGCAAAATTCTGCACTCTCTGTCTGAGTACTCCTCCTAAGCTCCAGTAAATGAAGTGTCACTGTCTCACTCTGTCACTAGTATAACTAACTAATACTATCAGCAAAATTCTGCACTCTCTGTCTGAGTACTCCTCCTAAGCTCCAGTAAATGAAGTGTCACTGTCTCACTCTCACTCTCCTATCTATTTCTTCTCTAAACGGAGAGGACGCCAGCCACGTCCTCTCACTATCAATCTCAATGCACGTGTAAAATGGCGGCGACGCGCGGCTCCTTATATAGAATCCGAGTCTCGCGATAGAATCCGAGCCTCGCGAGAATCCGACAGCGTCATGATGACGTTCGGGCGCGCTCGGGTTAACCGAGCAAGGCGGGAAGATCCGAGTCGCTCGGATCCGTGTAAAAAAAGCTGAAGTTCGGGCGGGTTCGGATTCCGAGGAACCGAACCCGCTCATCACTAATTACAAAGAACAGATACTGTGCATAAGAGGTGATATTTATTTTTAAAGTATTTTACCTGGAAAGAACTGAATAGCTTTGTTTTGTTTTTTAATTTTAAGAGACATAGGGGTCTATTTACTAAGCCTTGGAGAGAGTTAAAGTGGATGGAGATAAAGTACGAGCCAACCAGCTAACTGCCTTGTTACAGGCTGCGTTTTAAAAATGACAGTTAATAGCTGATTGGCTGGTACTTTATCTCTGTCCACTTTATCTCTCTCCAAGGTTTAGTAAATAGACCCCTAGAATAGAGAAGAGTGAAAGTTAAATAAACTTTAAACCATTAGAATACACATGTAAAGACTTCTGGAGTTTATTGATCCATTTTACAAAAGTAAAGGGTTGTGATTCCGCACTAGTCTGGGTCTAATCTCAGAATAGAATATAACCAAGAATAATGAAGTTGCAAACAGGAATTCATTCCTTGGTATCTTTGACTTGGTGGTGCGCCCTGAGCCAGTGGTAAGTATATTGACAAACAATACCTGGCTATCCCAGGTGTTTCTTTGACCAATTATGGTCTTAACAATTTCTGACCTACAATGGTCTTATTTAATACAGATTTTTCTGTACTGGTCGAAGTGAAATAGATGCAGTACTGAATGTGTCTACATCTCTTTCAGGTTTACTCCATATATGTATAGACCAGAACATTTGTTGTTTTTAAATTTCTGTTGTGAATATTGAAGTTTACCTATTTTTCTGTTGGTTGGGTACAAACTCAATTTAATATTAATAAAATTGTTTTTTTAATCTGTTCAAGATTTCATGGTATTTACCTAATTGTTAAGAGTGCGCCCACACAAGAGCCTTCTTTTTTTTCTATTGTTTGTCAGTATTGATGCATTTGTAAAGTTTTAGACAGGAAGAAGATCCAGAGGGAAAAAAAACAACTGTGATAAAGGCATTATGTTTGAGGGGAAGAGGTGAATATAATGTACAGTGACCGCAGGCCAGTCAAAGAGGCACAGCCATGTTCACAATATAATGTGGCCACACCCACTTTGATGGCAAACCATCTACTAATGGGACCCAAAATGCACAATGAAGCATTCCCAAATCCTCTTCATACCCACGTCTCATGGTATCCCTGCTAGAGATGAGCGCCTGAAATTTTTCGGGTTTTGTGTTTTGGTTTTGGGTTCGGTTCCGCGGCCGTGTTTTGGGTTCGAACGCGTTTTGGCAAAACCTCACCGAATTTTTTTTGTCGGATTCGGGTGTGTTTTGGATTCGGGTGTTTTTTTCCAAAAACACTAAAAAACAGCTTAAATCATAGAATTTGGGGGTCATTTTGATCCCAAAGTATTATTAACCTCAAAAACCATAATTTACACTCATTTTCAGTCTATTCTGAATACCTCACACCTCACAATATTATTTTTAGTCCTAAAATTTGCACCGAGGTCGCTGTGTGAGTAAGATAAGCGACCCTAGTGGCCGACACAAACACCGGGCCCATCTAGGAGTGGCACTGCAGTGTCACGCAGGATGTCCCTTCCAAAAAACCCTCCCCAAACAGCACATGACGCAAAGAAAAAAAGAGGCGCAATGAGGTAGCTGTGTGAGTAAGATTAGCGACCCTAGTGGCCGACACAAACACCGGGCCCATCTAGGAGTGGCACTGCAGTGTCACGCAGGATGGCCCTTCCAAAAAACCCTCCCCAAACAGCACATGACGCAAAGAAAAAAAGAGGCGCAATGAGGTAGCTGTGTGAGTAAGATTAGCGACCCTAGTGGCCGACACAAACACCGGGCCCATCTAGGAGTGGCACTGCAGTGTCACGCAGGATGTCCCTTCCAAAAAACCCTCCCCAAACAGCACATGACGCAAAGAAAAAAAGAGGCGCAATGAGGTAGCTGACTGTGTGAGTAAGATTAGCGACCCTAGTGGCCGACACAAACACCGGGCCCATCTAGGAGTGGCACTGCAGTGTCACGCAGGATGTCCCTTCCAAAAAACCCTCCCCAATCAGCACATGATGCAAAGAAAAAGAAAAGAAAAAAGAGGTGCAAGATGGAATTGTCCTTGGGCCCTCCCACCCACCCTTATGTTGTATAAACAAAACAGGACATGCACACTTTAACCAACCCATCATTTCAGTGACAGGGTCTGCCACACGACTGTGACTGATATGACGGGTTGGTTTGGACCCCCCCCAAAAAAGAAGCAATTAATCTCTCCTTGCACAAACTGGCTCTACAGAGGCAAGATGTCCACCTCATCTTCACCCTCCGATATATCACCGTGTACATCCCCCTCCTCACAGATTATCAATTCGTCCCCACTGGAATCCACCATCTCAGCTCCCTGTGTACTTTGTGGAGGCAATTGCTGCTGGTCAATGTCTCCGCGGAGGAATTGATTATAATTCATTTTAATGAACATCATCTTCTCCACATTTTCTGGATGTAACCTCGTACGCCGATTGCTGACAAGGTGAGCGGCGGCACTAAACACTCTTTCGGAGTACACACTTGTGGGAGGGCAACTTAGGTAGAATAAAGCCAGTTTGTGCAAGGGCCTCCAAATTGCCTCTTTTTCCTGCCAGTATAAGTACGGACTGTGTGACGTGCCTACTTGGATGCGGTCACTCATATAATCCTCCACCATTCTATCAATGTTGAGAGAATCATATGCAGTGACAGTAGACGACATGTCCGTAATCGTTGTCAGGTCCTTCAGTCCGGACCAGATGTCAGCATCAGCAGTCGCTCCAGACTGCCCTGCATCACCGCCAGCGGGTGGGCTCGGAATTCTGAGCCTTTTCCTCGCACCCCCAGTTGCGGGAGAATGTGAAGGAGGAGATGTTGACAGGTCGCGTTCCGCTTGACTTGACAATTTTGTCACCAGCAGGTCTTTCAACCCCAGCAGACCTGTGTCTGCCGGAAAGAGAGATCCAAGGTAGGCTTTAAATCTAGGATCGAGCACGGTGGCCAAAATGTAGTGCTCTGATTTCAACAGATTGACCACCCGTGAATCCTTGTTAAGCGAATTAAGGGCTGCATCCACAAGTCCCACATGCCTAGCGGAATCGCTCCGTGTTAGCTCCTCCTTCAATGCCTCCAGCTTCTTCTGCAAAAGCCTGATGAGGGGAATGACCTGACTCAGGCTGGCAGTGTCTGAACTGACTTCACGTGTGGCAAGTTCAAAGGGCATCAGAACCTTGCACAACGTTGAAATCATTCTCCACTGCACTTGAGACAGGTGCATTCCACCTACTATATCGTGCTCAATTGTATAGGCTTGAATGGCCTTTTGCTGCTCCTCCAACCTCTAAAGCATATAGAGGGTTGAATTCCACCTCGTTACCACTTCTTGCTTCAGATGATGGCAGGGCAGGTTCAGTAGTTTTTGGTGGTGCTCCAGTTTTCTGTACGTGGTGCCTGTACGCCGAAAGTGTCCCGCAATTCTTCTGGCCACCGACAGCATCTCTTGCACGCCCCTGTCGTTTTTAAAAAAATTCTGCACCACCAAATTCAAGGTATGTGCAAAACATGGGACGTGCTGGAATTGGCCCAGAT